>NC_080081.1:22858525-23458525 GCF_949987535.1 Balaenoptera acutorostrata | reverse complement strand
TATTGGAGGAGGAAATAGGGAACCTGGCAAAGGATGACTCCTGTGTTTTTGGCTTGAAAACTGAAGAGAGAGTGGTACTAATTTCAGAACAAGGAACACTGGCAGGTTAATAAACTTAGGTGGAGAAAATAATTTGTTCCATTGAAGTCATGTTCAATTGTAAATGACAAATAGAGATAAAATAGGCAGTTAAGAAGAGTTTTAAAGTCTGGAGGGCAAGTGGACTGTTTGGACTTGGAGGAGAGCTGGAATAATCCTCCCATTTACCAGGAGGGAAGACAAAGATCATAATTGCAGACCGAGGCTGGGTTTGAGATTTAGAGATAACAATTTAAGAGAGTTCCTCCCCAAATACTTTTATTTTCTCAAGCAATCTAAGATGAAGACTTTAGCTAAGAGGGAAGAGGTATAGCAGCTGGATGGATATAGAGGAAAGAGCTAAAGGAATATAATCTTGTGGGTATAATTATCCTGGTGCTATTAAGAAATTGTTCTTCTCAGCAATGTGAGGAAGAGAAGCTTAGAAAATGTTTACATTTCAGTAATACTATAAATAAAGCAAACATCAGAGTAGCCTAAACTCTTTTTCAAGCTTAATGCAAGTTCTATTTCCTGGACTGTGCTAATGTCAGTTTGGTTAGGATGGAAACTATGTTTCCCAGACTTTCTTCCGCTCTATGATTCAAAGTTAGAAATGATCATAAAGAGACTTTGCATCAGATTTGAAAGGCAAAACTGAAGCAGTGTCCATTTTTCTACAAAGGCCATTGTGTTCAGATATCGTGAAAGGCACAGAGGTGGGCCCCAGCCATTCTCTGCTCTGCATTCAGGTTGTCTTCCCAGCTTCTGGTCCTGTTGACTAATAATGGCCTTGTCACCCCAACCCTTGGCTGTGAAGCTACAGAGGTATTAGCTGTACAGAGTCCCTCTTCATGAGCTTCCCCCTTCTTAGGAAGATGGATGTATTTTTTTTTTCCATTATCTCTTCAAAGGTCCATATTGTCACCTGTCAGTCCTTCAAGTAGAATCTTTAGTGGCTCTGACTCAAACTTTCCGATTGCCCCTTCCACTTTTGTATAAGCACTTCCACTTCCCAGTACTTCCTCTTTCGTATAAGGTTTAATTCTTTTACTAAACCCCTTAATACTGAAGTACTCATCATGATTCTGGTTTTCTCACTAAACCAAATATATTATTTCTGATTACAGTGTTTCTCTTTAATATTCAAGGTTAAGTTTCTGTGTTATACACTAGTGAAGACCTTAAATATTGATATGGGCCTCAAATTGTATGCAAAGAAGCTACCTTTAGGAGTTGAGATCGGTGTTTCACCCAGGAGAACAAAGTGCTTGGTTTGCATGCAGCAGCTCTTTGGTTGAGGCTGGTATTTGATTTTCAGGAAAAGATACATTAAAACAATTTTCATCTAAGACTTACTTCAAATCAGGAATGTGCAGAATTTATGGATTTGTGGTCATCAGTATGGAGAATACATTTATTTACCTAGATTTCAGATTGCAATATCATTTTAAATGTTCTAAGAGGGGGCAAACACTAGTTTATGGGTTTAATGTCCTTTAAAATGATAAGTCAGGGGGCTTCCCTGGTGGCGCAGTGGTTGAGAATCTGCCTGCCAATGCAGGGGACACGGGTTTGAGCCCTGGTCTGGGAGGATCCCACATGCCGCTGGGCAACTGGGCCCGTGTGCCACAACTACTGAGCCTGTGCGTCTGGAGCCTGTGCTCCGCAACAGGAGAGGCCGCGACAGTGAGAGGCCCGCGCACCGCGATGAAGAGTGGCCCCCACTTGCCGCAACTAGAGAAAGCCCTCGCACAGAAATGAAGACCCAACACAGCCAAACATAAATAAATAAAAAATTATAAGTCAGATACAAGTTGGTAACCCTTGGATGGCTGCTTCATATTTTCTTCCTAAACTCATTTAAAACTGTTTCAGGTTTCAAAAATGAACTGACTCAGTGATGGCCACAGTTAACCATTTTAATTATTGTCTTGTCTTTGGGATTCTGGTCATATTCTTGGCCCTAGCATTACCACTTGACTTATTTCTGTATTTTCCACTGTATAGATTTTAAACAATGGTTGTAAGGTATCTGGGAACTCCACTGAGATAAAACAGAGTGAGACAGTTGATGTTATCAATGAACAGATAAAGATAATTTAAGCCAGTGCTTTTTACTTTTTTTTTCTTTTGGAATCAGTTAGCAATGTCCATTTTTAAAAGGAGGTTTGCATCCAGCAGGCCAAAAATAAACAAGGAAAATGGTAAAAATAAATACATAAATAAAGGAAGGAGGGAAGATATGCTGAATAAAATGGATTCTTAGAGGCAAATCTAGTATTACATGAAAGTAAAATAGGATCAAATATCTACCTAAGTAGGGTAGTTCTAGGGAATAAGTTTCTTTAATTGTTATTGGGGTGGGAAAGGATCTTGGCCCTAAGAAGTGAACTAGAGAATTTTCAGAAAGTTAATGAGAATGTCCTGCCTAGGTGAAGCTAAGGTATACAAAATAGTTGCTCCTTAAAATCTGTAGACATGAATTTAATAATCTGCATAACTGGGTAATCATAACTTGATAAATAAGGGAGTAATTTCAGATGGTTAGTTAAATTTGGACATATTTGAAAGGTATGTATGAAAAACGTTTTTAAATCATTTAAGTAACATCAGGTTTTAAATTGACAGAGTTATTTTGAAGTCGAAAACAATAATGGTTTTCACTACATGGTAAATGCCTGTGAAATAGGAGGAAGTTACTGAAAGACCCTGCAAGACTGATAGGTCAATTAAAAAGAACCATCATGGCCACAATAAATGGAATAAAGTTATGGAAGAATTTGAAGGGCAGCAGTGGGGCCTGGAACCCATGCCATCCTGTTTCAGATTTAGGCAATTTGGATGGCATTGCCAGTCTCAGCTTGTCCCAGGCATCAGAATGGGACTTGGAAATTTTTGAGGAAAGCATTCCAAAGTTTGGGTCCACTGAGGCATGAAACCTGGGCAGGAGCCCATTTGCCAGGGTCTGAGGGAAGTTCTGCTCGTGATAACTTCCATTAACATCCATTTACTTGTGCAAATTCCTTTAATAAAATCTCTTACAGGGGCTTCCCTGGTGGCGCAGTGGTTGAGAATCTGCCTGCCAATGCAGAGCACACGGGTTCGAGCCCTGGTCTGGGAAGATCCCACGTGCCGCGGAGCAACTGGGCCTGTGAGCCACAGTTGCTGAGCCTGCGCGTCTGGAGCCTGTGCTCCGCAACGAGAGAGGCCGCGATAGTGAGAGGCCCGCGCACCGCGATGAGGAGTGGCCCCCGCTTGCCACAGCTAGAGAGAGCCCCCGCACAGAAACGAAGACCCAACACAGCCATAAATAAATAAATAAAATAAAGTAAAAAAAAAAAAAAAAAAAGTCATTTAAAAAAAAATAATAATAAAATAAAATAAATCTCTTACAAGTTTTTTGTAACACTTTTCTTAGTTGCAATTTTGTATTTGTTGCTGTTATTCCCCGCCGCCCCCCACCCCCCTTTGGTCATGCTTCTGAGCAGCTTGTGGGATCCTGGTTAATCCTAGTTTCCTGACCAGGGATTGAACCTGGGCCCTCGGCAGTGAAAGCGTGGAGTCCTAACCAGTGGACCACCAGGGAATTCCCTGTTGCTGTCATTATTAAGAACTTTCTGTGCTAATACACTATAAGTTTCATGATGGCACAGATGATAACATGTTTTGTCTTATTTCTTTATCATCTAGTTCAGACTAAGTCATCTTGCAGTAACAAATCCAAATATCGTTAGCTTACAAAAACCAAAAATGTATTTCTCACTTATGTTAATGTCTTTTACAGGTCAACCTTGGCTGTGTTCCAACTCTTCTTCATTTCTGAATCCAAGCTAAAGAAACAGCCTCTGCCTGTAATTATTCAGACTCACACACATGAGAAAACAGAGATAGCAGAATCTTGTGGTGGCTCTTAAAGCTCTTGCCCAGAAGTGGCACATGCCATCCACAGTTACATTTCATTGGTAAAAGCAAATCGCATGACCAGCATGAGTTCAAGGGAAGTGTCAATATAATCCTCCAACAAGAACAGGGTTGGTTCAAAGGAGAAGCAAATCCTCTTTGATAATATCTAACAGAATCTGTCCTCTTGTTCAAACATTTAGTTTCCTCCTGTAAGCACACAAAGAAATTCTCTTCCTTTCCCTAGGTAGACCACTCAAAAGTCCCATTCAGTCATGGCATAGATTCAAAGTTCAGGATCTTGTGATGGTCCCCATATTTGATTTGACTGTGGTTCCTCTTGATCCGGATTTATTTATTTATATTGTTTACCTATATTTACATCTCAGCATGTTTGGTTTGTAGTAGTTGCACAATAAATGTCAACTAAGTGACTAAATAATTCACAAAACAAGGCAAAGAAGAGTATAAAGTGTTATATAATATAAGCATCATAGAAACTCAAATGAGGAGATCAATTAAGATTGTTATTTCAGGGAAGCCTGGAAAAGTAGGGTATGAGATGGTAAGAAGGTGGCATTTCCAGAAAATGGAGAAGATGAGGAAAGCCACCAAAGAACATTATCTGTATGAGGCAAGCTTGATGAGGAATCTGAAGGAAAATGATGTCTTTTTATAAAAACAACTATGGTTTCTAACAGCTGATATAAGTTTTTAAATTATATATATGAAAATCTATTTTTAAGTATTTCTAATAAGTAGATTGAAATATTCTTTATCTAATGCATATGATTTTTTTGTATAACTGAAACTAAGGTTACTCATGTTTCCCTCAGAATCTTTGTTCTCTTATCAAACACACAGAAGAATATTCTCATTAAAAATGACACTGGCAACAGCAAACTCAAAAACAAAATATTCTGGCTTTACCCTCCTCACGGTGATTTATGATAATGTACTTAAAGTGTCTACCCAAAGCATTAAAATGATTGAGCGTCCTGAGATCACAAAATAATGCCACTGAGAAGTTAAATGAATGATAGAAGAATTCTAAGAGGGCAATAACGGAATTTTATTTTATGACTGCACTGACCTTCTCTAAATTTCTGCTCAATTCTTCCTTATCATTTCTGATATGTTAGTCTACATACCTAAATTAAACACCTGTCTGTAAACTAAATTCATTCACACAGGAGGAAAAAAAAAAACTGTTGAATTCACCATATGCAAGTTTGTTCATAAGTTTTTAAACTTTAAATCTTGATGCCTCTCCTGTGAACAGTAATTAATCAGACATGAGGAAGCAACTTAGTAAGTACTTAACTGACATGTCTTTGGTGTATTTCCTCTATCTCGTTCAACATTCAACAAATACATATTAAGAACTGGCTATGAGTAATTCCTTGTTCTGGGTGCTGAGTTTTTTTGAGGAATATGATAATGGAATAAAATTCATAATGCAGTGCTTTGCTTCTGCGATGTAGTAGATATGAGACCTTAGGCAAGTTGTTTAACCCTTTCTGTGCCTCAGTTTCCTTATTTGAAATACTACGATGTTAACAAATCTCTCTCTCAGAGTTGTTATTAGGAAAAATGAATAAATGGATGTTTGCCTGGAATCGCATCCAAATGTTAGTTACCTTTTATTAATATTATTAGAAAATTACAATGACAGTGTGATTAACAGATATAATATTGATAGATATCAATCTTTATAGACTGTAAAGGAGGGCTTAACTCTCTTTTAGAATGAGGTTTCCTGGGAAAAGTAATTCTTGAGCTGACTATTGATGTCAGATTAAGAATTAACCTGATTGGTAGAGCAGAAGAAAGGCAGTCCAGGAAGAGAACAGTGTATGCTACAAAATAAATGTACAAGAGCATAACACATTTTGAAAATTGCAAGTCGTTGTGCATAGCTGGAACCAAAGTTTCAAGAGGAAAGCTTATATAAATGGTGCTAGAAAATATTTCTCAGGGCCAGATCAGAAAATAACTACTTCAGGTTAAGCTTTTTACCACAGTTTTTGTTATTTTACCTATAAATATACAATAGCATATCACTTTTGGAAAAAAGTTGTGTATAGTATGTGGAAAGTGGGTATCAAGGTTAAAACTATTAAGATAATAATTTAGGATGTTATTATAAGACTCATATGATAATGATGAGGCCTTATACTAACATTGAAAAATACATTGGAAAGAAAGGAGGTTTCAGAAATAGGATTAGTGGCAGGGATAATTAGGGCAAAACACTGGCTTATCAAGGAATGGCAGAAGAGCAGACTTTTTTTTACCATCTCCAGAACAACCAAGGAACTAGAAAGGAGTGACATCATGCCAACAATGGACAGCAGAGATTGTCAAGGACGGAGTTATTAGCTGTGCGATATTCTATTGAGTGTCAAAGAAAAAGGATAGAGCAAATTGAAACTGCTCTGTAGAATCTTGAAAGTGTGACAATATTAATAACTTTTGTTAGAGCATTCTAGTGTGACAATCATAACCAAAATCATATTTCATTACTCTTAAGTATGAATGGGAGATAACATTAAAACACATAAACAAACATCAAAAATGCAGCTACTGAGAGCAAGAAAGAGAGAGTGCTTTCCAGAGAGAAATTGGAGCAAGTAAATATTTCAATAAAAGGGGGATACATATATATATATATATATATATATATATATATATATATATATATATATATTTTCCCATATTCTTCCTGGGTCACTAATAGAGTGGGACCCCAGAGGCCATAAAGAGAAATAGAATACTTCAGAATACTGAAGAAGGGAACACACTTCTACTGAGGAAAGTAAAAATAGAGCAAAGATGGGAAAAAATGTACATACATATATAGGTGAGTGTGAAGCAAGGCAGGTGATTAGATCTCTATTTCTCTATTTTTTTCTCTTTAAATATTAAGAAAAAAGTAATTAGCAGAAAGTAATGGAGGCAGATCAGTGTCACAGGGAAGGGTTCAGAACTTTAAGATGGTAGAAATGTTTGGCAATAGCTTAATATTAGTTAATCTAAGTCAACAGTCATCAGAAATAAACGTATATTCAGTTGGCATTTAAAATTCCAGAGATTCCTCAAAACCACAAAATAGAACTGGTTTCAAAGAGTTGGTTTATTGATTGTTAAAGTTCCTTTTCAGGCAGTATTTCATTGGGTAGGATAATGTGTAGAGGCGGAAAAGGAATGTGAGTTATACTGATCAGCAATTAGAGTTTTACATCACATATGTCAAGGATAAGAAGAGATAAGAAGGGATAAGAAGTTAAGGATCTTGGGCTTCCCTGGTGGCGCAGTGGTTAAGAATCCACCTGCCAATGCAGGGGACACAGGTTCGAGCCCTGGTCCGGGAAGATCCCACATGCCGCGGAGCAACTAAGCCGGTGTGCCACAACTACTGAGCCTGAGCTCTAGACCCTGCGAGCCCCAACTACTGAAGCCTGTGTGCCACAACTATTGAAGCCCACACGCCTAGAGCCTGTGCTCTGCAACAAGAGAAGCCACCGCAATGAGAAGCCTGCGCACTGCAACAAAGAGTAGCCCCCACTCTCAGCAACTAGAGAAAACCTGGGTGCAAGCAAAGACACAATGCAGCCAAAAAAAAAAATTAAATAAAATGAATAAATAAATTTATGAAAAAAAAAAAAAAAAACGAAGAAGTTGAGGATGTTTTCAAGAATATCATGAGGTCTTTGGCCTCGGAATGGGAGTGATGGCAAGAGGCAACTGATAGCCCAGCATAGAAATAATTTGGTTACAAAATTAGAGATCTCAATGAGGACAGGGATCAATTTGTCATCATAAATAAAATGGGTTAAGAGTTCAGAAGATGGAATATTTGAGTTTTCATTTTCAGAAGTGGATCAGCCTGAGGAATGACCAGATCCATGAAAATATCCATGGGAATAGGTTGTTGCAATGAAACGAAGGTAAAAGCCACTGATACAACATGGTGAATTAACTCTATTTGCAGTCTTCTCATTTTAACCAAGTTTTATTTCAATTAATTTCAGTTCACATGACCTTCTCTTGCAAAATCCTCCCAGAACCATAACAAAAGTAAATAAAAGAATAGTCTAACTTTAAAATCGGAATCAATTTATAATAATGAGCATATGAAATCTGACTCAACATATTAACCATACTTAGCAAGTCATTAACTTCTCTTAGCCTCAGTTTTCTCTAATTGTAAAATTGTAGTAATAAATGTTTCATCAGATTAAGTTTTATAAGAGTAAAGTTATGCATGTCAAAACACTATGTATCCTATATGAATGTTCACAAATATTAGGTATGATTTTATTTATTATCACCATCGGTATTAGTCAAATTCAAATTATCTGTACAAAATAAACACCTATGTTCAAAATACAGACTGGGACTAATCAGCTATGATTGATCTCTTCTCCACCCAAGAAATATGAATTTGCTAAAAGTTGTTAACAGATTATTGTGGGACGAAACTTGAATTGCTTCCTTTTGAAATCAAACTGCATGCTAATGAATGCTTGCTTTTTCCTTATAAAAAACTAAAACAAATACATGTAAACTTTTATTCCTTCTAGAGAATAATGATTGACTATTGATCTTGTTCTTGATAACTAGAGTAAAAAGCAGTTAATTACCACAATTTAGAATAGTTTGGGACTGTGTTTAGCTTCATGTAATGGCAATGTGACCACCAGTGACTCCTCACATTAGGACACATGAAAAGGCAGGCAGCCCAAAGTTGGAGCAGAGGCTCCAGGGTACCAGAGCTGTTCCATTTCTACTTCACCATCTTTAGCAAATGGCATTTACTTTCACAGTCACCTTATCGTTGCAAGATAGTGCTCTACCTAGGGTTTCATTTTTGCAATCCATGCCAGAATAATTATAGTAATAAATAAACAACAAAAAAGAAATAAGTGATGCTTGTATCAAGAAAGCAAATTTTCCCAGAAATCCCAGCAGAAAATTCATTGGCAATAACTTTGTCTCAAGACAGGACTAAATTGCAAAGGAGGCTGGGAAATGTAGTTTTTCAACTGGGCAATTTGTTACATTAGACAAAATGGGGACTTTGGTAATAAGAATGTAGAAGAGATGTCGGAAGATGGCGGAAAAGTAAGACGCGGAGATCACCTTCCTTGCCACAGATACAGTAGAAATACATCTACACGTGGAACTGCTCCTACAGAACACCCACCGAACGCTGGCAGAAAACGTCCGACCTCCAAAAAGGCAAGAAACTCCCCCCGTACTTGGGTGGGGCAAAAGAAAAAAGAAATAACAGAGACAAAAGAATAGGGACGGCACCTGCACCAGTGGGAGGGAGCCGTGAAGGAGGAAAGGTTTCCACACACTAGGAAGCCCCTTCGCGGGCGGAGACTGCGGGTGGCAGAGGGGGGAAGCTTTGGAGCCACGGAGGAGAGCGCAGCTACAGGGGTGCGGAGGGCAAAGCGGAGAGATTCCCGCACAGAGGCTCGGCGCCGAGCAGCACTCACCAGCCCGAGAGGCTTGTCTGCTCCCCCGCCGGGGCGGGCGGGGCTGGGAGCTGAGGCTCGGGCTGCGGTCGGATCACAGGGAGAGGACTGGGGCTGGCGGCGTGAACACAGCCTGAAGGGGTTAGCGCACCACAGCTAGCCGGGAGGGAGTCCGGGGAAAAAGTCTGAAGCTGCCGAAGAGGCAAGAGACTTTTTCTTCCCTCTGTGTTTCCTGGTGCGGGAGGAGAGGGGATTCAGAGCGCCGCCTAAACGAACTCCAGAGAAGGGCGCGAGCCGCGGCTATCAGCGCGGACCCCACAGCAACAGGGGCGCAGAGGAAAAAACGGAGAGACTCCCGCACAGAGGCTCGGCGCCGAGTAGCACTCAGCAGTCCGAGAGGCTTGTCTGCTCACCCGCCGGGGCGGGCGGGGCTGGGAGCTGAGGCTCGGCTTCAGTGGGATCTCAGGGAGAGGACTGGGGCTGGGGGCGTGAACACAGCCTGAAGGGTTTAGTGCACCACAGGTAGCCGGAAGTGAGTCCGGGAAAAAGTCTGCAGCTGCCGAAGAGGCAAGAGACTTTTTCTTGCCTCTTTGTTTCGCGGCGGGCAAGGAGAGGGGATTCAGAGCGCCACCTAAACGAACTCCAGAGAAGGGCGCGAACCGCGGCTATCAGCGCGGATCCCACAGCAACAGGGGCGCAGAGGGAAAATCGGAGAGACTCCCGCACAGAGGCTCGGCGCCGAGCGGCGCTCACCAGCCCGAGAGGCTTGTCTGCTCCCCCGCCGGGGCGGGCGGGGCTGGGAGCTGAGGCTCGGGCTGCGGTCGGATCGCAGGGAGAGGACTGGGGCTGGCGGCGTGAACACAGCCTGAAGGGGTTGGCGCACCACAGCTAGCCGGGAGGGAGACCGGGAAAAGGTCTGCAGCTGCCGAAGAGGCAAGAGACTTTTTCTTGCCTCTTTGTTTCGCTGCGCGCAAGGAGAGGGGATTCAGAGCGCCGCCTAAACGAACTCCAGAGAAGGGCGCAAGCCACGGCGATCAGCACGGACCCCAGAGACGGGCGTGAGACGCTGGGGCTGCTGCTGCCGCCTCCAAAAAGCCTGTGTGTGAGCACAGGTCACTCTCCACACCTCCCCTCCCGGGAGCCTGTGCAGCCCGCCACTGCCAGGGTCCCGGGATCCGGGGACAACATCCCCGGGAGAACGCACTGCGCGCCTCGAGCTGGTGCAACGTCACGCCGGCCTCTGACGCCGCAGGCTCGCCCCGCCTCCTCTGTACCCCTCCCTCCCCGCGGCCTGGGTGAGCCAGAGCCCCCGAAGCAGCTGCTCCTTTAACCCCGTCCTGTCTGGCCGGGAAACAGACGCCCACAGGCGACCTACACGCAGAGGCGGGTCCAAATCCAAAGCTGAACCCCAGGAGCTGTGCGAACAGGGAAGAGAAGGGGAAATCTCTCCCAGCAGCCTCAGAAGCAGCGGATTAAAGCTCCACAAACAACTTGATGTGCCTGCATCTGCTGAATACCTGAATAGACAACGAATCAGCCCAAAGTCAGGAGGGGGACTCTGGGAGCAGGAGATATTAATTTTTCCCCTTTTCCTTTTTTTTTTGTGAGTGTATATGTATATGCTTCTGGGTGAGATTTTGTCTGTATAGCTTTGCTTTACAATAGCTTTATTTTACTTCACTATATTATAGCCTCTTTCTTTCTTTCTTTCTATTTTTTCTCCCTTTTACTCTGAGCCGTGTGGATGAAAGGCTCTTGGTGCTCCAGCCAGGCATCAGGGCCGTGCCTCTGAGGTGGGAGAGCCAACTACAGAACACTGGTCCACAAGAGACCTCCCAGCTCCACGTAATACCAAACGGCAAAAATCTCCCAGAGATCTCCATCTCAACATCAAGACCCAGCTTCACCCAACGACCAGCAAGCTACAGTGCTGGACACCCTATGCCAAACAACTAGCTAGACAGGAACACAACCCCATCCATTAGCAGAGAGGCTGCCTAAAATCATAATAAGGCCACAGACACACCAAAATACACCACCAGACGTGGACGTGCCCACCAGAAAGACAAGATCTAGCCTCATCCACCAGAACTCAGGCACTAGTTCCCTCCACCAGGAAGCCTACACAACCCACTGAACCAACCTTAGCCACTGGGGACAGATACCAAAAACAACGGGAACTACGAACCTGCAGCCTGTGAAAAGGAGACCCCAAACACAGTAAGATAGGCAAAATGAGACGACAGAAAAACACACAGCAGATGAAGGAGCAGGCTCAAAACACACTGGACTTAACAAATGAAGAGGAAATAGGTAGTCTACCTGAAAAAGAATTCAGAATAATGATAGTAAGGATGATCCAAAATCTTGGAAATAGAATAGACAAAATGCAAGAAACATTTAACAAGGATGTAGAAGAACTAAAGAGGAACCAAGCAATGATGAAAAACACAATAAATGAAATTAAAAATACTCTAGATGGGATCAATAGTAGAATAACTGAGGCAGAAGAAAGGATAAGTGACCTGGAAGATAAAATGGTGGAAATAACTACTACAGAGCAGGATAAAGAAAAAAGAATGAAAAGAACTGAGGACAGTCTCAGGGACCTCTGGGACAACATTAAACGTGCCAACATTCGAATTATAGGGGTACCAGAAGAAGAAGAGAAAAAGAAAGAGACTGAGAAAATTTTTGAAGAGATTATAGTTGAAAACTTCCCTAATATGGGAAAGGAAATAGTTAATCAAGTCCTGGAAGCACAGAGAGTCCCATACAGGATAAACCCAAGGAGGAACACGCCAAGACACATATTAATCAAACTGTCAAAAATTAAATATAAGGAAAACATATTAAAGGCAGCAAGGGAAAAAAAACAAATAACACACAAGGGAATCCCCATAAGGTTAACATCTGATCTCTCAGCAGAAACTCTGCAAGCCAGAAGGGAGTGGCAGGATATACTTAAAGTCATGAAGGAGAAAAACCTACAACCAAGATTACTCTACCCAGCAAGGATCTCATTCAGATTCGATGGAGAAATTAAAACCTTTACAGACAAGCAAAAGCTGAGAGAGTTCAGCACCACCAAACCAGCTTTACAACAAATGCTAAAGGAACTTCTCTAGGCAAGAAACACAAGAGAAGGAAAACACCTACAATAACAAACCCAATACATTTAAGAAAATGGGAATAGGAACATACATATCGATAATTACCTTGAATGTAAATGGATTAAATGCTCCCACCAAAAGACACAGGCTGGCTGAATGGATACAAAAACAAGACCCATACATATGCTGTCTACAAGAGACCCACTTCAGACCTAGGGACACATACAGACTGAAAGTGAGGGGATGGAAAAAGATATTCCATGCAAATGGAAATCAAAAGAAAGCTGGAGTAGCAATTCTCATATCAGACAAAATAGACTTTAAAATAAAGACTATTACAAGAGACAAAGAAGGACACTATATAATGATCAAGGGATCGATCCAAGAGGAAGGTATAACAATTGTAAATATTTATGCACCCAACATAGGAGCACCTCAATACATAAGGCAAATACTAACAGCCATGAAAGGGGAAATTGACAGCAACACAATCATAGTAGGGGACTTTAACACCCCACTTTCACCAATGGACAGATCATCCAAAATGAAAATAAATAAGGAAACACAAGCTTTAAATGATACATTAAACAATATGGACTTAATTGATATTTATAGGACATTCCACCCAAAAACAACAGAATACACATTTTTCTCAAGTGCTCATGGAACATTCTCCAGGATAGATCATATCTTGGGTCACAAATCAAGCCTTGGTAAATTTAAGAAAATTGAAATCGTATCAAGTATCTTTTCCGACCACAACGCTATGAGACTAGATATCAATTACAGGAAAAGATCTGTAAAAAATACAAACACATGGAGGCTACACAATACATTACTTAATAATGAAGTGATTACTGAAGAAATCAAAGGGGAAATCAAAAAATACCTAGAAACAAATGACAATGGAGACACGACGACCCAAAACCTATGGGACACAGCAAAAGCAGTGCTAAGAGGGAAGTTTATAGCAATACAAGCCTACCTCAAGAAACAGGCAACATCTCGAATAAACAACCTAACCTTGCACCTAAAGCAATTAGAGAAAGAAGAACAAAAAAACCCCAAAGCCAGCAGAAGGAAAGAAATTATAAAGATCAGGTCAGAAATAAATGAAAAAGAAATGAAGGAAACAATAGCAAAAATCAATGAAACTAAAAGCTGGTTCTTTGAGAAGATAAACAAAATTGATAAACCATTAGCCAGACTCATCAAGAGAAAAAGGGAGAAGACTCAGATCAATAGAATTAGAAATGAAAAAGGAGAAGTAACCACTGACACTGCAGAAATACAAAAGATCATGAGAGATTACTACAAGCAACTATATGCCAATAAAATGGACAACCTGGAAGAAATGGACAGATTCTTAGAAATGCACAAACTGCCGAGACTGAACCAGGAAGAAATAGAAAATATGAACAGACCAATCACAAGCACTGAAATTGAAACTGTGATTAAAAACCTTCCAACAAACAAAAGCCCAGGACCAGATGGCTTCACAGGCGAATGCTATCAAACATTTAGAGAAGAGCTAACACCTCTCCTTCTCAAACTCTTCCAAAATATTGCAGAGGGAGGAACACTCCCCAACTCATTCTACGAGGCCACCATCACCCTGATACCAAAACCAGACAAAGATGTCACAAAGAAAGAAAACTACAGGCCAATATCACTGATGAACATAGATGCAAAAATCCTCAACAAAATACTAGCAAACAGAATCCAACAGCACATTAAAAGGATCATACACCATGATCAAGTGGGGTTTATCCCAGGAATGCAAGGATTCTTCAATATACGCAAATCAATCAATGTGATACACCATATTAACAAATTGAAGGAGAAAAACCATATGATCATCTCAATAGATGCAGAGAAAGCTTTCGACAAAATTCAACACCCATTTATGATAAAAGCCCTGCAGAAAGTAGGCATAGAGGGAACTTTCCTCAACATAATAAAGGCCATATATGACAAACCCACAGCCAACATTGTCCTCAATGGTGAAAAACTGAAACCATTTCCACTAAGATCAGGAACAAGACAAGGTTGCCCACTCTCACCACTATTATTCAACATAGTTCTGGAAGTCCTAGCCACAGCAATCAGAGAAGACAAAGAAATAAAAGGAATCCAAATCGGAAAAGAAGAAGTAAAGCTGTCACTATTTGCAGATGACATGATACTATACATAGAGAATCCTAAAGATGCTACCAGAAAACTCCTAGAGCTAATCAATGAATTTGGTAAAGTAGCAGGATACAAAATTAATGCACAGAAATCTCTTGCATTTCTATACACTAATGACGAAAAATCTGAAAGTGAAATTAAGAAAACACTCCCATTTACCATTGCAACAAAAAGAATAAAATATCTAGGAATAAACCTACCTAAGGAGACAAAAGACCTGTATGCAGAAAATTATAAGACACTGATGAAAGAAATTAAAGATGATACAAATAGATGGAGAGATATACCATGTTCCTGGATTGGAAGAATCAACATTGTGAAAATGACTCTACTTCCCAAAGCAATCTACAGATTCAATGCAATCCCTATCAAACTACCACTGGCATTTTTCACAGAACTAGAACAAAAAATTTCACAATTTGTATGGAAACACAAAAGACCCCGAATAGCCAAAGCCATCTTGAGAACGAAAAATGGAGCTGGGGGAATCAGGCTCCCTGACTTCAGACTATATTACAAAGCTTCAGTAATCAAGACAGTTTGGTACTGGCACAAAAACAGAAATATAGATCAATGGAACAGGATAGAAAGCCCAGAGATAAACCCACACACGTATGGTCAACTTATCTTTGATAAAGGAGGCAAGCATATACAGTGGAGAAAAGACAGCCTCTTCAATAAGTGGTGCTGGGAAAATTGGACAGGAACATGTAAAAGTATGAAATTAGAACACTCCCTGACACCATGCACAAAAATAAACTCAAAATGGATTAAAGACCTAAGTGTAAGGGCAGACACTATCAAACTCTTAGAGGAAAACATAGGCAGAACACTCTATGACATACATCACAGCAAGATTCTTTTTGACCCAGCTCCCAGAGAAATGGAAATAAGAACACAAATAAACAAATGGGACCTAATGAAACTGAAAAGCTTTTGCACAGCAAAGGAAACCATAAACAAGACCAAAAGACAACCCTCAGAATGGGAGAAAATATTTGCAAATGAAGCAACTGACAAAGGATTAATCTCCAAGATTTACAAGCAGCTCATGCAGCTCAATAACAAAAAAACGAACAACCCAATCCAAAAATGGGCAGAAGATCTAAATAGACATTTCTCCAAAGAAGATATACAGATGGCCTACAGACACATGAAAGAATGCTCAACATCATTAATCATTAGAGAAATGCAAATCAAAACTACAATGAGATATCATCTCACACCGGTCAGAATGGCCATCATCAAAAAATCTAGAAACAATAAATGCTGGAGAGGGTGTGGAGGAAAGGGAACACTCTTGCACTGTTGGTGGGAATGTAAATTGATACAGCCACTATGGAGAACAGTATGGAGGTTCCTTAAAAAACTACAAATAGAACTACCATATGACCCAGCAATCCCACTACTGGGCATATGCCCTGAGAAAACCATGGGTCAAAAAGAGTCATGTACCAAAATGTTCATTGCAGCTCTATTTACAATAGCCAGGACATGGAAGCAACCTAAATGTCCATCGACAGATGAATGGATGAAGAAGATGTGGCACATATATCCAATGGAATATTACTCAGCCATAAAAAGAAATGAAATGGAGGTATTTGTAATGAGGTGGATGGAGTTAGAGTCTGTCATACAGAGTGAAGTAAGTCAGAAAGAGAAAAACAAATACAGTATGCTAACACATATATACGGAATCTAAGGGAAAAAAAAAAAAAAGGCCATGAAGAACCTAGTGGCAAGACGGGAATAAAGACACAGACCTACTAGAGAATGGACTTGAGGATATGGGGAGGGGGTTGGGTGAGATGTGACAGGGTAAGAGAGTGTCATGGACATATATACACTACCAAATGTAAAATAGATAACTAGTGGGAAGCAGCCGCACAGCACAGGGAGATCAGCTCGGTGCTTTGTGACCACCTAGAGGGGTGGGATGGGGAGGGTGGGAGGGAGGGAGATGCAAGAGGAAAGAGAAATGGGAACATATTGTATATGTATAACTGATTCACTTTGTTATAAAGCAGAAGCTAACACACTATTGTAAGGCAATTATACTTCAATAAAGATGTTTAAAAAAAAAAAAAAAGAATGTAGAAGAGACTAGACATTAAGTAGGCAACCAACAGTCAGCCACATTCAGTGCATGCATTTTGAATTTATGATGATACCAAAAAAAGAAAGTTACATGAAATATTCTACATAATTATTGAATTATAAATTCATAATAGGAACATACATATTGATAACTACCTTAAATGTAAATGGATTAAATGTTCCAACCAAAAGACACAGACTGGTTAATAGATACAAAACAAGACCTGTATACATGCTGTCTACAAGAGACCCACTTCAGACATAAGGACACATACAGACTGAAAGTGAGGGGATGGAAAAAGAAATTCCATGCAAATGGAAATCAAAAGAAAGCTGGAGTAGCAATTCTCATATCAGAAAAATCGACTTTAAAATAAAGACTATTACAAGAGACAAAGAAGGACACTACATAATGATCAAGGGATCAATCCAAGAAGATATAACAATTGTAAATATTTATGCACCCAACATAGGAGCACCTCAATACATAAGGCAAATGCTAACAGCCATAAAAGGGGAAATTGACAGCAACACCATCATAGTAGGGGACTTTAACACCCTACTTTCACCAATGAACAGATCATCCAAAATGAAAATAAATGAGGAAACAAGCTTTAAATGATACATTAAACAATATGGACTTCATTGATATTTAAAGGACATTCAATCCAGAAACAACAGAATACACATTCTTCTCAAGTGCTCATGGAACATTCTCCAGGATAGATCAAATCTTGGGTCACAAATCAAGCCTTAGTAAATTTAAGAAAATTGAAATCGTATCAAGTATATTTTCTGACCACAACCCTATGAGACTAGATATCAAACACAGGAAAATATCTTTAAAAAAACAAAAACATGGAGGCTAAACAATACACTACTAAATAACCAAGAGATCACTGAATAAATCAAAATACATCTACAAACAAATGACAATGAAAACACGACGACCCAAAACCTATGGGATGCAGCAAAAGCAGCTCTAAGAGGGACGTTTAGAGCAATACCACCCTACCTCAAGAAACAAGAAACATCTCAAATAAACAACCTAACCTTACACCTAAAGCAATTAGAGAAAGAAGAACAAAAAAACCCCAAAGTTAGCAGAAGGAAAGAAATCATATCAGAAATCAGATCAGAAATAAATGAAAAAGAAATGAAGGAAACATTAGCAGAGATTAATAAAACTAAAAGCTGGTTCTTTGAAAAGATAAACAAAATTGATAAACTATTAGCCAGAATCATCAAGAAGAAAAGGGAGGAGACTCAAATCAATAGATTTAGAAATGAAAAAGGAGAAGTAACAACTGACACTGCAGAAATAGAAAGCATCATGAGAGATTACTACAAGCAACTATATGCCAATAAAATGGGCAACCTGGAAGAAATGGACAAATTCTTAGAAAAGCACAACCTCCCGAGACTGAACCAGGAAGAAATAGAAAATATAAACAGACCAATCACAAGCACTGAAATTGAGACTGTGATTAAAAATCTTCAAAGAAACAAAAGCCCAGGACTAGCTGGATTCACAGGTGAATTCTATCAAACATTTAGAGAAGAGCTAACACCTATCCTTCTCAAACTCTTCCAAAATATAGCAGAGAGAAGAACACTGTCAAACTCATTCTACAAGGCCACCATCACCTTGATACCAAAACCAGACAAAGATGTCACAAAGAAAGAAAACTACAGGCCAATATCACTGATGAACATAGATGCAAAAATCCTCAACAAAATACTAGCAAACAGAATCCAACAGCACATTAAAAGGATCATACACCAAGATCACGTTGCGTTTATCCCAGGAATGCAATATCCCAGGAATGCAATATATGCAAATCAATCAATGTGATAAACCAAATTAACCAATTGAAGGAGAAAAACTGTATGATCATCGCAATAGATGCAGAAAAAGCTTTTGACAAAATTCAACACCCTTTTATGATAAAAACCTTCCAGAAAGTAGGCATAGAGGGAACTTACCTCAACATAATAAAGGCCATATATGAAAAACCCACAGTCAACATCGTACTCAATGGTGAAAAACTGAAATCATTTCCTCTAAGATCAGGAACAAGACAAGGTTGTCCACTCTCACCACTATTATTCAACATAGTTTTGGAAGTTTTAGCCACAGCAATCAAGGAAGAAAAAGAAATCAAAGGAATCCAAATCGGAAAAGAGGAAGTAAAGCTGTCACTGTTTGCAGGTGACATGATGCTATACATAGAGAATCCTAAAGGTGTTACCAGAAAACTACTAGAGCTAATCAATGAATTTGGTAAAGTGGCAGGATACAAAATTAATGCACAGAAATCTCTTGCATTCCTATACACTAATGATGAAAAATCTGAAAGAGAAATTAAGGAAACACTCCCATTTACCATTGCAACAAAAAGAATAAAATACCTAGGAATAAACCTACCTAAGGAGACAAAAGACCTGTATGCAGGGAAATATAAGACACTGCTGAAAGAAATTAAAGATGATACAAACAGATGGAGAGATATACCATGTTCTTGGATTGGAAGAATCAACATTGTGAAAATGACTATACTACCCAAAGTAATCTACAGATTCAGTGCAATCCCTACCAAACTACTAATGGCATTTTTCACAGAAGTAGAAGAAAAAGTTTCACAATTTGTATGGAAACACAAAAGACCCCGAATAGCCAAAGCAATGTTGAGTAAGAAAAACAGAGCTGGAGGAATCAGGCTTTCAGACTTCAGACTATACTACAAAGTTACAGTAATCAAGACAGTATGGTACTGGCATGAAAACAGAAATATAAACCAATGGAACAGGATAGAAAGCCCAGAGATAAACCCATGCACATATGGTCACCTTATCTTTGATAAAGGAGGCAAGAATATACAATGGAGAAAACACAGCCTTTCAATAAGTGATACTAGATAAACTGGACAGCTCCATGTAAAAGAATGAAATTAGAACACTCCCTAACACCATACACAAAATTAAACTCAAAGTGGATTAAAGACTTAAATGTAAGGCCAGACACTATAAAACTCTTAGAGGAAAACATAGGCAGAATATTCTAGGACATAAATCACAGCAAGATCCTTTTTGGCCCATTTCCTAGAGAAATGGAAATAAAAACAAAAATAAACAAATGGGACCTAATGAAACTTAAAAGCTTTTGCACAGCAATGGAAAACATAAACAAGATGAAAAGACAACTCTCAGAATGGGAGAAAATATTTGCAAATGAAGCAACTGACAAAGGATTCATCTCCAAAATTTACAAGCAGCTCATGCAGTTCAATATCAAAAAAATGAACAACCCAATCCAAAAATGGGCAGAAGACCTAAATAGACATTTCTCCCAAGAAGATATACAGATTGCCAACAGACACATGAAAGGATGCTCAACATCACTCATCATTAGAGAAATGCAAATCAAAACCACAACAAGGTATCACCTCACGCCAGTCAGAATGGCCATCATCAAAAAATCTACAAACAATAAATGCTGGAGAGGGTTTGGAGAAAAGGGAACCCTCTTACACTGTTGGTGGGAATGTAAATTGATACAACCACTATGGAGAACAGTATGGAGGTTCCTTAAAAAACTAAAAACAGAACTGCCATATGACCCAGCAATCCCACTTCTGGGTATATACCCTGAGAAAACCATAATTCAAAAAGAGACATGCACCACAATGTTCATTGTAGCACTATTTACAATAGCCAGGACATGGAAGCAACCTAGATGTCCATCAACGGATGAATGGATGAAGAAGATGTGGCACATATATACAATGGAATATTACTCAGCCATAAAAAGAAACAAAATGGAGTTATTTGTAGTGAGGTGGATGGAGTTAGAGTCTGTCATACAGAGTGAAGTAAGTCAGAATGAGAAGAACAAATACAGTATGCTAACACATATATATGGAATCTAAGGGTGAAAAAAAAAAGGCCATGAAGAACCTAGTGGCAAGATGGGAATAAAGACACAGACCTACTAGAGAATGGACTTGAGGATATGGGGAGGGGGTGGGGTGAGATGTGACAGGGTAAGAGAGTGTCATGGGCATATATACACTACCAAACGTGAAATAGATAGCTAGTGGGAAGCAACCGCATAGCACAGGGAGATCAGCTCTGTGCTTTGTGACCACCTAGAGGGGTGGGATGGGGAGGGTGGGAGGGAGGGAGATGCAAGAGGGAAGAGATATGGAAACATAAGCATATGTATAACTGATTCACTTTGTTATAAAGCAGAAACTAACACACCATTGTAAAGCAATTATACTCCAATAAAGATGTAAAAAAAAAAAAGTTTCAAAGCAAGTTATCTCCCAGGATATTCTATCATAGAAGTGTGTTGATGATCATGGAATCGAATAAACTCTACTGTGTTGATTTCTAAAAAGCATGTATCTGAAAACTTTAAATTCAAGCAATTTACAGAATTTTACTCCAATGGTTTCCAAAGTTAGTTGCTTGTAACCAATAGGCGTACAAGAATATCTATTGGCAGCAAAAAGAAACTATTCAACTTCTATTTATATGCAACTTTACCAAAAATAAGAGAATTTTCTTTCCCAACACTTAACATACAGATTTAATCTCCCTTGCTAAATGCCAGCTCCAATAAGTGAAGTATCCTGAGGGATTAGGGGACGTTTTGCAATAAACAGGGATTGAAGACAGTGCCACTAGAATCTGTTCATTCTCAGTGTACTGTACTATGGAAAGAGCATTGATGAATCAAAGGTTTGGAAATGTTGACATATTTATATGATTTTGTTACAGAAATTATTGCCTGTACAAACTCTCACATTACCTGCATGGGAAATTTAGAAACTTTTTTTTCTTGCTTGTTTCAAAGTTTTGAAATGAAAGTTTCAGTTGGTTTAAACCTATATCATAATTTTTAAATGATATCTTCCAATTAGTTTTAAGGAGAACGGCTACCCACAGGGAACTATATTCAATATCCTGTAGTAAATAATAATGGAAAAGAATATATATATACACAAACGTATATATATGTATAGATATAATTGAATCGCTTTGCTGTACACCAAAAACTAACACAACATTGTAAATCAACTATAGTTCAATAAAAACAAAACCAAACCAAAGAGAAGAACTATCAAGGAGGGTGACAATTTTCATTCCAGAGTTAATAAATTCATGCAACTTTTCTATTTTTCTGATTTCAATTTATTGATCTTTTTTTCCTCATAAGTGACAACAACTTTCAGGTATGATGGTCAAACCAGAAACAGAGGAGTATTTAAGACAAGAGTTATTTAGTACTCCCCTCTTATTTCCTTCCTTTACCACTGCAGACTAAGGCAAAATATTTTCCAAGACTAATTTGTAGCTTAGGGTTGACTTGTAACCCAGTTCTAACCATTAAAATACAAGCAGTGGCTGTGCTGGAAAAGAATATTAGAACATGCCTCATCAGTCTTTTGACTTTTGTGCCCCCTTACTGTAAAATTTCACCTCTAGCCTGGATAACAAATATAATGGGAAAGATGCAGCAACCATTGTGTGAACATGAAGATGAAAGTCATATTCTGGAAAGGACAGAATTGGAAGACAGAGGGACAGTAGTCCTTGAAAACAACCTTGAACAGATTCAATAGCTCTGGATTTCCTATTTTTGTAGTTCTTGAAACAAGAGAAAATGAAACTCTTATTTGTTTAACTTATTTTAAAAGCATTATTGCTTAAAACCTAACCTATTTCTAAAAAATATTTTTAACATTGATGTACATTAAATTAAGAACCAGACTTTTAAATAGTTTAGTTATCATTGATACTAAATATTTATAAATTATTATATAAATACTGTTGATGTCTAATTAATACTAACTAATGCAGAATTTATACTGTAAGTACTTTTACCTATTTTTCACTCCTTTTCATATTTTGCATATTTGAAAGGCACTGGATATATTGGTATAGTAGGAAATGTACTTTAAATTCTATATACATTCAAAAAGAATTATCACAATGTAAAAGTTTGGAGAGCACTAATTTAAACCATTCCTTTAGCCATTTTTTTTCAATACAGTATCTATTGAGAACTCATTGTATGCTAGGCCCTGTGGTGTGTGCTAGCAAGGTAATTTAGTCAAGTAGTTAAAATATGACTTATGTTATTGGTTGAAAGGTGATAGGTGCAGTTATATGACTAGTATTATAAAAGTGTTTTAATCTTTCCTTTTCTAAACATGTAAAGCATTATACACACTAAGGAACTGTGCGACATATGTGGCTTCTTAGCATATAAAGACACAAAGTCATGCTTACTCTTAAATTCTTCCAACAACATGGAATTCGTATACAGCTCATTGCCTTTCATTATAATTACCTCTTTACTCCAAAGGTATGTCTTCTCTACTATGATTTGAATTCTTCAGAACAATGAGTAACATTATCCATTCACCATGTATACCTGGGTCTATTACTATGCCTGGTAGGCAGTAGGTATTAAAAAAAATCTGATGCATAGCTGAAGACATTAATTCATTTATTTGTGTAAGAGGTAATTACTGAAAACACTTTGTGATAGAAGGGATTTCAGTGCAATTGGTGTAGCAAAGATGAGAAGAAACAGTTCTAGCCTCTGAGAGCATACAGTTTAGTTAGGAGGGCAAAAATTAGTACATGATGTATTGAGTAACATACAGATGTACTGACAAGTAAATTATAAGTAAAAATGAAGGAACTCTCATACCTTTTTGAGAGAGTCAGTACAGAGTGTTATTTGGACTGAACTTGATGAAAGAGTGGAAATTTGCCAAGTGGGCCAGATAAAACAATCCATCCCAGGAAGGGAGAAGAGTATGTGAAAATACAGAGGGCCTGACCCATTGTGGGTACTTAATAAAGGTTTGCTGCATTGAACTGAGTGATTCTTACCAGAGTAGACTTGTGGAGGCCAGGGGAAGAGGTGTGTTTTGCCAAAGTGTAAACCTAAAATAACATTGTTCCTATGTCAAGGTTTTAGGTTTGGGGATAGGTGTTTCAAAGTAGTTCATGGGAGTTTTGAGATTTTTACTAATCTAATTGAATATGCTCTTGGTGCTAGAGTATAAATATATCCTAAATTGAATTAAATGAAAAGGCACAGAGTTTCATGATACAAATATTAGATCTTTTGGTATAGCACCTGAGTTTCTGTTCATTATTTTTTTTCCATCTATTTTTTTCTCATTCATTCAGATGGGGTCATTTTTATAGTTCCATTTTAAAATTCCCTGATTATTTTCTCTGTCTCTTCCATTCTGCTGCTCATCCCATTCACAGAGTTTTCTGTTGTTGTTGTTTTGTTTTGTTTTGTTTTAATTTTAGCCATTGTATTATTTTCCATTTGTTTCATCTCCATGTCTTCTATTTCTTTGCTGGGTGTTTCTGTTTCTGCATGTTTCAAGTGCATTCATAATTGTGTACTGAAGCATTTTTGTCATGACTGCTTTAAAATATGTATCACATAATTGTAACATTTCTGGTAGCTCAGTAAATCTCAGTAATGACATCTATTGATTATATATATATATATATTTTTTTTTTTTTTCATTTAGTTTGAGAACTTCCTTTTCCTGGTATGACAAGGAGTTATTGATTGCAACCTGAGTATTTTTGTGTAATATGTTTTAGTATGACAAGAGGTTATTGATTGAAATCTGAATTTTTTGTGTGTTATATGAGTCTCCGGATCTTATTTAAACTTTTCCTTTTAACTCACTTTCTCTACACCACTCTGGCAAGGGAAGGGGTGGCACACTGTCTCATTACAGACAGGTAGAGGTAGAAGTCCAAGAAGTCCAAGCTTCCCTTGATACCTGAGATGGGGGTTGCTCTTATTTAATGCTGAGCAGTGGTGGGCATTCTAGCTTCGCATGTGGTTTCCAGTGACACTGCAGTGAGGGTGGACTTTCTGGCACAGAATATGGTAACAGTCCTGATTCCTCCCTTCTAACACCACCTCATGGTGGAGGGAGGGCATGCCTGTTGCTGCCAGTGAGGGGTGGTCCAGTCTCCCCATGTAGTCTCCTCTGACACCACAGGGTGTCAGGGATGAAAACCTGAGATCACCATTTGCCTACTCGGCCACCACCCTGGTGGGATGTTGGGAGACCTCATTACAGCCTAGGAAGTCTAGGTTCCCCATTCAAACTTTGCTGGTGTAGCTGGGTGAGGAGACACAATTTTGCTCTTGTTTTTGTTCTTATTTTTTCTGTGGCTTTTGGCTGTGAGAGAGCAGTTATTTTCTAAAAGCTTTCTGTTTTGCTAAATTGCTCTTTTTCCTGGTCTTTTGTCTGGAGACAGTAGGCTTTGTTAGAGCTTTTATTGTGCCTACCCATTGGCATTTGTGGGTCATTCATTCCTTCAGCTCTATGTCTGGAATGTATGAAGTAAAAAGAAATCAGAGAAATGCAACATACACAACTTGTTGCATTGAGGAAAAATATTTTTTCTCTCAGGAAAGGAAGAGGGAACATACCATCATGTCATTCCTTGGGTCCTAAGGTCACGAAATGCTCTACTTTCCTCTCTTCACCTTTCAGAATCTTCTTATGTTTTGCATACAATATCCAGGGATTTTAGTAGCCCTTAGGGCAAGGAATAGGGAAAAGTACATCGTTTTCTCTGACGCATGAATCATATATAAGTTTTAAGGATAAGTTTCTTTTCACTTAATATAGTAGTACTAATAAATGTTATCAAATACATTTTCTATATTTAATAAATCAAACAACTTCCTGGCTTTTTTAGCTATCTCTGGAAAACTTTTGGGATAATAAAATAAGTCAAATTTAGGTTCTGCAATGGCTGAATTGTAATTAGTACTACTGTACACATTTTTTCAATTATTTACAGTTGATTTATTAGCAGCCTTAGGAAGAGTGAAGATCAGAAAATTTATTTCCTAAATAAAATTGCTATGAAATAGAGTTAAATATATAATGCTTATTGCTGAGATTTTTAAGTGTAATTCACTATCATTAAATGTTATGTCTTCAAGGAAATACAGTTGTAGAGGGTCACCATTAAAAATTAATACAACTGCAACTTTCTTCCTCAAAAAAAAAAAGAAAAGAAATAAAAGGAAGATTACTAATCCTTATTTTCTTATTCTTGTACTTTTTTTGTAGCTATAGAAATCAGGTCAAATCTTGAATACATTGGCACCACTGCAGTGATACTTCAACAGCCTACCTCTTTTCTGGACCTTGAATAGAAATGTTAATTGGAAACTTCCTTTTAGAGAAAGGCATGACTCAAAATTGTGATTTTCTTTATTTAATTGGGAGTATATCTAGAGATTTATAGCTCATTATTTTAGTGAAAATAAGAGAAATGCAAAGTACACAACTGGTGCACTGAGAAAAAAAAAATTTTTTCCCCTAAGGAAAGGAAGATATTTTCATTCTTTTAATTCCTAAATAATTAAGCATCTACTATTTAAGTTAATTGAGAGTCATATAAAAATAGTTTGTCATGACAGAAACCTGAGCTGCAAGCACATTAGCTTGAAAGGTTTTTGCATCCATCACCTACTTTTATGTCAGGGCTTCAGAAGCATTGAAATAGAGGAAGGGAATTGTCTTCCAGGGTTGTCTTTACAGTTGTCAAACCTGGAAATAATATGTTAGGTGTTAGAGTACTCTCAGACATTGTGATTAATTGAAGGTTGGCTTACTGACAAAAGACTTCACAGAGTCATGTGTTGGGAATTCATGAAATAGCTTAGCTTCCCTTGTCTTTTGCACAACCTGCTAACACATTTCAAATTGTTCCTCAAAAGACAGATTAGAGAAAGAGAAACTCAGCCTTTGGCATAAACTGTATTTTATAGCTTTATAAATCATATATATAATTATATAGTTACCTAATGTATATATAGCTGTATATATGTGTACACACACACACACACACACACCCCTCTAATAATATTTAGTTTCCCATGGTTAGAGTTCCAAAGAATGTCAAGCTTTCTTGTGACTCCAAAGACTTTAATGATGTCCAAGTTGTAATTAATCAAACCAATAAATCTTAACAGATATCTGCTGGGATAAAGGATGTAAGAGAAAGCAGTTGAAGTATCTGTCTTCCAACACTATTATTATATAAATAAAGTTTAATCATATTGTAGTATTGGATGAGCAAAAAGGGGATTCATTTCTTTTAGAAATGTTTCTGTTAGTCCCTCAAACACCATCACATTGATAATAAAAATGACAAATGACAATCTATTGGGTTGGCCAAAAAGTTCGTTTGGGTTTTTCTGTAAGATGTTAAACCCGAATGAACTTTTTGGCCAACCCAATAGAAAGGTGTGGGAAGTAAATCCCATTTGTGAAATGGAAGGAAATCTTGTGAATCAACTACAGAAATGAAGCTGTTAAAAGTAGGTCAGAAGGGTCCATCCTGCTTACTTCTCCCATTATCCAGACACCAAAAGCATTAATGAATTGTATGAATTTAAAGTAAACCCTGTCCATCCTATTTTCATCTGACAGTGTTTTTAATGTGTATACGTTAGTGTGTGTATATATATATATATAAGTACATATATATATATGTAAGTACATCAAGAACAATTATTAGTGTTTGAATACCTTTGGATTACCTAGATGCATCACAAACTCCCATCCCAACATCACAAGATTGAAGTCAGGACTGAATCTCTTAAGAAAATTTTTTTTTTCATCATGGATTTTTTGCATTAATGTAGATTTTTAAAATGTATCAAAATATAATTTATGTTTGTTACTAAGTTTTTTGACCCCCCCCATCTTAAATTTGCACCTGAGATGACTGTATACATACATACCTAGTCACCTCATACATGCCCAATATTTGAAGTTGATGGGTGGAGTGTTTGACTCAGACACAACTTTTCTTTCTCCTTCAAGATGTCAACTGAAGAAAAACACACAACCTAAAAGTTGGAGTTATGTTTTATTTGGATACTTTACTGAGGACTATAACCTGGGAGACAGTCTCTCAGAGAGCTCTCAGGAAGCATTCCAAACAGGTTAAGGGAGGAGCCAGGATATAAAAGAATTTTTGCTGAAAAAAACATGTAGTAGTTGAATATCAAAAGATTATTGCTAATCACAAAAAACAGACATCTCAATTTAGTGACATTAGTGCTTTGCTATGTATGGGAAGATTCAAGAGTCTGGGCTTATATAAGTTATTCTTTAGATATGCATCTTAACTATCTAGGGCCAGTATCCTGTTTTTCTCTATCCTTTATTGCCCTCAGGGCACACCATCAGGGGTGGTTGTAATGGCTGATGGCTTGATGGCAGGCAACATTTGTTGTTTACTCGAATGGCAGGTGACATTCTTTGTTTACTCAAATGTCAGGCAACGTTTTTTGTCCACAAAGGCATGACTCCTTCAGTGCATTAGGGCAGGAAGGGGAGAGAGACTGGAGACAAATATCCCCTCCCATCACTGACCTTTTGTATACTCCTCTTGACCTTGACTGTCAGAGCTCTCTGGTCAATATTGACTGTCCTCGGTATCACACACCTGATGCTGAATGTCATTTAGAATGTGTGTGTGTGCCCGTGTGTGTGCCCGTGTGTGTGTGTGTGTGTGTGTGTGTGTGTGTGTGTGTGCATGAGCTTCTTAGAATTACATGGCACCTCAGCCACATACTCATGTTACGGGAGATCTCACTGTGGCTCAGCTTCTCAAATTCTCCTTTCCCCTCACATGATCTTGCCTCTTAAATCGTCCCCAGTGTATGTTTTCATTGGTGGTTCCTTCATCAGCTCCCTTCCCTGGACACTTGAAAAACAAACATTCTCTAAATTTAAATATACACATATTATTTTCAGTTTTTAATATGCTGATGGTTTTACTAAGCATTTTTTAAAAGAAAACTTTCTAATTTAAAGCTGAGAACTGGAACCAATGAAAAGAAGAATGTGAAAGGAGGTTTAGATTGGTGGTGAAAAGGAATTTCAAAGAAATGTTTTTATATTTAATATTTTAAATTTAATATGTAAAATAACTATTTTTACTATCTGGCATAATATTCCCCTCTTTCCATTAAATGATTTGCTTACTCGTGCCGTTTATGAAAATGACCTCATCAATCCAAGTTTCTCATAACATTTTTACAAAATAAATTATACTTTTCATTTTCTGGTTCCCAAAACACTGTATAGAAGTCCGTAACACTTTTCAATTAGGATTGGCATCTTAGCAGTTGTTTTAAAAATAAAGAGAAAATTTAAATATACCATATGTTAATTGTACTCTATGATTGACACTTTTAAGGACAATATTCCCAATACATTTCACAACAATCTAATGAAGTAGTTATTATGATTGTTTTACAATACACTTGAAGTACTGAGAGGTGAAATGATTTTCTCAAAGTGACATAGCTTTTAATGTCAAATTTCAAATCTTGATCCTGATTCTTTGCCCAGAGTGCTTTTAATTGTAACAATCTATGAAGAATATTATGAGAGGAACCTTATAAAGACTAATTATTTTCAAATTGGTTTTCTATCTGTTTCTCTTTGAGGATGTTTGTAATTACTGGTGTGATATTTTATAACCTAAAATTTGCAGACAATAGCAAAATTATATGTGGAAGTGCATCTGAAGCAGAATATGCATGTCTAGGTCTCTGACACTACATTGTATTCTCAAGGTGACTAAATGGAAATGTGACTGCAGGAGGCCTATTTGAGTCATGCCAAGTACAGCATATTGTCTAGACTTCTTTTCCCTGCTTATCTCCTGTGGGTGCTCAAGAAACTAAGTTTGGGGTTGAAGGATTAGCCTCAGCAGATCCACTTATTTGATTAGTGTCTTGCCTGCTCTGCTTTTACTCAGGTCCATTGATCAAGATGATTGCATTCTCTGTCCTTTGCTGGGCAAGTCAGGCAGAGGAAAGGGATCATTTGCTGAGATGTGAGTCCTTAGGGCAGGTCTACGTCTTTGAACACACACAGTCAACTGGCTAGTTCACTATGGTGTTCAGTAATAAAAATAATAAAACAAGTCAAATGGCCCCTCTGTTAGAAAGAAATTCCACTCTACTCTGATTCTCAGCCAGGAAAGTTGGACTTTCACATAGCTAGTGAACTGTATTAGATGGTGGAATAGTCTCCCCAAAGAAGAGACAGATGATCCATAGCTTGGAGAATTTTAAAGTGAAAAGCACACAGCCTGACAAAGGAGAAAATAAGAAAAACTTGTGCTGTCTGAGGATAGCCAAATGTGAGTTTTCACTTGGCTTCTACTGTCTCTAATTTAACTCTGTTGCTTTTAAACTCTAAAGGGAAAACAATTTTGTATTTTTTTCAGGATTTGGAGGAAACATATCAGCTTTGATGACAGTACAGTAGAATCATATAGGAAATTTTATATATCTCACACTGAAATATATTAGTCAAATTCTTATCAGGTTTAAATGTGTTGTTAAAATGAAGACTCAGTGCATTTGATAGAAAATGTTGAAATATGAGAGGTATTTTCCCAATGGAAACTAAAGGCATATTCTGAGTCTGTGGAGACATGTCAGTGCCTAAGGCACTGAGTACACAAGAATTTTTTGGCAGAGATTATGGGAGTTCAGAGCATAACAAAACAAATAAGTCATTACTAATTCATTTTGGTTGTTACAAGTGAAAGTTTGCATTTGATGGACCAGCTAATGAAATCAGTAAAAATTTAAATTAAGAAATACTGTATGCTAACAAGAAAAATAATTAGTTCTAATTTATTAACTTTTCTTTTTCACATTTTGGTATTAAAATGTATCATCCAAAAAATATTCCTGAACCTGTAGCATTAACATCCCCTAGCAGACCTGATTTAAAATATCCTTAATATGTCTGCCTCAATCTTCTAGTTTATATGGTAAAAACTTATATATAATTAGAGCCACAAATGTATAATTCATGGTAATGTAATGAAGCTTATGTTTCACTATATAAATGCTTCCTTAGCACATTAACGGTATAAACAACAGTTCATATGGGATCTAATTTGAAAGAAAGCAGTATTTTTGAGGTCTTTATTGCATATGAACAAATACATTTTAACTACAAATATCCCTTTGTCTATTAATTCCAGTAGGATTTCTACTCGATTACATCTTATTCAGCAAATAGTTCAGGATGAAATTGAACTGCATTTATCTTTTTTTTTTTTAAATTGCTTCATGCATTCTGTTATTTAAAATGGATTCCCCCCTCCTTGAATTCATTCACACTGGTCGTATTTTACGTATGTGTGAACATATTTCTTCTCTAAGAACATGTTGCTCTTCAAAATTATGAATTTAATTATTGTATATTTTACTAATATAGCCTACCAATGATACAGAAAGTCTTTAGAGCTAGCGATATGCCTCAGAATCTGCCTGTTTTCAGTGGACATATTAAGGTAATAGACTTTTGTATATGGGGCTTTTCTAATGTTTGTATGTATTTTATATTTTCCCAGTCTGTCACTATGTTCTCTCAGTTTCCTACTAATTCCCAAACCTCAGTTCCCTCCCTGCAAAGGAGAGCCTACTCTAGCCAACCTCTTCCTAAAAATGGATATGACAAGATACTTATTCTCTTTTAAGATTTTTCTTTTTTTCTATTATGCTTGAGAATTTAATTCACCTAGATTTTACTTAAAGTACTAAATGAGACATAGAGTTAAGGTTTTTTTTTTTAAAGAGAAATTTTAGGTTCCCAGCAAAACTGAGAGGAAGGTACAGAGATTTGCCATATACTCCCTGTTCCGACACATACACAGCCTCTTCTCCCCCCATTATCAACATCTGCCACCAGAGTGGTACATTTGTTATAATTGATGAACTTGTACTGACGCATCATAATCATCCAAAGTCCATAGTTTAGATTAGTGTTCACTCTTGGTGTTGTACAATCTATTGGCTTGTAAAAATGTATAATGGCATGCATCCACCTTTGTAGTATCATACAGAGTATTTTCGCTTCCCTAAAAAATCCTCTGTATTCCAATTAGTCATCCTTCAGTTTTCCTTAACCCCTGGCAACCACTGGTCTTTTTATTGTCTCCATAGTTTTGCCTTCTTCAGAATATCATACAATTGGGATCATACATTATGTTGCCTTTTCAGATTGGCTTCTTTCATTTAGTATTATGCATTTAAGTTTCCTCCATATTATTTCATGGCTTGATAGATCATTCGGTTTTAGCACTGAGTAATATTCCATTGTCTGGATGTACCGCAGTTTATTTATTCATTCACCTGTTACAGAAGATCTTAGTTCCTTCCATGTTTTGGCAATAAAGCTGCTATTAATATCCATGAACTGGTTTTTGTGTGGTCATGTTTTCAACTCCTTTAGGCAAATACCAAGGAGCACAATGCTAGATTGTGAGGTCATAGTATGTTTAGTTTTGTATAAACCATCTTCTACTGTCTTCCAAAATGACTGTACCATTTTTCATTTTCACTGCTGATGGGACTATTTTTAATATCCTCTTTGATGAAAAGCCTGTAAGGTCTAGTTATCTATTTTTATTGTCACTTGTGATTTTGGCATCTTATATAAGAGGCCATTGCCTAATGCAACATGTTTTCTTCTAAGAGTATTATAGTTTGAGTTCTTATATTTAGGTCCGTGATCCATTCTGATTTATGTATGCTGTATGTATGTACATGGTAGGAGATAGGGAATCAACCTCATTCTTTTGTGTGGATATCCTGTTGTCTCCATACTACTTTGTTGAAATAACTATTCCTTGTCCTTTTAATTGTCTTGACACCCTTGTCAAAAATTAATTGACCATGAAGAGTTTATTTCTGAACTATCAATTCTACCCTATTGATCTATATTCCAATTTGTATGCTAGTACCATGCTGTGTTGATTACTATTGCTTTGTAGTAAGTTTTGAAATCAGAGAATGTGAGTCCTCCAATTGTATTCTTTCGCATATTGTTTTGGCTATTCTGTATCCTTTGGTTTTTCACATGAACTCCAGCTTCATTTTACCAACTTTTTTTTTAATTTTTATTGGAGTATAGTTGTTTTACAATGTTGTGTTACTTTCTACTGTACAGCAAAGTGAATCAGCTATACGTATACACATATCCCCTCTTTTTTGGATTTTCTTCCCATTTAGGTCACCACAGAGCACTGAGTAGAGTTCCCTGTGCTATAAAATATAGGTTCTCACTAGTCATCTATTTTATACATAGTATTAATAGTGTATATATGTCAATCTTAATCTCCCAATCCATCCCACCCCCTCTTCCCCCTTGGTATCCATACATTTGTTCTCTATGTCTGTGTCTCTATCTCTGCTTTGTAAATAAGATCGTCTATACCAATTTTTTATATGTGTTAATATACGGTATTTTTCTTTCTGACTTACTTCACTCTGTATGACAGTCTCTAGGTCCATCCACATCTCTACAAATGACTCAATTTCATTCCCATTTTACCAACTTCTGCAAAAAAAAAAAAAAAAGCCATGTGGGATTATGATAAGGAAGGCATTGAATCCATAGATCAATTTGAGTAGTGTGTCCTTGTAACAATATTAAATCTTTCAATCCATGACCTTGTCTTAACATTGATTTAGTTCTCTAATTTCATTCAGACATATTTTGTAATTTTTGTTGTATAAGTTGAAGGGAAACAAAATTTGCCATGCCAAAATGTCTCTTTGGCATGTAGATTATTTCAAGCTAAAAAGAATCAAGGCCCAAAACATTCAGGAAGAAACTTTGACCTTCCCCCTAACTACCTAAAACAATTTAGATAGAGGGTCTGTCCCCAAAATACACCTATCACCAGAGATCTCTGCAAAGAATATGAGCTAGATGTGGTGGAGGTAACAGGGCTTAGAGACCAGAGTCCACTCTGTACCACATTGTCTCTGCCTGATCCAGCAAACATTTATTGACCAGATATTTGCTTGTCCATCTCCTTGTGAGTTGCCTTCCTTCTCTTTGAAGTCCCAAACCACTATCCCAACATCCTCTTTTGTCTTTAGCTGAAGATGGGATTTAAGATGAGGGCTTCAGTCATTTTGGTGAGTTACTCAGTTTTCCTGGGTCTCTCCCATGTATATATGTTATTAAACTTTTGTTTGACTTTCTCCTATTAATCTGTCTCATGTCAATTTAATTCTTAGACCAGCCAGAAGAACCTAGAAGGGTAAAGGAAATTTTTTTCTTCCCCAACAGTGTCTTGCACCTCTTTTGTCAAGTTTATTAAGTATTGTTTTAATGTTTTTGATATTTATAATTGGAATTGTTGCCTTAATTTTATTTTCAGATTGTTTCCTGTTATTATACAGAAATATACTTTATTTTTGTAAATCAATCTTTTATCTTACAATGTTACTGAACTGGTTTTATAAGTTCTAAGAGTTATTTTGTGGATTCCTTAGGACTTTCTGTATATCAGATCATGTCATCTACAAATAAAGATAGTTTCACTTCTTTATTTACAATCTGGATGCCTTTAATGTCTTCTTTTTGCCTAATTATTCAGAATAGAACTTCCAGCAAAATGTTGAATATGGGTAGTAAGGATGGATATTCTTGTCCTGATTTGAGGAAAAAGCTTTCAGTCTTTCACCGTTAAATATGATGTTAGCTGCAGGTTTTTGTAGATGGTCTTTTTCATTTTGAGCAAATTCCATTCTATTTTTTGTTCATTGACTGTTTTTTGTCATGAAAAGTTATTGGACTTTGCCAAGTACATTTTATGTGTTTATTGAGATGACCATAGGAATTTTGCCCTCTATTCTGTTAATAATGATGTGTTCTATTCATTCATAAATTACAATTCTTGAGTGGCTTTTCTTTCTGACTCTCTGTGCTGGCTGGATTGTGCTATAGGCCAAGGTCCACTTTAAAGGTGGCTGATTCTAACTGTCACCTCTACAGTCTTCACATGCAGCTCATGGTGTCTATACTTATGGGGATGTAATATTAGTAAATTTGCAAATTTGGCCTCAGGTTCAAACCATGGTCTCAAATTTTTGGTTATTTGTAATTAACAGGATATTTTTAGCTCTTGCTGACTGTTCTGTTTCTTTTTTGCTTAAAATTTGAGGAGAGAAAAATGTGACTAATTGGTAATTTTTTAAATATTGTAAATTAGATATTTCCAATGGCTACTAACTAAGAATCTAAGGTATAACCTTATTTTTTCCAGTTTCAGAAATAATTGCATTGACTTACCATTTGGGTCAGAGTTAAATATTGCCACAACTTAAATATAATCCTCAAATATGCCTACTTAAAATTGGCATTCAAGTAAGATTCACTGGACATAAATTTGATTAAGCTGAAGGATTGCTTATCCCGATCTAGCCAAAAATAAATCTTGAATTTATTCCATGCATTTCTATTTTGTGAGAACAAACATTTTCTGTGTAAAATGATTTCTCGTAAAATCAAAGTTAAAATACTTTAACACAGAACCAGATATTAACATGACACTATATTAAATGTAATCTTACTCCTATTAATTTTATAGTTTTTATTAAGTAAACTTGTAGTAGTTTTAAGTTTCATAATACATTTATGCATAAGGTATTTTAAAGTGATATCCCATGTCTGTAAATATTAGGTAGTAATCCAATTTAGAGTAAAACAATATGGAAGCTGTGCAAGATCGCTTTTTCTGTTTATGCTAGTTTTTTACTTTAGTCAAATTTGAGAATTTTTACTGTGAATAATCTAGACTGCTTGCATGTGCCTGGGCTGGTCTGACTCCTTAATGTTTTTTACTATCTCTGTTATATCTTTCTGACTCACTGCCTGGTGAATTCCTAGTCCTCCTTTTGGGTACAACACAAAAGCAACAGTCATTGTCCAGCTTCCCATTAATTTTTACCATTAGCCAGCTGGGCATGCCCCTAGGTGTTCAGGTGTACACACACACAAACACACACACACACACACAACCCTTTGCTTTCTACTCTGTGTTCCTAGTGTATGTTTTAACTTCTATATCACTTTGCTCTCTTATTTATTCTGTTAACTTACTTCCATTCTTATGTTAAAATTTCTTTGAGAACAAGAACTACATCTCACTCTGCCCTATGTCTTCCTTTTCCAGCTTTCTACTTAGCTCAGAGTACCTTTCCTTGATTCTGAGTTGAACTGAGTAAACACACAACCTGTATTATCCAATTTTAAAATGAAGTAATGTAGACTAGCCTTCTGAGTTTATGCTTTTCATATGTTAAGAAATGTTTAGAAACTCCTCTTTTAAAAATATATGAAAGGCATATTCCTTTTTAGGACATTAACACATTTTATTTTAGATATTCAGGTTTCTAATAAGGAGTTAATGTGTTTTTATGTTAGAAAATGCAATGAGAAATAAATACGTATTTAAATTCTTTATACTATGCATTTTAATTTTGGAATGGTATGCTATTAATACCCATTGTAATAACAGTAAATTCAATTCTTATTCTATAGATAACTTCGTGATTCCAGTTTTCTCATTGCAATTCAGTGTATTTCCCAAGTGACAGAACACTATTTTAAAGTAAATTACTATTCCCACTAATAAAGCCAAGGCTATTCACACAATAATGTAATCAATAAATACATATAGATCTCCTATTATGTGTCAGGCAATAATTTGAATACCAGATACAAAAATTAAAGATTTATTTTTGTGCCTCAGAAAGAAAAGAAAAATAAATACCTGAAATACAGGATTATGGTGTACAAGAACCTGTCCAGGGAGTAAGAGCCATAGCTGAGTCCTGGCATGGCCTGAGCAAGGAGGATTTTGTTGTTGCTTTGGTTTGGTTTTTGTTTGTTTTAACCTGAATTAGGCTGAAGGATATGAAGGAATTAAGTAAATCATACTAAATGAAGTAAGCCAGACAAAGACAAATATATTATATCGCTTATATGTGGAATCTAGAAGAAAAGGAAAAAAAATACACAAATGAACTTATTTCCAAAACAGAATGAGACTCACAGACACAGAAAACAAACTTATGCTTACCAAGGGGGAAAGGTGGGTGGGGGGAGGGATAAATTAGGAGGCTGGGATTAACATATATACACGACTATGCATAAAATAGATAACCAACAAGGACCTACAGTATAGCACAGGGAACTATACTGAAGGTAAAATAATCTGAAAAGGAATATATATATATATATATGTGTATATATATATATATATATATATATATATCTGAATGATTGTGCTGTACACCTGAAATTTATACAATATTGTAAATCAAATATACTTCAATAAAAAATTTAAAAAAAAAAAGATCTGTGGGGAAGAACACTGAAGACAGAAGGGAGAAAAATACAAAGAAGCTGAAGGGAGAGAGAGAATGGTGTGTTGGAAGAACTGTTAATAGTTGAGCTGTAAGGCACTCTTGGTGAGAAAGCAGATACTGGCAAAGGAGAGTTAGTACAGCAGGTTTGATAATGACTCCCCAAAAAATATCCACGCCCTAGTCCTTGGAACCTATGAATGTTATCATCCATGGGCAAAAATGTCTTTGCATGTGTGATTAAGTTAATAAGCTTTAGATGGGAAGACTTTACTAGATTATCTGGGTGTTCCCTAAATGTAATCACATATATCCTCATAAGAGGGAGGCAGAGGGAAATATGACACACACAGAGAAGAGGAGAAGGCAATGTGGCCACCAAGGCAGAGACTGAAGTGATACAGCCACAAGCCAAAGAATGACAGTAGCTACCAGAACCTGGAAGAGGCAAGGAATGGGTTCTATAGAGCTTCTGGTGGGAGCACAGCCCTGCCATCACTGATTTCAGCCAAGTGGTACTGATTTTGGATTTCTGGCTTCCAGAACTGTAATAAATTTCTGTTATTTTAAGCCATGAAGTTTGTGCTAATTTGTTACAGCAGCCCCAGGAAATAAATAGTTCATGAGGGCCAATCCAGGAGGGTGGGAGCTTGCATGGTAAGCTAAGTAATTTGTACTCTGATTAATGAAGACATTTTTTAAAATAAGAAATTCATAATCATAAAAATTGAATAGGTAATGAAAAATACATCTTCAGTTACAATGCAAGTGTATAATCTTACCATGTATGTTTTTTTAAAAATAAGGGTTTTCTTTTATGTTGAACATTCTGTCTACATGTATATATATATATATAAATTATTTTTTATGTCTGCATGCTTTGTTTCACCGAAAAGGCTATGAATCTTAAAATTATCAAGTCATTTTTCCTTTTGACAATGTTATTGAATCTACCCATATGCCATAGCAAAATGTACAAACACATAAAATACTGCACACAAATGTATAGGCCTTACAAAATCTGCTGAAACAAAATCATCTACTCCATAGGAAGTCATAGAAACTTTGGATAGGACAGATTTTAAAACCATCGATTCCTGTTAAAACTTGCAAATCAACTATTTGCCCTTTTCAGCATTTACTTTCCAATTCTTAGCAAGAGTGAACAAAGAGCAAGGAGAGAACTAGAATACTGTATCATTTGCTGATAATAAGTTAAAGTGAAAAGCAATTTGGTTTTACTCCCTCTCTGTCTAACCAGTAGCATGACTTTGGAGAAGTTACTTTAAGGTTTTCTGTTTCAAATTCCCATTTATACATTTCTGCAGCTACATAAGGTATTTCTGTAAGGCCTGTTCCAGTTGTTCTATTCCTCTATTTTTCTGACTACCATGTTCTACTTCTCTATGCTAGAGAAGTAAGACCAGATAATAACTTTAGAACAATTTAACTATTCAGGAAATGTTGACAAGGCGCAATGCAAAGTTAGAGAAGCCAAGAAAGAAGTGAATCGTGAAACAGTTGGCAATGCTGTTCTTTCCTATCAGTTCTGAGAAGACTGTTAGATTTTGACATGTAAACTTGCTTCCTAAGAGCATATAGGCCTTCTGGATCGTGCTATACACTATTTGATTCTTGCTAATCAGGCGGATGCCTAATTCCACCTTAGGGTGTGTTAGTTATTGAAAGTCTGTTTCATGCACACAGTCTATACCACTGTGACAATGGTCAGTGCATCTTGAAAATAATCCCTCTCGAAAATAGAAATAAATGTACAAACATATCTGGCTGAAATGTGCACAGTCTTCAATACTATCTATCAGTCTATTTAATTAAAATAGCTCAGGAAATCAGTAACCTACAAATGGTATATCTGGGAATTCAAAAGAGAATGGCCTGCATTTAATATTGATTACATGTCTGCATTCTCACATTTTCCTATATGTTAGGATTACCTAACTATGAAGGATGAACTAGAAACTGTAGATTGTACTGACTATGTTTGTTCTGCACAGTGCTTAGCACATGGCAGTGGATAACAAGACACTTAGTATATGTTTTGATCAGATCTGATGACTGAATTATCCTTGTTTTTCTTCACATCATTTCATCTATAACAAAGCTAAAATTTCAATGGTCTTTATGAGTCTGGAATATTTACTTTGAAAGAGAATATTTCTATACCAAGAATAAAGATTTTAATATGGTTGTAAACTCAGTACACTTCATTAAATCTTATATTCCTCATGTAAACATTGGTGTTACTTAGTCTGTGGCAATCAACTACAGCACAATTTTACAATTATTTATAGAATTAAATAATTTTGCCATTATGCATATGATACTGTCCATATTTCATTTATGTATGCATATAAAGATTCTAGGGATTTATATACCATATCTGCTTAAAATAAAGCTTATTAGTAAAACTTCTATATTGCCTAACATTTCAATAAACTGTGCCAAAATTTATAAATTAAATTAATATAATATGCATATTATTTCTAAATATTAATGATGTAAGTGCCTATTTTAATAAAATAAGTTTTCATACTTTATACAAATTTAATTTTGTAAACCAGTTAATATCCTAACTGCACTAGCCAACATGATATCTAAGTAATAATATAGCTAGTTCGTGCAGTAAGCAGTAATCACCTTCCATTAATCATTTTGAGTGTCATTTTTATAAATCCAAATTTTCACTTTTGGAGTGACTACATTCAAACATACAACTATATAGCTATAATCAAATTATGAAATCATCATAAAAATGAATTAAATCATTAGATAAAATGGGTTGAGTCAAAATTCTGTGCCTGCCATTTTAAAGATAGTATTCTTTGGTATTAACATTATTACTTCACCCATTTGACAGATTGCAAATCCAGGTAAAGAGAAGTAATGTGATTTGCCCAACATATAAAGGAAACATTCTGATTCAACCATCACCAGCAATGCTGAAGACTCCAGTTGCTGGGATTCATTTCAATTTTGATATGTGAGATAAGAATGCTTATTTCTGACCTCCCTTATTTACAGAACAAATGAACAATGTAGGAAGCAAATAAAAGAGACTTATTGTAACAGACATACACATATATGAATCAAGATGTCTGATACAAGTATATCCCAAAGCACTTAAAAGTTCGATCAAAATAACTTACTCAAGGGTATTGGCAATTCTGATTCTGTGGATAAGAATGGACTGCTTACACCGTAGACACCAGTCGCCCCTTTGAACCAAGCGAGGATATAAATCAGCAAGCAAAGTTTTCAAAGCTTATTCCAAACAGAACTTTACACCCAACAAAGCTGTAACAAGCAAGAACATTACGTGGATCAGCCTACTGTGCTTCAAGCAGAGGAGGTAGCTTTGTTCAACCCAGGCTTTGAGCTGACCTGGGGCTTAATAGGCAGTCACAGCGCCAAGCTCTGCAAACTGCAGCACTGACCATGGATCAAAAAACAAACTCCTCCAGCATCCATGTCTTTTGCCAGAGCTGAACACATAGGCTATTAAAAATGACAGTGTTATATAGGTAAGAAGGACACATCATCTGGACATATGTGTATGCAAATATTTATGTAATTTCCAAACAATGATGGTATAGATATTAATTATAAATAATTACAAATTTATCTAATTTGTTACATTGTTATTTAAACTTTTTAAATAAATGTGAATTTTATGAAAAAGAACAGAATGTAGAAACTGGAATATTTCTCAAGGAAATAATATCCCATTTTTAGAATTTGGAAGCAATATTTCAAGGTAATAATTGACATTGACATAATGGCATTGCATGTATACATATAGCATGAATTTGAAGCTGGTTCACTCACTTAACACTTGCTCACAAGCATCCTAATAGAAATCATCTGTTAAGTCATATGTATATATATATATATATATATATATATATATATATATATATATATGATGATTATTCAACACACTGAAGATGCAGGAAAAAGGAGTAGGTGTCAGTTTGAGGTCGTATTAAACTTTGTGACAAAGTCTTTGGTTTTCAGACTAAAGTCAATTATAAGAAAGAGAAATTCACATATCAGAATTTGGCTTGGTGACAATATAACATGGCATTGTCTTTAATACTGGATCACAGAAATGGATATCTGTTCTTATGTTTTACAACCCCATAATTCCCCTTTATTAGAAAAATCTCTGCCTCACAAATATTTAAATTGATTCATTGTTTTTGACTATAGTCTCCCTACTGAAAACTATCAACTGAACTGCCAGATGAAAACTTATGTTAATCGAATTTGCCATATTTACAATTTTGATTACTAAAATACCATTACACTACATTTATATTCAAGGGATACTGCATCAAAACAAATAAATAACAGAGTATGATACAGATGTACTGTTAAAAGTTTCTAAATATAAAACAATGCTGATGATTTATTAAATTGTGAATCACAATTTGAAATGGTGGACCACAAAAATAGTTACTTTAAATTTTGCAGATATTATTTGGAACTTTAATACATGAGAGATAATCCTCACTCAGAGTGTTGACTTCTACTGAAATGTTTGTGAGAAAATGTTAGATGAACTGGCTTCAAATTTGTTCTATATGTATACATGCAATGCTATTCACATAATAGCATTCAATTACTTGGAAATATTTCTTCCAGATTCTAAAAGTGAGCTATTGTTGCCTTCAGAAATATTCAGTCTCCAACATTGTTTTTTCATAAAATTCACATTTATTTTAAATGTTTAAAACAATGTAACAAATTAGATAAATTTGTAATTGTTTAAAATGAATTGATCAGCTTAAAGTTGGAATGATGCAGTAATCAAACTATTCCATCTGACAGATAAAAGCAGAATTTTAATTCTAGCAATAAAGTTATCTGTGACTTTTTTTTAAGACATTATTTACTCTCTCTGTAACTCAGAAAACAAAATAATCACATTCTACTCAATGATATCTAAAACATATAAAACATCTAAAATTTGACTTTGCCATTGTTTAAAATGTATTTACCAGAAGCATAACATTTTCACCCACTAGAATTGATTATACTAAACAATAAAAAGCTGCACTAAAGAGCTACACGGGTTGAGGTCAATTTTTCAAGTAAAATTGGCTCTTGGCCTTTCATAAACCTTTAGAGAATAGGAAATACAGGCTCATTTATGAGGAAAGATTTTCTTTACTTACCCAAATGTAGCAGAGAAACTACCCTTGAATGGCTTTGTTTATGCATTGTACTGAGTATTGAGATACTATTTTATGATACTCAGAAGCAGTATTACCTAAAGGTATGGAATTTTTTAGTACATAGATTATGCATGTGTGACTTTAGTTTTATGAAGAGTGATATCATGTGCTTAATTCTCATTATCAGTGGTAGTAAAAAAGAGAACACCTTTTAAATAAAATTATATTTAAATATTTTCCTCATTCTGTGAATAAAACTTTTCTTTAGTTAAATTTAATAATAGAATTTATGCAAAAATGGGGAATATTTATGATATGGAGAAAAAATAGTACTTAGGTGAAAGCCAGCTGTTTCATTTCACTATTGTGTGTGCCAGAAAAGCTAACTCTAAAGTAGATTAAAAACTTAAAGCATAATGTTAAACAATTTAATCAAGTTGATTGAAATATCTTCAGGAAATCATGGTAGCATGTTATTTCTTAGCAAGACTCAAAGAGCACAAAGCACAAAGTAAAATTAATTAGTTTGACCACATTAAAATAAATAAATTCCCTAAGAATTTAAACAAAGTTTAAAGACAAGCCACACATTGTGGAAAAAAAGGTATATACAATCCATATAACTGAACGATGTCTGTAAGGAACTCTTAAAAATTATAAGCTGTAAAAAAGATGCAGAACTTCTCTAATCATCAGGTAAATGTGAATTTAAAATAATTTGATGAAATTGTTCACCCAATATTTTTGCAAACATTTAAAAGTCTGAAAATAATTTTAATTTTACTGGAGCTTTTTGAAAAATCTATTTTACAAGGCAGTGACTTAATTTTGCTTATATTCAACTGTATATCCACTTATGCAGACAACATTTATTGATAATCACCATTTTGATTTTAATTAGTAATTACACCTCTGTCTATCCCTTGGTCTCTCTCACTCATACACACACAAGCACACACATGCATGCACACATGCACAGACATGCACTTACACACAGAGAGATATTTTTTCAGATTTTCTAATCCATTGGTACATGGTTGCTATTCTCTCAACTCTACCACTTGTCCATTTTGTACTTTTTTTTTTTTTTTGGAATTTTTTATTTCTCACAGGGCCAGCTTTATAATCTTAAATTTTTTTCAAAATTTTATGCTTATGAAAGAATAGTAAAACCAAATTGTTAAGATTTGTGAATGATCCTACAGGAAATGTGATGAAAACTGCATGGACATTGTTTCAGCATTTGCCTCGTTACCTGCAGGCTCACTAAGCTATAATTTAGCTACCTCAAAAATAAATAAAACCACACCAATAACGGAGTCCCCTTTAGCAATTAAGCTAATTCCCTTTATTTCTTTACTACAAAATCTTTGAAAGAGAAGTCCATGAATATTTTTTCTTCTGTTCTATTTCTCTCTGGAACCACTCCAATAATCTGGTTGTACGAAGAAGTCAATTGAATGATATCTTATCAAAGGTAACAATCACCTGGAAATTATTACCTCTCATGATTAAGTCTTACTTTTTGTATAGTTTCACTTATGAGCAGTATTTGATATAGTTGATCACTCTTCCCTTCCTGAAACCATATGTTTTTTTCTAAAAGTTTCCAGGACATCATACTCTTTTTCTCTCCCACTGTTTACCTCTTCCCAGTTTCCTTTGTTAGATTCTCCTCATATCAGTGCCCTCAAAATACTAAGGTATCTTAGAGCACAGTTCTAGGATGTCTCCTTTTTGTCTATCTTATCCAATCTCAAGGCTTTAAACACCATCCATAAGTTAACATTCCTCACTTTATATTTCTTCTAAATTCTTTCCTTGAACTCCAGACTCATCTATCAAAGAGCCTACTAGAATCTGTATTTGAATGTCTAATAAGCATCTCAGCTTAAATCTCTTTAATTCCTGATACAATGCACCCCTGTGCCCAGACAGATTCTCCTTCAATTTCATTCAACTCAAAAAATGGCAAATTCATATTTCTAGTTGCACAGATCTAGTCTATTTCTCTTCATCCCCATTGCAAATACTAACACTGAAAAGTTCATTTTTATGGTCAGTTGGTTTGTGTCAGATAGCAGAAGATACCAATCTTTGAAGTAGTGGAGGTCAGGAAATCTGATTATATTTTTATATTTGTTTTTCTTGAAGATTCTCATATCTCCAGGCATCTGGAACACTAATGATTTATTTAATATTTTCCCAATTATTTAAAATAACCAATGCTTTTTATCTTGTACTTTGCATTCAATTTTGTTGGTCTTTTCCCCTGATGTTGTAAATTAAAAAAAAAAAAAAAATCTCCTTATAAAAGGAAAGTACTTAGCCTTTTATAGTGTTCTTTTGTAAACCATGGAAGCCATTTTTAAACATATGGACATTATTGGACACGGACATTTGTCATTTGTGTGCACTATAGAAATATAAAAATAAACAAGCAAATACTGATATCGGATTAATCACAAAGAGCTCTAATTGTTCTTTACAATACTTGTATAGTGAACATAAATAAAAGTTGAAATGGGAATGGAGATAGAATGGGAAGGGATGATTTCTGGCTTGTCTGTAGCTTTATGTCTCCTTTAAATACTGATGTGAGTTCTAAGAAATGAAGTTTCTCCTTGCTCTTACGAAAGTATAAGGGAATTTTCATAAAACGTACACAAAGGAGTCAAGTCCGTATCAAAGAAAATCTTCATATGTTGACCACAGGTGATAATGTACATTAAAGTTAACCCTAACACAACTCACAATAACTCTGGACATGTATTAAGAGAACATCACATAATGAAGTAGGGAAAACCCATCTATAAACTCCTGTAAGATTGTCTTGGTTGTTTGAAAGTTTAGTATTTCCCTCTATCGTGTGAATACAAAATATTTCCAAATAAACACATTGGTTATATCTTTGCGTATTTCTTGAAAAAAAAAAGGAATTTAGATTATAAAGTCTCTGAAACTTAAAAGACCTTCTATTTGCTTACGGAGATTAAAAAGCATTTAAGTAAATCTAAATAAAGGAATTCAACAATTTCCTACAATACATAAATTTAGCTCTAAATGCTATAAACAAGCTATCCCTTTAAAAAGTTTCAGACATTTACCTGAGCTGTAACCTTGAAAACAAATTTTTTAAAGTTTAGCAATGAGATAAAACCACTGTAATTCATAAAATAAGAAGCAAAGAAAGTCAGGTTAATAGCAAGCTGGCAAGGAGATGAGAAAACATAACATGATTCTAATCTGTTTATGCTACATTTGAAGATTTTAAAGCTATATACTAATTTGCATATAAATACAAATAAATTACATAATAAGTTCAGGAAATATTTCTAATCAAGGCAAATCTCTGAGCAACTTTAATTTTTAATAATTTTTGTTTAAAAACAATTTTCTCTCTGATTTTATCACAGTATAAAAATTAAATGATTGTATAAGTCTGGGTCTACTTCTGCACTCTGTTACAATGATCTATTTTTTTTTTTATTCTTATGCAAGTACCTCCTTGTCTTGATTATTGTAACTTTATAATCAGGTACTGGTGCTCCAACTTTGCTCTTTTTCAAGATTGCAATGGAAAATCTACATCTTTCTCACTTCTGTATAAATTTTATAATTTGTCCATCATTTTCTACAACAAAGCCAACTAGAATCACAATACAGTTCCATTCAATCTGTAGAACAATTTTGGAGAACTGTCATCTTAACAATTTAGTCTTATATTCATAAACATGTTTATTTTCTTTTTTATTTAGGTCTTTTAAAATTCTGCTTAGCAAAATTTTATAGATTTTAGTATACCATTATTATATATCTTCTGTTGAATTTATTCTTTTTTACATTTTCATGTTGTGGATAAACAAAATTAAGTGACACTCAGCAAATACCTTTTGGCTAAACTATTAAATATTTGCCAGGTTAATAATAGCCAGTATATGCTCCACTGCATCCCCTGGATGGGGCTCAGCACAGTCCTTACACTGCGTATATTTTTACTGCAGGCCTCAAGCTATCACCATTCCCACCCTCTGACACTATGAGAGCTCTTTTGCTGGTGGGTCATGAACCTCTCCCAGGAATAACCTTGCTTTGCTTATGCCTGAGTGAAAAATAAACATGTAACGTTTTTATAAATGCTGCTTTGATGTGGTGTGTTTTGACATCCAGTACCTTATAAAGGGGAGGAGGTCATACTCTAAGCCACAGTCCCAGCAAAGAGCTGGGTGATACTGTAACCTACATTATTGTAAATAAAATTCTTCTTTTAAATTTCATTTTCCATTATTTCCATTTGTTTGTCAAGTATATATAAAAAATGGAATTAACTTTTGTATGGAACACCTTAACTTTGCTAAATCACATAATGTTCTCGTTGTTTCGTAGACCTCTTAGGATTTTCTCTGTAAACAATCATGTCTCTTGGGAATAAAGGCAGCTTTATTTCCTCATTTCCAACTTTTCAGAATAAGCAGCGTTTCAGATTGGTTTCTTTCATTTAGTAATATGCATTTAAGGTGTGTGTACGTCTTTTCATGGCTTGATAGCTCATTTCCTTTCAGCCTGAAAAATATTCTATTGTCTGGATGTATCATAATTTATTCAGTTTATTTATCCATTCAATAACTGAAGGACATGTAGTAGAATTTTTATTATTCATATATATATTTGTGTGTGTGTCTTTTAACATCTTTATAGGAGTATAATTGTTTTACAATGTTGTGTTAGTTTCTGGTGTATAACAAAGTGAATCAACTTTGTATATATACATATATATGTATACATATATCCCCATATCCCCTCCTTCTTGCGTCTCCCCCCCACCCCCTCTATGCCACCTCTCTAAGTGGTCACAAAGTACCGAGCTGATCTCCCTGTGTTATGCAGCTGTTTCCCACTAGCTATCTATTTTACATTTGGTAGTGTATATATGTCCATGCCACTCTCTCACTTCGTCCCAGCTTACCCCTCCCCTCCCCGTGTCCTCAACTCCATTTATCATATCTGCGTCTTTATTCCTGTCCTGCCCCAAGGTTCATCAGAACTTTTTTTCTTTTTAGATTTCATATATAGTGTTAGCATACAGTATTTGTTTATCTCTTTCTGACTTACTTCACTCTGTATGACAGACTCTAGGTCTATCCACCTCACTACAAATAACTCAATTTCGATTCTTTTTATGGCTGAATAATATTCCATTGTATACATGTGCCACATCTTCTTTATCCATTCATCTGTTGATGGACACTTAGGTTGCTTCCATGTCCTGGCTATCATAAATAAAGCTGCAATGAATATTGTGGTACAAGACTCTTTTTGAATTACGGTTTTCTCAGGGTATATGCCCAGTAGTGAGATTGCTGGGTCATACGGTAGTTCTATTTTTAGTTTTTTAAGGAACCTCCATACTGTTCTTCACAGTGGCTGTATCAGTTTACATTCCCACTAACAGTGCAAGAGGGTTCCCTTTTCACCACACCCTCTCCAGCATTTATTGTTTGTAAATTTTTTGATGATGGCCATTCTAACCGGTGTGAGGTGATACCTTTTGTGGTTTTGATTTGCATTTCTCTAATGATTACTGATGTTGAGCATCCTTTCATGTGTTTGTTGGCAATCTGTATAGTTTCTTGGGAGAAATGTCTCTTTAGGTCTTCTGCCCATTTTTGCATTGAGTTTTTTGTTTTTTTGATACTGAGTTGCATGAGCTGCTTGTATATTTTGGAGATTAATCCTTTGTCAGTTGCTTCATTTGCAAATATTTTCTCCCATTCTGAGGGTTGTCTTTTCGTCTTGATTATGGTCTCCTTTGCTGTGCAAAAGATTCTAAGTTTCATTAGGTTCTATTTGTTCATTTTTGTATTTATTTCCATTTCTCTAGGAGGTGGGTCAACAAGGATCTTGCTGTGATTTATGTCACAGCATAGGCAGAGTGTGCTGCCTATGTTTTCCTCTAAGAGTTTTATAGTGTCTGGCCTTACATTTAGGTCTTTAATCCATTTTGAGTTTATTTTTGTGTATGGTGCTAGGAAGTGTTGTAATTTCATTCTTTTACATGTAGCTGTCCAGTTTTCCAGCATCACTTATTGAAGAGACTGTCTTTTCTCCATTGTATATCCTTGCCTCCTTTGTCATAGATTAACTGACCATAGGTGCATGGGTTTATGTCTGGGCTTTCTATCCTCTTCCGTTGACCTATTATTTCTGTTTTTGTGCCAGTACCATATTGTCTTGATTACTGTAGCTTGGTAGTATACTCTAAAGTCAGGGAGTCTGATTCCTCCAGCTCCTTTTTTCTTTCTCAAGATTGCTTTGGCTATTCGGGGTGTTTTGTGTTTCCACACAAATTGTAAAATTTTTTGTTCTAGTTCTGTGAAAAATGTCATTGGTAATTTGATAGAGATTGCATTGAATCTGTAGATTGCTTTGGGTAGTATAGTCATTTTCACAATGTTGATTCTTCTAATCCAAGAACATGGTATATCTCTCCATCTATTTGTATCACCTTTAATTTCTTTCATCAATGTCTTATAGTTCTCTGCATACAGGTCTTTTGACTCCTTAGGTAGGTTTATTCCTAGGTATTTTCTTGTTTTTCTTGCAATGGTAAATGTAAGTGTTTCCTTAATTTCACTTTCAGATTTTTCATCATTAGTGTATAGGAATGCAAGAGATTTCTGTGCATTAATTTTGTATCCTGCTACTTTACCAAATTCATTCATTAGCTCTAGTAGTTTTCTGGTAGCATCTTTAGGATTCTCTATGTAGAGTATCATGTCATCTGCAAACAGTGACAGTTTTACTTCTTCTTTTCCAATTTGGATTCCTTTTATTTCTTTTTCTCCTCTGATTGCTGTGGCTAAAACTTCCAAAACTATGTTGCATAATAGTGGTGAGAGTATGCAACCTTCTCTTGTTCCTGATCTTAGAGGAAATGCTTTCAGTTTTTCACCATTGAGAACAATGTTGACTGTGGGTTTGTCATATACGGCCATTATTATGTTAAGGTAGGTTCCCTCTATGACTACTTTCTGGAGTGTTTTTATCATAAGTGGGTGTTGAATTTTGTCAAAAGATTTTTCTGCATCTATTGAGATGATCATATGGTTTTTATCCTTCATTTTGTTAATATGGTGTCTCACGTTGATTGATTTGCGTATATTGAAGAATCCTTGCATCCTGGAATAATTCCCACTTGATCATGATGTATGATCCTTTTAATGTGTTGTTGGATTCTGTTTGCTAGTATTTTGTTAAAGATTTTTGCATCTATATTCATCGGTGACATTGACCTGTAGTTTTTTTTTGTGACATCTTTGTCTGGTTTTGGTATCAGGGTAATGGTGGTCTCGTAGAATGAGTTTGGGAGTGTTCCTCCGTATGCTATATTTTGGAAGACTTTGAGAAGTATAGGCGTTAGCTCTTCTCTAAATGTTTGATAGAGTTCACCTGTGAATCCAGCTGGTCCTGGACTTTTGTTTGTTGGAAGATTTTTAATCACAGTTTCAATTTCAGTGCTTCTGAATGGTCTGTTCATATTTTCCATTTCTTCCTGGTTCAGTCTTGGAAGGTGGTGCTTTTCTAAGAATTTGTCCATTTCTTCCAGGTTGTCCATTTTATTGGCATATAGTTGCTTGTAGTAAACTCTCATGATCCTTTGTATTTCTGCAGTGTCAGTCATTACTTCTTTTTCATTTCTAATTCTATTTATTGATTTGAGTCTTCTCCCTTTTTTCTTGGTGAGTCTAATGGTTTATCATTTTATTTATCTTCTCAAAGAACTAGCTTTTAGTTTTATTGATCTTTGCTATTGTTTCCTTCATTTCTTTTTCATTTATTTCTGATCTGATCTTTATGATTTCTTTCCTTCTGCTAACTTTGAGGTTTTTTTGCTCTTCTTTCTCTAATTGCTTTAGGTGTAAGTTTAGGTTGTTTATTTGAGATGTTTCTTGTTTCTTGAGGTAGAATTATATTGCTATAAACTTCCCTCTTAGAACTGATTTTGCTGCATTCCATAGGTTTTGGGTTGTCATGTTTTCACTGTCATTTGTTTCTAGTTATTTTTTGATTTCCTCTTTGATTTCTTCAGTGATCTCTTGGTTATTTAGTAGTGTATTGTTTAGTCTCCATGTGTTTGTATTTTTTACAATTTTTTTCCTGTAATTGATATCTTGTCTCATAGCTTTGTGGTCAGAAAAGATACTTGATAAGATTTCAATTTTCTTAAATTTACCAAGGCTTGATTTGTGACCCAAGATATGATCTATCCTGGAGAATGTTCCATGAGCACTTGAGAAGAAAGTGTATTCTGTAATTTTTGGATGGAATGTCCTATAAATAACAATTAAGTCCATCTTGTTTAATGTATCATTTAAAGCATGTGTTTCCTTATTTATTTTCATTTTGGATGATCTGTCCATTGGTGAAAGTGGGGTGTTAAAGTTCCCTACTATTATTGTGTTATGTTGATTTCCCCTTTTATAGCTGGTAGCATTTGCCTTATTTATTGAGGTGCTCCTATGTTGGGTGCATAAATATTTACAATTGTTATATCTTCTTCTTGGATCGATCCCTTGATCATTCTGTAGTGTCCTTCTTTGTCTCTTGTAATAGTCTTTATTTTAGTCTATTTTGCCTGATATGAGAATTGCTACTCCAGCTTTCTTTTGATTTCCATTTGTATGGAAGATCTTTTTCCATCCCCTCACTTTCACTCTGTATGTGTCCCTAGGTATGAATTGGGTCTCTTGTAGACAGTATATATATGCATCTTGTTTTTGTATCCATTCAGCGAGCCTGTTTCTTTTGGGTGGAGTCTTTAATCCATTTACATTTAAGGTAATGATCGATATGCATATTCCTATTACCATTTTCTTAATTGTTTTGGGTTTGTTTTTGTAGGTCTTTTCCTTCTCTTCTGTTTCCTGCCTAAAGAAGTTCCTTTAGCATTTGTTGTAAAGCTGGTTGGGTGGTGCTGAATTCTCTTAGCTTCTTCTTGTCTGTACAGGTTTTAATTTCTCTGTTTAATTTGATTGAGATCCTTGCTGGGTTGAGTAACCTTGGTTGTAGATTTTTCCCTTTCATCACTTTAAATATGTCCTGCCACTCCCATCTGCCTTGCACAGTTTCTGCTGAAAGATCAGCTGCTAACCTTATGGGGATTCCCTTGTATGTTATTTGTTGCTATTCTCTTGCTATTTTCACTCTTTTTTGTTTGTGTTTTATTTTTTGATAGTTTGATTAATATGTGTCTTGGCGTGTTTCTCCTTGGATTTATCTTGTGTGGGACTCTCTGCACTCCTGGACTTGACTGACTATTTTCTTTCCCATGTTAGGGAAGTTTTCAACTATAATCTCTTCAAATATTTTCTCAGTCCCTTTCTTTTTCTCTTCTTCTTCTGGGACTCCTATAATTCAAATGTTGGTGCATTTAATGTTGTCCCAGAGGTCTCTGAGACTGTCCTCAATTCTTTTCATTCTTTTTTCTTTATTCTGCTCTGCTGTAGTTATTTTCACTATTTTATCTTCCAGGTCACTTATCTGTTCTTCTGCCTCAGTTATTCTGCTATTGATTTCTTCTAGAGAATTTTTAATTTCATTTATTGTGTTGTTCATCATTGTTTGTTTGCTCTTTATTTCTTCTAGGTCCTTGTTAAACATTTCTTGTATTTTTTCCATCCTATTTCCAACATTTTGGATCATCTTTACTATCACTATTCTGAATTCTTTTCAGGTAGATGCCTATTTCCTTTTCATTTGTTTGGTCTGGTGGGTTTTTACCTTGCTCCTTCATCTGCTGCATATTTCTCTGTCTTCTCATTTTGTTTAACTTACTGAGTTTGAGGTCTCCTTTTTGCAGGCTGCAGGTTCATAGTTCCCATTGTTTTTGGTGTCTGCCCCCAGTGCATGAGTTGGTTCAGTGGCTTTTGTAGGCTTCCTGTTGGAGGGGACTGGTGCCTGTGTTCTGGTGAGGGGGCTGGATCTTGTCTTTCTGTTAAGCAGGGCCGCATCTGGTGGTGTGTTTTGGAGTGTCTGTGAACTTATTATGACTTTAGGCAGCGTCTCTGCTAATGGCTGGGGTTGTGTTACTGTCTTGCTAGTTGTTTGGTATGGGGCGTCCAGCACTGGAGCTTGCTGGCCGTTGGGTGGAGCTGGGTCTTAGTGTTGAGATGGAGCTCTCTGGGAGAGCTCTCGCTGACTGATATTACGTGGGGCCAGGAGGTCTCTGGTGGTCCAATGTCCTTGACTCGGCTCTCCCACCTCAGAGGCTCAGGCCTGACACCCAGCCGGAGCACCAAGTCCCTACCAGCCACACAGCTCAGAAGGAAAGGAAGAAAAAAAAAAAAAAAAGGAAAATAAAATAATGAAATAAAATAACAAAAATAATAATAAAAAATAATGAGAGCAACCAAACCCATAAACAAATCCACCAATGATAACAAGCACTAAAAACTAAACTAAGAGAAACATAAAAATCAGAGACAAATCAGTCGCAGACAGCAAACCCCAAGTGTACAGTTGCTCCCAAAGTCCACCGCCTCAATTTTGGGAATATTCGTTGTCTATTCAGGTATTCCACAGACGCAAGGTTCATCAAGTTAATTGTGGGGATTTAATTCGCTGCTCCTGAGGCTGCACGGAGAAATTTCCCTTTCTCTTTTTTGTTTGCACAGCTTCTGGGGTTCAGCTTTGGTTTTGGCCCTGCCTCTGCGTGTAGGTCACCCTCAGGCAACTGTTCCCCAGCCAGACAGGAGGGGGTTAATGCAGCGGCTGATTAGGGCCCTCCTGCTCACTCAGGCCAGGGAGACAGAGGGGTATGGTAGTCATAATTGGAATGTGGGTGAGCCTGCAGCAGCAGAGGTCAACATGACATTGCAACAGGCTGAGGCATGCCGTGTGTTCTCCCAGGAAAGTTGTCCCTGGATATCAGGTTCCTGACAGTGCCGTGCTGCATAGACTCCTGGGGTGGGGGGCGGGTGTGGGTAGTGACCTGTGCTTGCTCACAGGATCTTGGTGGCAGTGGCAGCAGCAATAGCGTTTCATTCCCGTCTCTGGGGTCTGAGCTGATAGCCGTGGCTCACACCCACCTCTGGAGCTCGTTTAGGCAGTGTTCTGCCTTCTGTGGGCTCACAGGGAAGGAATCCCCTCTCTTCGCGCACCTTGAAACAATGGTCTCGTGCCTCTTTGGCAGGTCCAGACTTTTTCCCGGACTCCCTCCCAGCTAGCTCTGGCACACTAGCCCCCTTAAGGCTGTGTTCATGCCGCCAACCCCAGTCCTCTCCCTGGGATCCGACTTCCAAAGCCCGAGCCTCAACTCCCAGCCCCCACCCACCCCAGCAGGTGATCAGACAAGCCTCTCAGGCTGGTGAGTGCTGGTCGGCACCGATCTTCTGTGAGAGAATCTCTCTGCTTTGCCCTTTGCACCCCTGTTTCTGTGCTCTCCTCTGTGGTTCTAAAGCTTCCCCCCCTGCCCACCCCTCATCTCCACCAGTGAGGGGACTTCCTGGTGTGTGGAAACTTTTCCTCCTTCACAGCTCCCTCCCAGTGGTTCAGGTCTTGTTCCTATTCTTTTGTTTCTGTTTTTTCTTTTTTCTTTTGCCCTACCCAGGTACATGGGGATTTTCTTGCCTTTTGGGAAGTCTGAGGTCTCCCAGCATTCAGTAGGTGTTCTCTAGGAGTTGTTCCACATGTAGACGTATTTTTGATGTATTTGTGGGGAGGAAGGTGATCTCCACTTATTACTCCTCCGCCATCTTGAAGGTCTCCCCATATATATTTTAAAAAACAGTCCCCATTTATCGTGTTTCTAACTTACAGATCTGTCCTAAAAACTGAAGGACATTTCTGAATTGTATAAATCTATTATTTTTTAAAGAAATTGGACCTACTTAAAAATACTATGAAACCTAATGATACTATGGTGTTATTTACAATATTATTATTCTTTCAAAAGTAAAATGTCAAAAGTAATGTTTTGAAATGATTTTCTTTTGAGAATAGCCAAATTCTAAGTGTGCAGCTAAGCAATTATATAATGTCATGACATATAGTTGTATTTTATCATTGGCAGGTAATTTTTTCATATTTTTTGGCTTTCTATAGAATCTTATATGACTGTTTTCCAAATATGAGTGACATTAGAATCTTCTACAAGCTTACTTCAAAAAAAATACTAAAAAGTTATGTCACTGTGTTCCCTTACATTTTAGATCTGCTGAGGGTAGGACATTTAATCTTCAGAAATAGCACTTGTTTTCACAAATGAGTATTACTGTATTTTGATTTATCTCTAATAAGAGTAAAAATCATAGACAAACATTTCATATATAGCTTGCTTACATGATATTATTATTACTAATATCATAATTGTCTACAGAGGCACTATTCTGAGAAGTATACATAATAAAAAGTTTACAGTTCATCACTAAAGCTTTGTTACAGCTACATAATACTGTGTCAAATTCGTAGTTAACATTTTATTTTAGTTGTTTTGTTCCTTGTTGATCTAGAAACTGATATTTCAGCACTCTAGAGCAGGGTTACTTTACAGTTTATAACACAATCTAATACTTATCAGATTATATATCTACATCATTTCTATCTTTACAAAAACAGTGTTTATTACTGAATAGTAAAGCTTTTCGAGTGTAGAGAATATCATGAGATTTGCTGGATAAATTAACTGCCTTGCAAATGGCATAAGAAATGTCACATTTTATGAATCAGAGTTAACAAGATCTACAAAATGGTATGCCACAATTTTCACAGTGCATTACGGGAATATTCTATCTGAGTATATTGCAGCCATTCATGATTAACTTTCAAAGCATCAGCAAAGAATCTTTCTCTAGCAAGTTTTAGAGGTGATTTCACCAAGATTACTCTAAATATTGTGAATATACAAGAGGTTTCTATATAATATGCATGAGTGAATACTGAGAAAATGTCAAGGAATGCATTTTGTCTGAAATATACCAATTTCTTAATTTTTATGACATTCTTATCTTTAGTTTCCCAATGAGGTATTTATTGTACATTGTTATTTATTTTAAAAGGCAGTGACATTTGCCTGAAGTGCTTTAAATATATTTCTGTATATTGAAAACTTTATGCATCTTCAATATTCCTTCCATAAATGTGAGTCACATAAAATCTATTAGAATGCTGTTTATAAAAATTAGCATTTTGAAGGAGGTTTTTACATTGTTTTCGGTGATCTTATTTTTGAAAGACCATGTCTGAATGAAAAATGTATCATGCAATCTCACCATAAAATCATTTTTTCCTTTAGTTTTATTAATTTATTCAATAAAGGAAATTAATAACAGGGACAAAACCTGTATTGTATGAAAATAGTTATTCCCTACATGATAAAAGTTAGTTTATATTAGAACTTAAGAGTTCTCATATAAAAATATGGGCCAAAACCCATAAACCATAATTATTTTTACAAAACCATCAATGTTTTTAGGAGAGAAAGAAGATAATAGAAGTAAGAAAGCAGCTAATAATATAAATTGATGTCAGAGGAGCTTAAGAAAAGAGCATAATTTATATAGTTAATATCTACCTTAGCTAATTAATTTGCTTTTTTCTCTCCCTGCACTGCTGTAGTTATCTTATAATGTATTCTAGATTATTGAGATCTTCATACTCCATTCTTGCTGAAGATAGAACAAGATAATAAAATCTGTGTATGCTTGGTAGCTAAGTTGTTACAATGATAAAAGTGCTACAGTGATAAAAATGATAAAAGTTAAGGAAATAATTATGATTATTACAGCATCCCATACACATGCAAAAGACTACCTTTATCTCTATATTTAAAAATCATGACCTGTTTCATTATAACATCTTAAAAATCTCCTTAGAAATGGAAATGCATTGGCTCATTACTGAAGCTAAACAAAGCCCATATCTAATAAGCTAGTAAGTTAAAATAAGTCTTTATTCAAAATGGAAATCATTAAAGATTATTGCACTGTTTTTAGATGCTACCAGATAATGGTAATAAATGTTCACTAAGAAATTGTATACACTGATTAAATAATCTAGACTGTGAGGTGTCTATTCACAATTCCCTACATGAATAATTTAGGGGGCATTGTGAATGCTGCTTTTAACAATCTGTGGTATTTGTTTTAAGACCTCTCTTAATGTTTGTAATTTAGCTTCACCCATGCCTCTTCCTAGCAGAGGATGGAGAGTATTAATATTAAGGCAATTACCAAAATTTCCTAGATCTTATAGGACAGATTATAGAACAGCCAAGACACTACAAAATCTTACTGAGTTAGGTCTGGGAGCTTTTGTGGCATGTCTCATGTGCTGTGATCCATATCTCTTTCTTTAGCTGAACTCATCTCGGCCATGTGCTGTGTCACTGTTTATGAGTGTTTCAACAGGATTTGTGAACACCTTGATATAGATGTTGATAAATAAACAGTATTGATGCTTCAAAAGCTGGAATTGTATACTGCGAATTAGTGAGATGAAAGCCCATTTTCCCCATCGCTAAAAATCTTGGACCATGATAAAACTAGATTTCTAGTTTATGCTGTAGAATAAATTACAATATCAGGAAATACCCTAATAATTCGCAACTATCTTTCTTTTTATTTCTTTTTCTCTACTTCCCTTTTTTCTGTCTTTCCCTCCTCCCTCCCTCTCTCCCTCTCCCTTTTCTTCCCTCCTTTCTTTTTTCCTTCCTTCCTTCCTTCCTTTATTTTTATTTTTAAATATTGCTCTTTCTGTGTATGCTGTGATCAGAAAGTCATGCTCCCTCTGGCTTCAACCTTCCTCAATTTCCTTGTCTAAACTGAACAGATTTTCCCCAAAAGGCATATTTTGAATTAAATAGTTTATTATGTCACATTTTACTAACATCAGAGGATAGAATGTTGTCATGAAATACACATCCTTTTATGTTAAGAACATAAGTCAAATTAAAAAAATGTTGAAGAAAAAAGATTCAGTAATCTAGTTGTCAGGTAAAATGAGGGCTAAGAACTGACATTTCAGTTTAACAATGTTTAGATTATTAACAACACAATGTGTGTGTGTGTGTGTGTGTGTGTGTGTGTTTTAATATAAAAGAATAACTTCAGGAGGGAGAGAGAGAGAGAGATTTTGAAATTGAATTCTTAGAGGGATATGAATAGACAAGAGAGGATGGGTTAATCCAAAATGATAGGATGACCTTAAGCAAAAAGAGAGAGAGCTTATCCTTAATTACAGGAATAAAAGAATATGATTGGGCTTCCCTGGTGGCACAGTGGTTGAGAATCTGCCTGCCAATGTAGGGAACACGGGTTCGAGCCCTGGTCTGGGAAGATCCCACATGCTGCAGAGCGACAAGGCCCGTGAGCCGCAACTACTGAGCCTGCGCGTCTGGAGCCTGTGCTCTGCAACAACAGAGGCCGCGATAGTGAGAGGCCCGCGCACCGCGATGAAGAGTGGCCCCCACTTGCCGCAACTGGAGAGAGCCCTTGCACAGAAACGAAGACCAAATGCAGCCAAAAATAAAATAAATAAATTAAAAAAAAAAAACAAAAACAGTAAAAAAAAAAAAAAAAAAGAATATGATTAATGATACTGACAGATTAGTAGATTATTTTTTCTCAATAAAAAGAGAATGCTAGTCAGTAAAAGAGAAAATGTGACCAACCAAAGCAGTGAAGAATGTGGGAAGTATTTAACTAACTTGGGGAGAAAGGAGAAAGTATACATCTTCTAAAAGAATAGGGTAATAAATAGACTGTGAGACGCTGATACGTTCTCTGGGCAGCATTTAGGGCCTACTTGAGATGAGTGGCATGGATTTGAAGTGAGATCAGTTAATTATTTTGTATCTTTTATCCCTATGCAGGAATATCCTATAAAGTAAATCATTTGGAGATGTAAAGGGCATTGGAGAATGTGTTAAATGACTAGGTTATTCTGTGCAGAACAGACGAGATATGAAGACTACTAATTACATTTAAGTATGTGTGTCTAAGACTCATATCATTTCTCCAGCTGATGCGTTTAAGAAAGAAGACACAAAAGAAAACTATATAAAAATAGCCATTCTTAGTTTCTTTATTGGTTCTGTATGTGCTTATAGAGGTCAGTGAAGTCTTCTTTCCTATGGAGTTAAGGATATTTCAGGTGTCTTTGAGCTTGTAGATGGACAGTGTATGAAATGATTATCTATATTTTTGCCTCCATGAAATGAGAAGATATGCTCTGTTTGTGATAGTTGCTTCTGTTACTATGAATTTTTAGTGAGATTTATACCTTACTAGCAACACTCTTTTTTGTATGTGTATTAGAATGTAGATGGCTGAAAAAATGCAAGGCTTAAAATGTACATACTTTTATTTAGCTATAAACTGTTATATTTTTATAATCTCATACTTCACACTTGAGATTGTCATCTCTTCTGCCCTCTGCTGATGGTATTTGCTCATATACATTTCAAAGCCTGCTCTCTTTTGTGTATCAGTTAAGTTAGGAAAGGATTTTTAGTTTACATTAAAGCTAAATCATGCAACTCTTTTTCATTTATCCATAATTATTTAGTTTTTTTAACATAAAATTGAGGAGTCTAGTGTGTCACAATTATAAAGAAAACCATAATTGGGTTAAATATATTTTCTACTCTCATATCTAGCAAATATCAAAATCACTATGAATGAATTTACACTGATGTTTTCAAATTATTTTCATAGTTTTGTTATCAGACATATGATTTAAAATCGAGATACAATAATAAAAAGAAAAGAATGGATTAAAGCAACAGTCTGTGTTTGTCATGTGGGTTGTATAAATTGTAATTTATAGTCTATTGGCTTTCACATTCTTAACCTTGAACTGAGAGAAGAAGCAAAATGAAAAATGAAGTGTTTCATGCACACTACTTTTTTCCAGATAGCATACACCTTCAGTGATTTGTACAATAAGAGGTGTTCGGTTCTGTGTGTACTTTATGTTTGCTCTCTTGTTTTCAGTTGTTTTTCAGTTCTGTATCTTCTTTAGGTCTCATTTTTTGTGGTAACTTGCTAGAGTTCTTTTTTTTTTTTTTTTTTTTTCTGCCATTAAAAAAGTAAAGAAGTTTTTACTCCATAAAAAAAATCACATTTTTCTTACAAGGAAAATGCCTCTGGCAATAAAATAAGTATATCTTGAAGCTGTTTTAAAATTTTTTGTTATGTTGAGGAGGCTTTGTTTCAGTATGCTCAAATGTTTTGAAGTTACATAAATTTTCTCTAAAGTTGAAAATAAAACTAAATGTATAATAAATTCCTGTCAAGGTTACAGTAGTAGTCCTTTAACATGCAAATATGGTTTTAAATCCCAGCTCTGCAACTATCTAAGTCTTTATTCTTTGGCAAGTTATTTTTCTTCTCTGTCCCTCAACTTTCTCCATGATAAAACAGAGATGATAGTCTACCTCAGTGAGTTAACATAAAGATTTCATGAAATAATACAGGTAAATTACATGTGATAGATTGTGATACATTATGAGCATTTAAAAAATATATTCACTGTAATAACAAAAAGAATAAATGCTAAACTAGATAATCTTAAGAAAGCAAGACATAATTAGCCATATAACATATGGCTTAAAATTTATACACATATCCATATTGCCAGTTCAATTATAGCTGAATGGGTTTTTATCTGAAATTAATTCTTTAGGAGACTATAACAAAAATTATACCAGCCAGAGTATTATCTTAATAAAATATTCAGCAAGTTCAGGATTAGACTTTCCTTAAGCAGAGAGGTTGACTTTACAATTCAACTACCAAAAGAGATTATTTTCTGATGACATGGAAAAGTATGAAATGCCACAAATTTGTTTAGTTAACAGATACATTCAAGAAGTTATTAGGTGTTAGGCATGATGTTATATAGTGGATATATATCACTGAATGAAACACAGTCTGTCCCCTCATAAAGTTTACTTTGATAGAACTCAAGATGGGAAGACAAATAAAAAGTAAATAAATCAACAAAAATGAATGTCATTAAAACTATTATAATTGCCTTGTTTTAAAATGGCGGATGCTGAGATGATAGAGATTAATAGGGTGGGAGAGAGCAGGGTTTCTGAAAGTAGCCAAAGTAGACAGAGGTCAGAGGAAAAATAATATATTAAATGGGAGTCAAAGAATGAGGAAAAGCCAGCCTTGTATAGAGAAAATGGGAACAGTAAATGCAAAAGTCTAAAATGGATGAGTTTGGGTGCTTTGGGAACCGAAAGTAAACCAATTTTCTGCAGCATATTAAAGAAGAGAGTCATTTGAAATGATGTTGGAAAAAAATGAGAGGAAATCATGGCATGCATTACAGACCATGTTAAGGAATTTGCATTTTATTTTCAGGGCTATGGAAAGTCATTGATTTGTTTTAATCAACAAATTAATAAGATTAGATTTATAATTTATAAGGATCCCTTTGTTATGTGGAGGACTGTTTTAAGGTCTGTACTATGCTTTGAAAATACTTTGATATTGACAAAGTGGTTTGTGTGAGAGAGAGTGTGTGTGTGTGTGTGTGTGTAAACTAACATTATACTACAAAACAAGGGGAAGGTATTTGTAAGTTTAACACTTATAGTGCCTAAATCAATAATTTCCACTCCTAAAGGGGCTAGTTAACATCTTAAGGACCCTAATCAGGAGTCTTCACTGTGGAAACTATTCTGCCTAGCCCTCTACATGAAGCTATTTAAGTCTACAGTGGGATAGTTATTTTTAACATTCATTTTTTAACTTTTAAAGAAATTTAAAAAAATAGTATACCACTTTGCTCATTTAAAAATTACATTTCAGATATTTTGTCAGAAATTTAAGTATTGACAAAGTAGTAATTTTTACTGTATTATGGTGGCATTTTAAAATTAAGCCATTGCCATTTCCAAATTAAACTACTTTAAAAAAATACTGCCAAGAGAATCTAAATATAAGTCATTTGATACTCTCCATCATCTACTTAAAAATACCTACAAAAAAGTTCTTTGACAGAAATTTTAAAGATTTTTCTTTATCCATTATTCAATATTTCCATTTATTTTCCCACAGAATTCTATGTAAAAATGTACTGCATATTCTCACAGGGATAAAGGTGCTCTAATAGCATTTAGTGGGCAAAGCCTAGGGATGCTAAATGTCTTGAAATGATTGAAGCATCCTCAACAAAGAACTGTCTCACCCCAAAATTCCAGTAGCATTGTGAAATACAAATGGCATGCTGTGTTTTTAAGTAATTCTATCCCTTGTCTCCTGTAATAAGAGCTCCTCTCTCTCTTTATTGTAGTGACCCAAGGTTTCCACTAACTTTTCTGAGGGCTGCAACTATCCTTAATCACTTCAGGTACAATCATATAGAAGTCTAGGCTTTCCAACTGGATTTATTCAGTGTTAGAACTTTAGGAAGAATGGCTCCTATAGACTTAGCACTACACCAAGTACTATAATATAAGCATGATCAACACAGGGTCCTTGCTAGGAGGTGCTCATACTATAGTGGAAACAACAGAGATTTGGTCCAGTAATGATACCAATGTGATAAGCACAACAAAACAGTTTATAATAAGTTTAAAACCTGATGGCCTTTATGCATTCCGCTCTAGACCCCATACATGTAAGTGTAAGATCTACTCTAGACCTCAAGAAACAGGAAACCAGCAGGAGATGTGTGTCGATTGGTACTCAAGAGTTACCAATATTTCAAAATTGTAAGTACCACAAAAATATCTGGATATGTGTCTTCTTTTAAAAATAAAGCAAACACAGAGCAACAGCAAAACAGGTCCAGACTTACCTCTTGGCAACGACTAACCAGAGATGAGTTTCAGATCCCTACTTTAGATAATATCTGAGCTTCCAGTTTGCCACAGACCTCCTAAATCCAGCTTCATTCACTTGTGTTACCTGCCTCACTCCTATAGGGGTTTGAATTTATACCTGATCTAGATCTTCAGCAATGACAAAAATTTTCTTTGATATCAATCAACACTTTTGATTGATATATTTCTCCATAATTGCAGATAATCTTTACATTTTAGATTGCTTTCATATTATTATTTCTATATTGTTATCATGTAATCATTTATTAAGCATTTACTTTATGCTATATATTATGTTTCATATACTGTAAATGATTTAATATATGTAAGCAATTTATTGTGAGGCAATACCACCGCTTGATTTCATAGTTTTGAAAACTGAGACTTAAAGGAATTGGCCCATTTGTCTGAGGTCATCGAAGGTGTGATTGAGCAGATATTCTACTGCATATCTGTCTCACTACAAAACCTACATCTTACCAACCAACCTGCTTTAATTATAATATATGATTTATTATATAATATATAATATATGATTTATTTGTTTTTTAGATATTATAAACAACTTGCAAATCAAAACATCTTTAGGTGACTCAAGATGGCTAAAATTAATTTCTTGATATAATAAGGAGCCCAAATCTCAATACTAAACCTCCTTTATAAAAGTTATTCGATTTGTAATAATTTTAAACCTTTGTGTCCTTCAAAAGACAATAAATCTAGCATTTTATGATTTCCTCTTAGAGGAGAACAAAATTTGTCACTTCATAATGTTTCTGGGGCTTCCCTGGTGGCGCAGTGGTTGAGAATCTGCCTGCCAATGCAGGGGACACGGGTTCGAGCCCTGGTCTGGGAGGATCCCACATGCCGCGGAGCAACTGGGCCCGTGAGCCACAACGACTGAGCCTGAGCGTCTGGAGCCTCTGCTCCGCAACAAGAGAGGCCGCGATAGTGACAGGCCCGCGCACCGCGATGAAGAGTGGCCCCCACTCGCCGCAACTGGAGAAAGCCCTCGCACAGAAACGAAGACCCAACACAGCCAAAAATAAACATAATAAATAAATAATAAAATAAAAATTAAAAAAAAAATGTTTCTGGTATGCAGATAATTTCTAACTGAAAACAATCAAGACCCAAAAGATTCAGGAAGAAACTTTGACCTTCCCCCAACTGCCTGAACACTTAAGATAGAGGGCCTATTACAGGAGTAGATTTATCAACAAAGTATCAGCAGAGATAACTACAAAGAATATGGGCTAGGTGTGGTGGGGGAGAATCTTAAAGATCAGAGTCCATTCTGTGTCCCATTGCCTCTGTATGGCCAAGCAAATATTTGTTTGCCAAACATTTGCTTTTACATCTCCATGTGAATTGCCTTCCTCCCATTTGAAGTCCCAAATCACTACCCTCAACATCCTCTTTTCACTTTAGCTGAAGATGGCATTTAAGGTGAGGGCTTCAGTTATTTTGGTGGTTTAGTTTTCTGTCCCATGTACACATATCATTAAACTTTTGCTTGATTTTCTCCTGTTAATCTGTCTCATGTCAATTCAATTCTTAGACCAGCCAGAAGAACCTAAGAGGGTAAAGGGAAATTTCTTTCTCCTTGACACCCTGTTAGACATAATGATACCACTTATTCCCTTTCTTCATTCAACAATTATTGAACCCCTACAGTTCATTAGGTACTGTACTAGGAGCTGGGGTAAGAGCATTGAACACAATTCCTAGAGAAATTAAGTTCCAGTTGAGGAAATAGAAAATGATGAAAAATACCACCTAAATACAGAATGAAATGCCAGGTTTCATAAGAGCTATGAAGTAAGTAAAGGATGGTCGTGCTATGGTCTGTCTTAGAAAGCATTGTTTGGGCAGGACTCTCAGGTAAGATGACGTTTGAAAAGAGACCCAAATGAAACAAAGTCACAAATGGCATGAAATCCTAAGAAAAGGCATTTTAAGTAGTGGGAATAGACTTCTCTGAAATGGGAACATGTTTAAAGCACTGGAACAAAAGTCAGAAGTTCAGCATGTTTCAGTGTGGCTGGAGGGGCAGAATAATAATAAGCAGTCAGATCAGCCAGGTTGCCTGTGGGCAAAATGTATGTTATTGGTTCAGGATGAGATATTTTCCACTCTCAATATTTTCTCTTAAGAGAGATCCTGGTTCCCTACTGCCTTCTCTGCTCTGTGTCCCATGAGCCATAGAGGAGTTGGAGTTTTCTGATTTATTTCTTTAGAAGATGATTCTGTGCATGCACTAGTTATATCTCTCTCTCTGTCTTTTTCTTTCTTGGGAAAGAGTCTATCTTCAGTCAGTCTGACTTTTCCATTTCTCTGTTCCAGGAAAAAAAGGGGAAGGTTCTGCTCAAGTGGGATGTGGATGGGGTAGGATGTTGTAGTCTTAGACAGCGAGATCACATATCAGTGATAAGATTCTGATTACCTTTTTAATGTATGTATGATGACAAATCAATGCAGGTTTCATTTTTAAGTGATCAGCTGAACCCAAATTATTGGAAGTCTAAAAAATTCCAAGAAAGGAACTCAGGAGTGTGCTAAGGTAAAAAGCCCCAAATGTGAAAAGATGGCTACACTTTGATCTAGCTACCACATAATATTTTGTTAAAGGATTTAAAAGGTACTTTTTTTTAGATAAGGCTATTACTACCTTTCTACCAGTGGGTTGGAGCGTTTGGCAGAAGCTCTGCTAAAACAAGTACAAGTGATGATTTTCTCTTCTTAAGAGCTATAAAGCAAGAGCTCTCTTTAGAGAAAGATACCAAAAATTCAGAGGCATAAAATACCCTCTTTATGCTATATAAGAGTCCATCTCTTTGAGTTACTTAAAAGAGAAGATACTGAACAAAGATCCAAACTGTGAAGGGGTTTATTATCACATGAACTTGACTCAATATAGCTTCACCACTGGTTCCATCTCAGCCAGCATTCTAAGCAAGAGGAAGATAAGTCTCTTGTCTATTATGTTTTCAACAATAAACCCAGAATCTAGTACTATGTCTGGAATATTTAACACATTGTTGCTAGATGAATCAATATTATTGTGTGTTTGTGTGAGAAGGAAATCTGGTCTAGCATCTGCTTCATTGTCCTAGTATGATGTATGTATAATGATCTGCATATGGAAATGAGTGGCTATTGTGCTTTGCTTCCTGAGTTTTATGTTTAACCTGTAAATTTTAAATATAATATTAATATTTTACATATTTTAGAGGGATCTGTGGGTATATTAATTTTTGACAAACAGCAATCTCCAAACACATTTAGAACATAAATTTTGGAAGAATGTCTCCCTTAGTGCTGCCTGAAGACATCTGACTTGTAAGCAATAGAAAGCTATTTCCCAAAGCACCTTTGACCCAGACTCCCTATCTAAAAACATAAAAGCAGATATGTGTTAACAGTAATTCACAAAAAAGTCAATTAAAATGTTTTAGAAGAACAAGCAAATGAAATGTCTTAGAATAAAAATATATGTAAATCAGGTTTGAAAGCAACAGACCATATTGCAAGTTGTAGTCTATTTCAGCCAGCCTTTTTATAGTAGCAAATTCACTACACCAATGCTATCCAATACTTTCAAATTTAATTTCTGCATGTTATCAATACATAAAACCTACTTTGGAGACCTAGAAGAAATGAAACTTCTTTCCTGCAGCTTCTCCTGCTTCCCCGTTTGTTCATATCATTTTTTATGCTGCTTGCTTCTATCTATTTGTTCATGCTTTATTATATATTTAAAAAATTTAACCCACAATATAATGAATCATTTTTCTCCTTAAACCCTCTCCCATTCCCATATGATACTATAAGCTCGCACAGGTAATTGTCAAGAGTCCTACTCACTACGCTATTCTTTTTCTTATTGTTCACAATCCCAGAACTTTTATAGAAGCCAAAATAAGTTGATTGGATTTAATGATCTGTGATAAAAGAAAACAGGAAAAAAATTAAATAATGCTAGTATTGATGCTAATAAAAATAATAACTGAACATTTACATGACTAATAAGAGTTGCAATCAGATTTGTAATATTAACAAATTCAAAATAATTAAATGCTCCATGTATTAGCCATAATACTGGGCATTTACATAATTATTTTAGATCAAAATATTCAATATAAATCTACAAGGGTTTTAATCAATCACAGTGTTTTACTGGCTTGGCAAAAGAAAGCTTTCAATACATTTACTGCAGTGATTTTGGTCCAGGTTCTGACACTATCATACAATTCTACGTTTTTTGGTCATGGTTTCTTTATCTATTGCCTCCTCTCATGTGTTCTCTTTACTTTATCCTCCTTCCACATCCTATCACTGAAAAGTCTCAGGAAGAGTCAAATTACTGACTCTGATTTTTCATAGTAAAATATGAAGCCCACATTTCACTGCTTAAGGCACATATTACATTGATGTAAAAAACTGATTATAAATATAGTTTTTGACCAATCCCTGTTAATGATGATTTATCAGACTAGAAATTGGAATCTATTACATTTTTTAATAGGAGAGGTCATAATATATGAGTTAATCACTGGATACCTCAAAATACTCACAGAATTATATTTTGAGAATATTAAAATAATAAGGGTTATTTAATCCTGTCATTTTCTTAAAGAAGAAAGAGATACTGGAGACAGCTTTGCGTTGTCAAATTATAGATTTTTAGAATTTAAACATTATATAGAATTTTAATATAATCCTTTTACTCTATAGAGAAGGAAACTGGAGTCTGGACTTGCTAAACATCTTGTACATTGTTCTTCAAGTAGTGTATGAGCTGGGCCTAGAAGCTTCAGTCTAGGCCCAGGTTCTTCTGGTTTCTGACCCTTCTTATTATAAAGAAGTGGTTCTGAGAACAATTCTTTTACTGTATTTTTTAAAAAGACAAATACATATTATAAAATATTTTCTCAAAAACAGAAAATATGTAGAATTCTCAAAAACTTTTCATTCATATATTACTTAGTCTGTGCTTAATATTTTTTCCAATGGTATTTTGTTTCAATAAGACAAACTACATTTTCCTGTCACTTGGGAGAGACAAATTTTTGGCACTTTCCTCAGGATGGGTCATCAGATACAAGAACCTTTCTATATTGACTTCTTTGAGTCTAGAATTCACATCTTGCTCTGTTTTACCCTGAATTTATGTTGGCACATCGGGCCAATCTCGGGCTGGCAGTAATGGAGATTTGCAGAATATGGGGTATTTGATGGTTGGTATGAAGCCATTAATTAAACCAGGAACACTCCATTTTAAGGAGGGTTAATGTAAGTAGCTCTACAACAGATGATTCTTTTAAAAATTTTTATTCTTTTAAATAACCTAGCTTACATCATTAAAAGTAGTCTGTGTGCTTAGGTGAGATTTTTTAAATGTATTTACGTGTCCCAATTTTGGGGATATTAAACTTTAAACCCCTGCAAACAAGAACAAGCCTCAGACGTAAGGGCAAATATTCAAAGGGCTGCTCATATGTATAGTAATTCTGACATAAGATCGATGTTATACCCCACAAACATGGTCACATAAATTATTTGGAGGTGATGACAGAAGCATAATAAGTCGTGTTATAAATCATCATTTTCCACACTGCATTTGAAATATTGTTACTGTGGAGGAAAATTCATGATATCTCTTGTCTCATGAATGATATCTAATGAATAAGGGAATGATTTAAAATGCTTGATCTTAAGAGTTTCTAAAATCAACACTTAATTTTCTTATATAAAGTTAAATCTTGTAGCATCTACAAAAACTTCAAAAAGTTCCTTAAATGTTTACTCAATGTAAAATGAATGGATGTCTAGTTCCCCTACTGAGAGTATGGCATGCTATGCTATGATTTTTGGATAATCCCGCAAACTCTTAACAAGTAAATCTAATTTAAGGGGGATACACTCACTCAACAATTTTTTGGAACACCCACCTGAACCAGAAATTATGCTACGGCCACAGACATACTGGAAAACAATACAGAGTTTGCCTTTCCTGTCGTCATTGGAGTTTACTGCAGAGAAGGCTGCCTCAGTAGTATCTTAATAACTACCAACCTAGACCATCCCTGAAATGCTTCTTCTAATTAAATCCTCTATCTTTCTATAGTGTGATTATCTAAGCAGTTGAGCTTGATATATTTCTACTGTTAAATTTATTAACATCTTTATAATGTTTGTTACTGTTCTTTGCATATCTCTAGGGAAATTTCTAAAACTCAAGTAGGCAGGGAGTCGATAAATTCCAAAAATTTTTATACAAGGTGATTTATAATAAAAGGGTGTTTTTAGTCCTTTGCAATAACAAAACAGAATACTGCTGGCACTCTAGAAATGGGGAAGCCAAACAACTACTAGGGTTGCTATAATGTAGGGAGAACAAGAAAGGAACAGTAGAAGGGGCACATTAAACCAAGGTGACATAAAGCCTCTTACATATGGGGTCCAGAGACCAGTTTCCATAAGATAAAAGGAAGGACTTTATGATCCCAGACAGTATTTAAACCCAGGTACAGAGATGGACATTTGTAATTGGCAAAAAGTAAAGGAAAAATATGGATTTTCTTTAGCCTAGTTGAAGAAATAGTGATTCAATAAACTAACACATCAATATGGTCTATAATTCTAAGATATATGCCATTAATAGAGTTGAAAGATACTAAGATGGATAGTTGAGACTTGATGGGAAATGTTTTAGATAAAAGAAAAGCTGGCAACAGCAAAGCTTATCTCTGAGTCTCTTTTAATGTAAGTAAAACCTTTAACCCATAAACTCATGTGTTACTTCTAGGGACCATAGACAATGTCAGCCATCATAACTCAAGGTCTCTACATTCACTCTGTACCACTTGGCTACTAAGTTACTAAGAGGAATAGATGTATGAGAAAGCAAAGTGGCATTTGTTAACACAAACTGTTACTTGAGATTTATGCAAATAGAGAGGATATTAGGACCATTGTATTTAAATATCCTGAAAAAGATTGTTTATTAAAAAGGTTTAGGGCTTCCCCGGTGGCTCAGTGGTTAAGAATCCGCCTGCCAGTGCAAGGGACGTGGGTTTGAGCCCTGGTCCAGGAAGATCCCACATGCTGCAGAGCAACCAAGCCCGTGTGCCACACTACTGAGTCTGTGCTCTAGAGCCCGCGAGCCACAACTATTGAGCTCGCGTGCCATAACTACTAAAGCCCACGCGCCTAGAGCCTGTGCTCTGCAACAAGAGAAGCCGCTGCAGTGAGAAGCCCGCGCACCGCAACCAGAGAAAAGCCTGCGCGCAGCAACGAAGACCCAACGCAGCCAAAAATAAATAAATGAATAAATTTTTTAAAAATTATAAAAAAAAAGTTTAAATGAAAACTTACCCTGAAAGAAGCTTTCCTTCTTTTTCTTTCTCATTGTTTTTATTTTCCTTTTCTGTCCTATTCCAGTTTCCTGAAGGAAACGCAGAGAAAAGACTCAGATAGCACTGTTTCTCAGATACACATGCATCAACCATATAATTTTCTTATTAGATTATAAAATAAATACTAGGCAACATATATAGTATTTGGGGGAAATATTCTATGGCTTGAAATACACAAAACAGAACTACAAAATTTTAAACCGATATAGCATAATAAACAGAATTAATGATTATAGAATAAATACTGCTTCAACCAGGTTCACTTAGGAAACATAAAGGGAATGGATTAGCATTTTGTTAATTTAATAGGATAATTAAATTGGTGAATTTTAATCACGTACTTTTTGGTTTTATTTCAGTCTTTAGTAATTAACCATAATAATGAAGGAGAAATTGTGTAATTTAGGTTTTTCTCCCTCCTAAAATGATAGAAATTTAGGACACAAAGATCTATGGCCAAGAGCATAATATCTCCCCCAATGGGACTGCCAGATAAAATAAAGAACACTCAGCTGAATTTGAATTTCAGATAAACAACAATGACTACTTTAGTATAAGTAAGTCCTAAATATTGTATGGAATACTTACAATAGAAAAACTATTTGACATTCACCTCAAATGTAAATTTAACTGGGCACCCTGTATTTTTATTTACTAAACTCTGGCATCCTTATCCTGTAATCTCTATGGCCTTATTTTATGTTTCAAATGCATGCTTTTCTATTTACATCAAGCTAAAATAAATATACTGGTTCAGAATTTATAAATGTCTTCATAGCTGAATCTTCCAATATTCCTAAATACCAAGTTAGAAATAAGAGGAGAAGGAATCAGAGGTTTTATCCTTAACATGCGAAAGGGGGTGAAATTATGCCTGAGGTGTGAGTATTGGGAATAATGGGAGTATAAACAATGTAGTGAACATCATCAGATAGAGAAATAAATGACAAGGTACGGCTTTGTACATAGACCCTATGACATCTTTTCTGCGACCTTAATCAACAGAAAAAAATAATTCCTGCACCGAGCCACTTTCTCTCAAAAGAATCACAAATTCTTTATTTATAATGAACCACATTGGCCTCAAGCCCTAATGCATGAAAATGAAAATGTGCATGCCATCAATGTGGCTATTAAGTAAAGGATTTTCCCCTCAGTGGAATTCATTTTTTTTGTTTGTTTGTTATGAATGAACAAATAGGTCTTTGTGAACTGAATTGGCACAGCCAGAGATTACTGCTAAACCTTTTTTTGTGTTTGCAGTACATCCATTGTGAAGACTAGAAGCTACAATTTGCGTGTCTTTTTCATTTTGATTTTCCCCCCCTTTTCAGGTTACTTTGCCACTAACAAGAACAATAATGCCAGAGGAAAAGATAACTTGAATGAGACTGCATGAATGCGTTTCCAACTAAAATGAGCAGAAAATGAAAACACTTTAAATGAAGTGCCTCAAATAAACATTTAATTTAGGATAAGATGGCAACCGCATATATACCACCATATCAAGTATTGAAAGAGCATTTATTGAATAGCTGAAAGACTCATTTGTGGGAAAATAGATGTAGCTCTAAAAGTGAGCTGCTGAGAGTAAATATGTAAAACCACATTTAAGCGGCATGCAATTAACATGGATTTATACTAAAAAATGAAAAATATGATGAGATTTTGGGGAATTACATATCTGAACAAGAAGCTGTTTCGTTTTTCATCAAACACGAGCCTAACTGTACACTGGATGCTCTTTAATGAGCTGTAGATTTCAAACAAACTAGATGGTTTTCCATTCATACATTAGGAAAAGTAGATGCACTATTTTCTCAATCCCTTCTACGTCTTTCTTTAAATATCCTTTCCTTATCTCCTCTACATGTTTAAATACCAGTCTCTCCGGCCCTAATGATTTTATCCTACTTTATTTTCTACTTTCTTCTTAATAATTCCTGCTTTTTATACTTTCTTCCCTCTAAGTTCTCAGGTTTTCTGGCATTAATATTTGCTCTGTCCCTTGTCCATTATTTTATAACAGTCTCTCTTCACTCCATCCTTATATTTATTTCTAGCCACATAATTCGCTTTCACATAATATCTGGGCATTATAAATATTTGTGTAGCTACTAAAACTGTGACCCTAACAGGGAGATAGAAAATTTCATATTTTTAATACATACAGAAATGATATTGCTATTAGAGTACTTTGTAAATCATAAAATATTTAATAAAATTATAATACTTGTTTTTATTAGAAGTATTATTGGAATTGTTGATGTCATATCACACATGACTAGAATAATCATCTAACAGTTATACCATATAATGAACTATATTTACATAACTATATATTATATAAAACTGTAACTATATGTAAAATTATTTTAATAATATAAGTATAGGTCAATAAAATTAAAATATATAACTGTTCCCAATAAAGTAAATAGCAAATGCACTGGTAAATGATAAGGATGTCAAAATGTTAAGCAATTTCTTTTTCTCTTAATATTGCTATTTTTATCAAATAGGGAGGAAGCGAGTCTCAATGGATATGTTTATAGAATAAAAATGGAAGCTGTTCTGATTGCTTCTAGAGCCAAAGACATTAACAGAATAGAAATTACAAATGATTTGTATCTACCGCCAAATGTTTTGTTGGCTAATATCAGTTATATTATTTTCTGCTCATTCAGCATTCAGAAGATCAATTAAATTTAAAGAAATGAGATTAAAAGTGATAAAGTGGGGGAAGGGTAAGCTGGGACGAAGTGAGGGAGTAACATTGACATAGGTACACTACCAAATGTAAAACAGATAGCTAGTGGGAAGCAGGTGTATAGCACAGGGAGATCAGCTTGGTGCTTTGCGACCACCTAGAGGGGTGGGAAAAGGAGGGTGGGAGGGAGACGCAAGAGGGAGGGGATATGGGGAAAAACGTAGGCATATAGCTGATTCACTTTGTTATACAGCAGAAACTAACACAACACTGTAAAGCAATTATACTCCAATAAAGATGTTAAAAAAAAAAAGTGATAAACTGGTTTTAGTTTTCTGATCCAATGTTAAAAAGAGAGGCCTTCAGTTACTTTACGCCTAGTTTAATCCTCAGTCAGGATACTATTTGTTTTATTCATGCATCTTCCTACATAAATTTTGAATATTTTACATCTATTGATCACAGTTTCTAAATCTTTTAAATTTTCTTTAGACTCATGGTCTATTTTTCCAATGGTTTTTAATGGAATGTAAATTACACACTAAAATTTTTTCATTCCTGAAGATAAAATATAAATAAAACTTTAAATATGAAGCCTAGATCAAAAGCCTATTCTGTCATTTAACTCACTGATTTAGTTTTCATTCCTTCTAAACTTTAATCATCTATATATCAAGCAATAAAAATATAAACAGGGTTCCAGGGAAGGCATCCTGGACCTCTCGAAGCCAAATCCCAAGACTAGAGGCTCTTGGCTCTATGAACCTCTCAACAATCCTCTTTCCTCCCATTTCCATGGCTGAGATCACTAATTGGTAAGAATATAGCTTCCTGTGATAACTCTTTATCTCCCCCATGTGTTTAAAATTTCTCTGATGGAAGATCGCGGAGTAGAAGGACATGCGCTCACTCCCTCTTGCAAGAGCACCAGAATCACAACTAACTTCTGAACAATCATCTACAGGAAGACACTGAAACTCACCAAAAGAGATACCCCACATCCAAAGACAAAGGAGAAGTCGCAGTGAGATGGTAGGAGGGGCGCGTCCAAAATAAAATCAAATCCCATAACTGATGGGTGGGTGACTCACAAACTGGAGAACAATTATACTACAGAAATCCACCCACTGGAGTGAAGGTTCGGAGCCCCCCATCAGGCTTCCCAACCTGGGGCTCCAGCAAGAGGAGGAGGAATTCCCGGAGAATCAGATTTTGAAGGCTAGCGGGATTTGATTGCAGGACTTCGACAGGACTGGGGGAAAGAGACACTCCACACTTGGAGGGCACACACAAAGTAGTGTGCACATCAGGACCCAGGGGGAAGGAACAGTGACCCCAGGGGAGACTGAACCAGACCTACCTGCTAGTGTTGGAGGGTCTCCTGCAGAGGTGGGGGGCAGCTATGGCTCACCACAGGGACAAGGACACTGGCAGCACAAGTTCTGGGAAGTACTCCTTGGCTTGAGCCATCCTGGAGTCTGCCATTAGCCCCACCAAAGAGCCTGTACACTCCAGTGCTGGGTCGCCTCAGGCCAAAACAACCAATAGGGAGGGAACTCACAGCTCCACCTGTCAGCAGACAAGGGGATTAAAGTTTTACTGAGTTCTGCCCATCAGATCAACAGTCAGCTCTACCCACCACCAGTCCCTCCCATCAGGAAGTTTGTACAAACAATCCTCTTAGATAGCCTCATCCACCAGAGGGCAGACAGCAGAAGCAAGAACTACAATCCTGCAGCCTGTGGAACAAAAACCACATTCACAGAAAGACAGACAAGATGAAACGGCAGAGGGCTATGTACCAGATGAAAGAACAAAATAAAACCCCAGAAAAACAACTAAATGAAGTGGAGATAGGCAACCTTCCAATAAAGAATTCAGAATAATGAGAGTGAAGATGATCCAAAACCTCAAAAAAAAATGGAGGCAAAGATCAAGAAGATGCAAGAAATGTTTATCAAAGACCTGGAAGAATTAAAGAACAAACAAACAGAGATGAACAGTACAATATTATTAGTAAAACTTCTATATTGCCTAACATTTCAATAAACTGTGCCAAAATTTATAAATTAAATTAATATAATATGCATATTATTTCTAAATATTAATGATGTAAGTGCCTATTTTAATAAAATAAGTTTTATACAAATTTAATTTTGTAAACCAGTTAATATCCTAACTGCACTAGCCAACATGATATCTAAATAATACTGTAGCTAGTTCATGCAGTAAGCAGTAATCACCTTAAAAGCTTTTGCAAAACAAAGGAAACCATAAACAAGACGAAAAGACAACCCTCAGAATGGGAGGAAATATTTGCAAATGAATCAATGGACAAAGGATTAATCTCCAAAATATATAAACAGCTCATGCAGCTCAATATTAGAGAAACAAACAACCCAATCCAAAAATGGGCAGAAGACCTAAATAGACATTTCTCCAAAGAAGACATACAGATGGCCAAGAAGCACATGAAAAGCTGCTCAACATCACTAATGATCAGAGAAATGAAACTACAAAACTACAATGAGGTATCACCTCACACCAGTTAGAATGGGCATCATCAGAAAATCTACAAACAACAAATGCTGGAGAGGGTGTGGAGAAAAGGGAACCTTCTTGCACTGTTGGTTGGAATGTAAATTGATGCAGCCACTATGGAGAACAGTATGGAGGTTCCTTAAAAAACTAAAAATAGAGTTACCATATGATCCAGCAATCCCACTACTGGGCATATACCCAGAGAAAACCATAATTCAAAAAGACACATGCACCCCAATGTTCACTGCAGCACTATTTACAATAGCCAGGTCATGGAAGCAACCTAAATGCCCATTGACAGACGAATGGATAAAGAAGATGTGGTACATATATACAATGGAATATTACTCAGCCATAAAAAGGAAAGAAATTGAGTCATTTGTTGAGACATGGATGGATCTAGAGACTGTCATACGGAGTGAAGTAAGTCAGAAAGAGAAAAACAAATATCGTATATTAACGCATGTATGTGGAACCTAGAAAAATGGTACAGATGAACTGGTTTGCAGGGCAGAAGTTGAGACAGAGATGTAGAGAACAAACATATGGACACCAATGGGGGAAAGCCACGGGGCGGGTGGAGATGGTGGTGTGCTGAACTGGGCGATTGGGATTGACATGTATACACTAATATGTATAAAATAGATAACTAATAAGATCCTGCTGTATAAAAAAATATATATATAAACAAATATGAAGGACTGAGGATGTATTAATAGTAATCAGATTATCAAAGTACCATACTTTAAATTGCATGTCATTTCAAACCATTATGTGACCTTTCTAATCTAATTACTTAATTTTTGCCCAGCTAAATTTTGTTATTGAGTTGGAGAAAATTTCTTTTCATTTAAATCCATTAAAAAATCTCCTGGTTTATATAAAACCACTGAGAGCAGAGAGAACATCCTTTTCCCTGTTACAAGTGTTTGGAAGCTGTGTTGGGGCTCCTTACATGTTTCCTTTTATTCCATTTGGACTTGTTTTAACAGCACATTTAAACATATAACCACATCAACTTAAAAGGACAGATTTTCTTTGAAAGGCATGTTAATACATTAGAGACCTGCTCCCTGACTACCTTAATAACAAACCGCTGTAATCTTCAACAAATATTTAGTTACATTTAAGGGGAAAATCCACAGACTATATTAGGAAGATCATGCCACCGACTTCTAAAGTTGTAGTAAATCTATGTGAGAGATGCCATAGTCATTTGATCTGATGATGTCAGAGTCTGGAGAGATAAATAATCAAAGATATACTTCAGTAGACCAGTCCTTAGTCTATCCAGATCTTCTGTCTATATCTAATAACATCAATAACCATATTGTGGAAGGATTGTGATTGTTATGGTCTGAATGTTATGGTCTGAATGTGACCCCCCCAAAATTCATATGTTGAAATTCTAACTCCTAAAGATGGTGGCATTAGAAAGCAGGGTCTTTGGGGGGTGATTAGGTCATGAGGATGGAGGCTTCATGAATAAGATTAGTCTTCTTAAATGGTGCAAATGAACCTATTTACAAAACAGAAGTTGAGTCACAGATGTAGAACCAAACTTGTGGTTACCAAGGGAGAAAGTGGGGGGGGGGGGATGAATTGGGAGATTGGGATTGACATACACACACTACTATTTATAGAATAAATAACTAATTAAGAACCTATACTGAATAGCACAGGGAACTCTATTCAATACTCTGTAATGACCAATATGGAAATAGAATCTAAAAAAGAGTGGATATATGTGTATGTATAACTGACTCACTTTGCTGTACATTCAGAAACTAACACAACATTGTAAATCAAGTATACTCCAATAAAAAAATTAATTAAAAAAGATTAGAAAAAAAAAGAGATTAGTTTTCTTATAAAAGAGACCTCTCAGAGATCCCTCACCCCTTCCACCCTGTAAGGCACAGTGAGAAGGCACAGGCTGTGACCCAGGAAGAGGCCTCTCACTGGAATGAGACCATGCTGGCATCTTGATTTTGGACTTCAAGCTTCCAAAACTGTGAGAAATAAATATCTGTGTTTATAAGCTACTCAATGTGGTATATAGTTAATAGCAGCCACATGGACTAAGAGAGTGATCACGTCATACTTTTCATTTTGAAAATGCTTGCTCTGAAATAGAAAACTTGAAAATGCTCACTTCGCAAAGAGTACATATACACTCCATGGCTTTACCCTTCCTTGGCTGCTTCTGCATTTCCTAATACAGAGACTCACAAAAGGTAAAATAGCTGACATCATCATTAATATAACTAAAAAAATAGTACTTTACAGCATAAAATGGCAGATACGTTTCTAGCCTTGGGTCTTATTTTTCCAACCAGTATCTTCTATGCCAGGTTCTCTGGCCAATTGGAAGACATGCCCCTGATGTACACATTCTCCTCTCTCCACTCCTGTGGTCAGTCTCTACATGCCTTTTGATGCTTCCTGTGGTGTTGGTACTCTCAATAGCACTTCCATTACCTGTGACACTGACAGGTGATCTGATCTAAATCAAGCTTTTCTGCTTATAGGCAGGTAAGAAAACAGCTCAGGCAAAATCTTGGAGCGTAATAATCTATAAATTGAAGCAGAAGATTTTGAGAGTCACAAGCTAAGTTCTATTCTCAGTGCTGTCTTGTTAAAAGAGATTCCTTAGCCTATGTTTCCCTTATGGATCAAGTGTTCAGAAATAAACAGCTGGGACCCAAGGCATCTGCATGGCAGGATGAAGCTTTTGTCTCTCACAGCAAAGAGCTTCCAGACCCCTGCCAGCCTGGCACAGCTCTCCAGACTAGAGGAAAGACTTTCCTTAAGCACTTACTCACAGAAATCATGCTTTGATATGTTATTTTATATGTTACTTTTTATCCAAAAAACCCCAGAAAATTATCCCTACATTTTTACACCTGAAAAAAGGATATTACAGTGAATTTTATTTTTTTTTAGGGTACGAGTATGATACTGCAGTTGGCACAGATAATAATTAGAAACAAGATCTAAAACCTCACACGCTGGTTAAGTATGGGCTAACAGAATTAGCCTGTGCCCCTTCAGGACTGTGTACCTTCAATGAAAACCAAGTATCAGGACCAGGAATTAAACTTCCAGGAGCCTCTGGAAGGCAAAATCTGTACTTCTCAGTGACCTCGTAACTCTCAGGCTGTTCATGTCCAAACTGGGACATATACAGACATTCTTTTGGATGTGATGGCAAATCTCACCTAAGTCGACCTCAAAATCTGAGAGTAGAAATGGATTAGAAACCACTAACATATAAAGAGATTAGACTCTAGTCAGTAGACTCTTACAGCTGCTGTAGGGCCATCCTCAAACCAGATTGTGGCCAAAAGTGAGACTCTATCTAGGACTAAGATTCTCCAGGGATGGCTTCAGAGGGACTCTTGAGCCCAAATAAGCAACGGGCCTTGATAGATCTCATTTTAAGGCACTCCGTCAACAGAATATATCATACCATTATCTACAGATGACTGGATAGATTTCAAAACTTTAAGCTGTTATCACGTCTTAGGAAGAATAGAGCTGAATATATGAACTACTGACTGGACGAATAAGCAGCCATTTGACCTACTTTAAAGTTACATTTTCACTAGAGCACCAATGAATTCTAACGCATGAGATATGGTGAGCTAATCTATGTTGAATTTACCCACGGCTTACTTTCATGGAAACATTTTTACTTTCCAGAATATTTGGTTTTATAACTAGGTCTGTGGCCTGCTAAAAGGTCTACTGCTTTTTGCATCAGGAGACAGTGATCATAATATAATAAATTTAAATCAACTGTGTATTTGTGTGCTAAATCACCTGCATACAAACCATCCATAATTCTTTTTGAATACTACCTTCAAAATATATTCAGGATCCCAATATTTACTACCACTTCCAGCGCTACCAGCCTCATCAGAGACACAGTTGCCTCTTGCCTGTATTACTCTAACAGCCACCCAGCTGGTCTCTGGTTCCAATTTTGCCATCCTTCCTCTTCAATTCTCAACACAGCAACAATATTAATTCTTTTAAATCTTAAACCAGATTTCAAATGCTCTAATGATTCTCATTTTTACTTACAGTTTAAGCCTAGGAGTTTACAACTAATTGCCTATGCAGTTCTGTGCAGTCTGGGTTTGGACTCATTTCCACTTCTTTAAATCTTTTTTTTTTTTTTTCCCTGCTCTAGCCACACTGTCTTCTTGCTGTTTTAAATATTCTCTCCTTAGATGCTTTGACCTCACAGTTCCCTTGCCTAGAACCTTCTTTCCTCAGATAGTTGTATGATTAACTGCCTAACTTCCATCAAATTTTGCCCAAATATTACTTTTTCTATGAGACATGCTGATCTTCCTCTCTTTTTCATCCATTTTTATCCCTATTAAATTTCTCTATTCTTTTCCATAGAAGATTTCAATATCTAACACATTGTATATTAGCTTTTGATTTTGATCATTTATCACTTATTGTCTATATTCACCTACTATAATGTGAGCTACAACTAGGCAGAAATTTTCACCTCTTCTCTGATGAATTTTAAGAACTTAGAACAGTGTTTCATACATATTAGGCTTTCAAATAATTATTTGCTAAAATAATGAATAAATGCATGACATCAGATTCTACATTATTTACAGACGTAAGAACAGACGCCATAAGAAACTTTTTGATTTACAACTTCAATAGTTGAGAAATCTCTCTCCATCGTGTGTGTCTTTATGTGTGTGTGAGATATATTTACATTGCTAGGTCTGAATTGTGTCCCCCTCCTCCATTCACATGTTGAAGCCCTAACCCCCAATGTGATTGTATTTGGAGATGGGGATTTTAGGAAGTAATTAAAATTAAATAAGGTACAAGAGTGGGCCCTAATCTGATAGGATTGGTGACCTTATAAGAAGAGGAAGATAAAGAGATATCTCTCCACCATGTGAGGACACAGCAAGAAGGCAGCCATCTGCAAGCTGTGAAGAGAGATCTCACTAAAAATCGAACTCTGCCAGACCTTGGCCTTAAATTTTCTAGCCTTCAGGACTGTGAGAAAATAATTTTCTGTTATTTAAACCATGCAATCTGTGTTATTTTGTTATGGCAGTCTGAGTAATTCACACATATATGCATATTGTGTGTTTGTGTCAATTCTGACATTGTCATCACCTGATCTTAATTTGGTAGCATTCTTCTCCAGCACTTAAATGTTTCCTAGGAGCTCAAGGACTTCTATTTGAAGTAGGGTAGTGTACCAAATTTAGTCTATCATAAGTTAACATTCCATCATCATTTTAATTAGGCTGTTTTGAGTCTGGAAAAATCCATTATACTACCCATAGAAACTTGTAAACTCTCCAAAGAAACTCATACAAATGAAAATAACATATTAGGGAGAATAGAATGGTTGCCTTGAGGAAAGAAGAGATGGAGGATATGATACTAAAAGGGAACAGATATATAAAATAAGAAAGGCATCTGCACATACCAATAATATTAATATGCTACGAAAACTCACTTTGATTATGTCAGTCTTCTTCACCTGAGGTTAAACAATGTATTTACATTCAGCATGTTATTAAATGTAAAGGGCTTGAATCATTTTTAGAAAATTTTAAAAAGACTTACTGGTGTCAGGATAAACAGTCACCCTGAGCAATACTGTGAGAATGGCTTAATTCGTACCTGCATTTCCTCACTTAAGGTACCAATACTATGTATTTGTGCTTCCTTACCTATTGAGAGTGATTATCATAGAAACATCCTTACATTGCTTGACTCTTCTCTGGACCCACTCACAACTGCTACTTTAATTCTGGTTGGTAACTGTGGAACCAAATACAGAGGAAGGAAGAAATAAAGAGAAAACGCATGTTATTACTATTTTTCATTACATGCCTTGTCCACCCGCCCCTCCTACTCCAGCCTCTCATGCTAAATGTTGGAAACATCCACAAAAGGGAAAAGAAGAGAGAGTCCCGTTTCCATTTTCTGGTCTCTTCTTGCCTTACACCCATCCTGTTCCCTGTTTTGATCCTATCAACTCTCCTGAGTGCCAATTTTTAAAGAGGTAATGAGGGCAAAATGTAGAAACTGTGAAGTGTAAGAAAAGGAACAAAGAGCAGAGCAGAGAAGACTTCTTCCAGTCCTGGCTGTCAGTCAACACAATTCATATTCTCCTTGACCCCTAATATTAGCTCGGGCAATTCATGCAGGGCTTGTAATAAATGATTCAAAAATCTCAGTGGCTTAATCCAATGAAAGTTCATTTCTCACTCACACAAAGTTTATTTCAAATGTTTTTGGTTGGGGAACTCGTGGCTCTACTCCAAGGAGTGATTCAGGAATCCAGACTCCTTCCAACTGTTGATATCACCATCTTTGATATGTGAACCCCAGTGACTCAAAGGAAAGTGAAAGACTGTAAGGGAGGTATATGGTGACCCACATCATTTAACTTTATATTCTATTATCCTGAACTGGTCTCACGCGGATGTAAAGACACACTAACTGCCCATCAACACTCCATATGCAGGTCCACACGTCTTAGGTGTCCTACAGGTCATCTGTTTCTGCCACACACCCCATCAGTGATTAGGATTTCTCTTTATTTCAAGTGCCTGTCTATTTGTCCACTATGTTCCCAATCTCTTTCATCAACTTAGAATTTATACATAAGCTAATAGCGCCATGTAAAACAGTCCGTGATCTTGAATGTTTAAATTGCATTGAAGAGATACATTGGTAGAGCTCCATGTTAGGCTCTGAACACACTTCTTCAAAGAATTATTGTTGAGTAAAATGGTTTGGTTTTATGTTTTTATGCGGACAATAAAATACATCAGGGACATTATGGACCAAATAGGATTTCGTGGAATGGAATTAGAACTAAATCACCTCATGTAACAACAATTATGGAAAATGTTTCCAATGAAAATTTATATTTAATGTTAAATAAAGTATATAAATTGATGCCTGCACATCATAATATTCTGAAGGAGCATCTAAATAGAATTATGTAGGGACATGACAATTTTTTATTACAGAAGCAAAGTGATAGCTGTGAGAGCACAGAACTGCTGCATACACATATATTCTTTCATAGGGTAATTTTTAAGATAACTTTTTGTTTATTAATTTCCTTTCGGAAGAACAGCATTAGATTTTTTTCCCTAGAGACTGTAGTATTTTATCTTGATGATCTCAGGTGATAGCACAGTGTTTGGCATTATCTGTGGAGTCCCAGTACTTGCTAATTTGAGTTCCCCACTTGGAAAGAGGATTTTGTTTCTTTCTGCTATGCAGAAAACAGCTAAGAGCTGCTGGAGAAAGCTCACTGATTTTCATGGGTATAATAGAGAAAGGCGTTCTGGATCCATTTCTCTGATGAGGCACACAAACTTAACACAGAAAACTAACTCTGCAACCATTAAAATGGCAACAAAGATTATTTTAAACAGGTTCTCTAAAGAAGCAAAGATAAATTTGGTGGAGTCATTTTTTTAAGGGGAAGTTCTAAATACAATTTTTTTGTTATGGTAATGTGGTAAAGGTACCATACTCATAAATAATAATTGAGAATTCATTAGCATAAATCTATGAGCTATACTGCTTTTCATTTTTTAAAAAGATATATTATGGCTTTGGTATTTTTATGTTTATCTCTTTTAATTTTTTCTGATTATTCAATGATAATTGTTATTTTTTGTTCCTTTTATAGAACGTATTTTATTTCATGCTAATCCATACTTTAAAAATTTTTTCTACATTCATTATTATACTAGATTTGCTTCTATTATATTGCTCATTATTTACAGCTTGTTTTGTGCCAGGCATTGTAGACTGAAAGGAGAATGCACATGATTCCTGGCCTCAAGAATGTAGGGATCCATGACAGAGGGAAAACAAAAAAAATAAGTAAAATATAAGGGCTTGAATATACATACAATAGTGGAATACACGAGTTATATTCCACATGAGGAAGACAAATAATGTTTGAAAGTGGGGGAGGAAGATGTTGTAAATGGAGAAAAACAACTGCAAAGAGACTATGTCATAATTTAGTTAAGTATGTTACATAGTACCTTTGTTTTTGTCATTGGTTAATTATTTGTCATCCTTAGCCAACTGAATTAATTGGGAGGTCAACAAAAGGACTTATTCATTTACAAAATCCTAGTGCAACAGTGTCTGATTTTGACTCATATTTGTTGGTCAGTAAAGGATTATGTGTCTGCTGAACTGGCAAAAAGAAACTACCTGATCTATGTTGATTTACCCCATGGTCTTCTAATGGATGTTTTTGGGACTATTGTGCATTGTGGTGATGACATATATTATAGAGAAGTCATATGTCTCTTTCTGAATTTATAGTTGTTGAGGATTTAACTATGAACCTAGTTTAATGCTTTTTATATTTAATTGTATTTAAACTTATAACCTGCACTTTGAGGTAGGTTCTATTGCTATCTAACTTTTAGAGATAAAACACTGAACCTTAAAGAAATTAAATGACCTGCTCAAGGTGACACACATCAAATTGGGGCATAAAAAAGAGATTAGATAACATATTCTGATCTCTTAACTACAACATTTCTACCCTTTACTTTTTCCCCTTTCTAAAATCATTTTTCATTATGGTAGTGTTTTTGTTAAGGTTTTACTGTGCCAAAATTAATTGTTCTCTCAATTTGATCTAATAATTACTTCTATGCTAGTAAGTATGGCATGACTAATGACTCAAATTTATTATATGACCTCAAATGTTTGGTCAGTTTTTACACAAACTAAAATAAATATTAATATATCTAGTTAGGTGTTTTTACATATATTATCCTATGTATTATGCCCAAGAAATGTATATATTCTTAATATTATACCTATATCATTATTAGGGAAATGGTAGAAAACTAGTTGTGACTTGCTTAATGGTAAAATAAGAAAATAATGTAGAGTAGCTATAGAAAATAAATAAATAAAAGGTATTGCTTACTGTGATATTTACTTTATAATGGGACCCATGAGTATGAATATAGCAAGAAATCTGAAAAAGATTAAGAAAATGATTAACACCAAGAATTACAGAGCTACCAAGAGTACGTAGATATAAATATGGATATATCTATACCTATATTCATATCTATATACACAGTTTTCACTAAAATTTTTGGTGAAATTTTCCTAAGATCTTCTCTCCAATGGACCAGTGTTTTCTTCCTGTCCATTCTTAATTGGGAAAATATCCTCGCCTTCTGTAGTACACGTATATTAGAGTTACTAGCATTTACAGAGCTTAACTTGCTTTCTGATAATCCCATTTCAAATTCTCAAATTTGATAGTCTCATGATTAGATTATATGTACTTTCCAAGAACATTCAGTTATCCAGTCATCAGAGAATAAAAGTCATGCAATACAAATATTGCTGCTGAGGAACCATCCCTCTATGTGGATGGAGCAGTTCCTGGAAAAACAGAACCTAGTCATAAAATAAGTTTTCATGACATTACATCCCTTGATTGCTCAGTGCATACATCTTTTTTCCCCTCAATATGAAATTCCACTGAAGAAAGATTTTATCAAAATATAATTATCTTCAGTAAAATCTCAAGAACATCTCCATTTTTGTGAGGCAGCTCAAATCTAACCAACTGGTTGCATTCACAAGCTATGATATGAAGCTACTCTTTTCTAAGTCCATGATACTAAGGTGACTTCCATATATCTATCAGTGTACTCTCATTTTTATGCAAGTATTATGTTTTTATTCTGCAGAATATGGACACTACCAATAATCCCAACATAATCATTAAAAATACTAAAATGTAGCTTCCATTTGGAATCAAAAATGTAAAAGAAATAAATTTCATATTGTAGATTGGTCAATGGTTTAAAATGTGTAATATTTCTTGTTTTAGATGGAAAACAATGTGCATGATAACATCAAGTATCAAGACCATCTATCTGACTTCCTTGGACTGTCATTTTGGCTGCCATAATATATTTCCCTGGCCCAAGGGTTTTTAAGACCACCTATGAGAAAATAATTGGGGATAAATTCTGTGTGTGTGTGTGTGTGTGTGTGTGTGTAAGGAGTATAGAGATTGCGACATGATTACTGTCTTTATCTTGTTTTGAATCAGTGAATCAGGTGTCAGAGTGTTTTGAATTTTGTTGGTTTGATAGTAATTTGTTTTCATTCCTTTTGTTTAGTTGTTTTTTCCCATTCTTGGCTAACTAAAATTGTGTTTAATTACAAGCCAGTTTTATTTAGAGGTAGGGGGCAATTTGCTAAAAGCCAATAAAATTTCAACTACGTATAAAGACTACTGTTAATCCACCCAATTTCCAAGTTGTTAGAGAACAGAATCTGATTGGCCTCAGGTCAGATGCCCATCATTTTTTTTCCATCAGCTACTGTCAGGAAGGCAGGTTAGGCATCAGCATTGTGGTTGCTAGGGACCTACCCTGTGAACAAGTTGGATGCTTACCATTGAAGAATGGATAGGCAGAAATTTCAGTATATAAATTCACTCAAAATTCCAATACTGTATCCACCAAACCAGTATAACTATTGATTAAATGTGCAAGTAAAAGATGTAACCCTGTGCATTTCCAATGAAGAATTTAGCAAGAAAACTGCAACTCTTTATTTGATGTTACCATTTTCCACTTTTTCTTGCAAATAAGAAAAATCATTGGGAAGTTATTGAGCACTGTGACATGTTACTGACAGTCTAACAAGGACTTTCAATATTCTTTGTGGAATCAAAATCAAATGCAAGGGGGGCTTCTCTGGTGGCGCAGTGATTGAGAGTCTGCCTGCTAATGCAGGGGACGTGGGTTCGAGCCCTGGTCTGGGAGGATCCCACATGCCGCAGAGCGGCTGGGCCCGTGAGCCACAGCTACTGAGCCTGCGCATCTGGAGCCAGTGCTCCGCAACAGGAGAGGCCGCGATGGTGAGAGGCCCGCACACCGCGATGAAGGGTGGCCCCCACTTGCCGCAGCTAGAGAGGGCCCTCGAACAGAAACGAAGACCCAACACAGCCAAAAAATAAATAAATAAAAAACCAACAGTAGGGACCACAGATTAATATGGGCACAACCAGAATGAAGGATCATGAAGTTTAAAAAAAAAAAAAAAAAATCAAATGGAGGAACCAAATTGATGGAGATGCTGACAATAAAACTGAATTGGAAAGAAATCACGGCTGTTTGGGGGATATCACAGGAGAAAAAGTGTGGTAGAAGATTCTGAGAAAACTATCAAAAATATCAGTGTGATGTATTCTGCATCCTTAGGACTTTTAAAGTTCAATCCTTGAAGTAAGCAAAACTATTTTTCTTCTTTCTTACTCTTTTATCCATCATTTTCTCTCCTCTATATTTTTTCTCTTTTCAAAAAGAAGTACTTTTCTTTATTGACGATATAGAGTTTAAACTACCTGGACCCAAAGTATCCATTGTGGAAAGCTTTATGTCTGACAGCTATATTTCAGCCAATGAAAGAACAACAAAATAATGGCTTCACTCTCCCTTTGTTCCTACTTTGAAGGCAATGCACACTACAGTTCGAGCAATCACCCAGTACACTTGCTATCAGTCTGTGCGGTTACTTTGTGCCATCTTTCACTATCCTTTGGTTATCTTTCCATTTATATATCAGGAAAATAATATTAATTATATGTAATCTCCTACTTAATAAATTATAGTGTAATGATATAATGGAACTGTATAGGATTAGTAAAAATAATGAGAGGATTCTAGAGACACTAAAAAGAAAAAACAACCAGGATATACTGTCCAATGAGAAAAAATTGTGTTGTAATTTTTGTTCACATACATTTATAGTGTTTTGCATATTAATATATATAGAATTATACATCATATTTAAACACTATGTCTCTGTGTGATAAGATGGCATGATACTTTTATAGATCTGTGTTATATGTGATTCTCTCTATTTATATGTAAATGAAGGCTTATATTGTTGTAGTTATTTTACTATGAGTGGGTTATACTTTTTGAATCCATAAAATAATTTTTAAAAACCTAATTGGTTATAGTTTTTGTAATAGTTGTGTAATCTTTTCTACAAAATACATTGATAAAAGTACAGAATGATATTCCTATGTATGGGCAAGGAAAAAATACAAATAAATAAAAAGTAGATTTTTTTTAGTGATTTGAAATTTTTATTATATTTTTATCTTCAAGTTTTAATATTATAGAATCACATATAACTCAATTTGAATGAAATTCTTAAAAACATAGCTACATAATTAATTTACCACCATATGCTGAATTGCAGTATAAAATGTTTTAAAAGATACTATGAATAAAATACAACTGTAAGAGTGTAAAATAATCATAAAAATCATCTCTATGTGAATTGTGCTCCATTAATATTTTGATTCATCTTTCCAGAATAATAAACACTTTAGGCTATTTAGCTATTTCTCATTTTCCTTAGTGAGAACCCTACAATTTCACCTATTACCTTGTTGCTTGGGAATATAGACTATGTCATTTGGAATAACACTGGTGATTTATCTAATCTGGCATTCTCTGTTCTAAAAATAAATTTTAAAGATCATTCTTCCCTCTGTGCTTACGAAGACAACATGGTTTAGAATTTACAAAAAAGAGTAGAGATTTATCTTAGGCAAGAGTATACCAATTGCATGTGACACTTATCCTCTCCAGCCAGATGGCAGTGGGATGGAATTTGGGTCTTTCTTTTTCCTTTATGTATTATTCACAAGCTAATTTAATGTTCAAATGATAAAACCAACAGCAAACCTGAGCAATTCCATTGTGTAATTAGACAGCTCTTTCGCTGAAAGGAAGAAAAGTTTCTAAGTTTCTAGTCAATATTATTGTTGCATTATATTTTGTTTAATAGTTTTAATAACATTAATAACCATAACTTAACAATAAATACATAATGCTCACTAGCAAATATTCCATGAGCTGTTATATAAAATTAATGTTGTTTCACTAAGGTGCTTTGAATTTGCTGGTCAGTTCCCTTCCCTTCTGCCCCTATCCTGAAGAAAAAATAGCCTTTGACTTCTGGATGTTTAAAAGTGTTCCAGCAATGATGGGACAAATGGTAGAGGCAGTTCTGACTTGGTAGTAATATCACTGAGAATTGAGAAACACAGTTACGATAAGGAACGTGGCATCCTTAAAACTGAATTTGGCCCAGAATATATTAAAACCAGTGTGAGATTAGTTGACTGTCAGTGTAATTTTCCTGGGAAATGTATATTTTTTCTTTAATTATTTAGACAACTCAAATGATTGGTTATTGCAAAATATCTGCTCGAAAAAAAAACCCAAAAATAAAGCCAAAAAACACTGCAAATTCTTCTTTTAAAAAGTGGACATTTAGTAAAAATATAACACTTTAAAATAATGACAAATACCTATGTAGATGTTAATATTGCCAGGAATATATTAAATTTTTCAACCTTCAGTAACTTTATGAAATAAATGCTGGAATTATCTTCCCATTTTAAAGGGATGAAGAGTTTAAAAACTTCCTCAGAGACACATATCTAGTTAGCTGAAGAGTCAGGTTTGAATCAAACATTCTGGGTCTAAAGCCTGTACTCTCACCAGTTTTGTCATCTAGCTTTTCAATGAAGAAAGAGTATTCCTTTAAAGGAAAATACATTTTCAGAGGTGAAGGCATTATCATTAATTCCATTAATTGGGCTTTTGAGGGAACAAGGGGACACTTGAGAGCTAAATCGACCCTTGGATGCTAATGAAAAGCATTAAGTTGTTTAGACTAGATCAAGTTCTGTTGATGCTGATAGGTAACATTGAGTCTATTGTGATATCTGGAATGCGAGAGCCATTTCAATACAAGCACATTCTAGAAAATTAGAAAGATACATTGGGGAAAGAGAAATAAGAGATAAATGAAGGTGAACATGATCTAATTTACTGTACTAGGAGAGGTTCTCAGACAGATTAGGGAATCTTCTGACTGTGATTCTCTGCCTGTAGACAACTCAGCATTTTAGACTGGATACTTGGAAGAGGTCTTATTCCTTTGGGGAAGTAAGTAAGTCAAATGTTGGTATATTATGGAAAAAGAAATTCCATTCAAATTCCTTTTAAGCTATTTACTTGATTGAACACATTTTGGCCATGATAGGCCGTGATCAGGTCAGTGACGCTGAGCACCAGAGAAACTAGAAGTATGTACGCCTGTACTAAACCCATAACTTTTCAGGTTATGGGAAGTATACTTTTCCCTCCCTCATTTCTTCACCCCACGTAAAATGTCTATATCTTTTACCTCATCCTCTACACTCTACTGCCCCTGACCCTCCTAATTTTTTCCCTTAATTTCATTCCTTCCCAATTGCATCAGACTCCTAAGATGAGCAACCTGAGTATGTCTCAATTCTAATAATAGCTTCCTCCATGCCTTGGTACTCATTCCTATTGGGAAGGATTGAGGAAACTATTTACTGAGAAGAAAACCTCTTAAATTTCATTAATTGCCATGTTATGTCAGCCTTCCCCACATAATTTGTGAGTTTGTATCCCTTTGAAATCCTAAAAGCTCCTAGGTTAATTACAGACTATGTCTGTCATAGCCCTAGTTCCACTAGATCTCAATGTCTTATATAACATCTGGATTAGATGCTTAAAGATAATGAACAAAAATAGGGAATATAGTAGGATAAACATTAAAGAATGACTTTAATTTTAAATGTATCAAGATTGAGCTGTTTATGAGACATCTGTGCAGAGGGTGTCCCATAAGTACTTAGAGAAATGCAGTTAGAGCTCAGAAGAGAGAGAATGGCAAGAAAAATATAAGTCAGAATCATCAGCCTAAAGATTTTGTCTCAAGCTAGAGGCTTCACTTGATTATCTAAAGCTCACATTTTGTATTTCTTTCTTTTTTTTTGAGAGTCCAGTAAATTTCACTCCTTGTCCCTATTCAAGTTACAAATAAATTGAGAAATAAAACAGCAGGTTCAGCAGATGAAAGACCAAGAGATCATTTTGATGACTCATAAAGCTCGACTGGAAAACACAGCTTGATTTATGTATTAATGGGCCTGACGTCTCCCTAATTATACTAGAGTCTACACAGGATACCCCATTCAAGGGAAATGCAGAGTCTGCAAAAATATACCTCTATTTTTTTTTCTATTGATTTAGTTTGAGTAAGAAGAAAAAAATGGACTGAATTCCCTGTGCCTAGGTATCTTCCTAAATTAGCTCATTTCAGAAATATGGACCACTTGTTGTCACCCCATCTCCCAATATGGTAGTTAACTCCTTTATATTAGTTAGAAAAATGGATGGAGCAATGAACAAAGGAGAAAAACAGAAACCTGTGATAGACAATACAGATTTTAGAAACAGAAATCTCTGTAATCGGTCAGAAATGTGACCCAATTAACTAAATCTACTCCAAAATCACACATTACTCAAGATTGAAAGTTTCTCAAATTATTTGCAGTCAAATTGTCCAATATGGCCTATTATAAATTCTGCAATGAAATCAGGTGACACTGTGAGAAGTACTGAACTAAAAAAATGCCATACACAGAGTCATGCTACACATTAAGACATTTCCTTGAGTAAAGATAAATGTCCAAAACCCAAACTGCCTTGCAGGTTAAAGCTCAAAAATATTAAATGACAAGTAGTCAAACCTGACCTAAATCTATCTTGCATTTGTCTGTCAAAAATCCAGAAATTTGAAATCATCCCTATTTCTTATACAGATTAGTTTCAGTTGAAAAGATTTTCAAATTTAGGTAGAGTTAGGGAATCATTCAATAGCTTTTGCCTTTGTGTTTTCTCACCCAAGAGCTGTACTTCCTGTAGGAGCTCACAAATTGAATTAGTTTGGTGTTCTTTTATTTCATTCACATCAAATAGTTCAAAGGGTTGATAGAATACACAAGATTTTTTCCAGTGCTGGCTCCTCTAAATCATTTAAATCAGCCCCTAAATCATTTATTCCAGGCAAAATTATATCCTCAGATCGCAGTGTTACAAAAGACCTATTTCTTTTGGTTTCTAACTGAAAACTGGTCAGTTCTTTCCTGGGTCCATCTCTTTTGTGTAACTATTCAAAAGCAGTCAACACAGCCAACACACAACATTAGGTTTCACTTTTCTAACCACTTCCCCCAGAGCTTCTAGTTAAGCAGACATGTGATATGCATCCTCAGTTACTACAGGTGATAGTTTTACCAAAAATTTTGCCTCCCACTGCCAACTGTACTATTAAAATCTACAAGTTTGTTATTTCTATATCTTCCTGATCAACTGAAAATTTTGACAGGAAAATACTGACTCTATCTCTAGTAATGTCATTTTAAAGACTACTTTATTTATTATTAAATTACCTGTACCAACTTCCCTTTGGTTTGTATCAGTATTTTCGTGATATAATTCTTTTCTCTGTTTTTTACCATTTAACTCTCTGTGTCCTTATAATTTAAGTAGCTTTGCTATAGACAAAATATAACTTTGGTTTTGAATTCAACTGACATCATCTTTCATTTCAAGAATTTATTACATTTATATTGATTTACAAGTCTATGATTTTACTTTGTGTTTTCTATTTGTCCAAATTGTTCTATGTCTCTTTTTTTCATGGTAGACCCAAATAACAAACTTTAAGAGGGGCTAATCTTATTCTAAAACTGTAACTAAAAAGGGCAGGAACTGAGAAAACAAAACAAAAAAGCATTAGCATCTGCCTGTTTTCAAGAGAGAATTGGCCTTACTCTAACAGAGAAGCTATAATGTTCTCCTCTTTGATATAAACAATTTCAGAGAGCAATGACAGTCTATAAAGTCACTGTGATTATGATGCATAGGACAAAAGACAACTTTATAATAATGTCTGAGCACATACAGAACTGAAAAGAAGAATTCCAGATGTCCTAACATCAAGTTTTTTGTTTCTTTAGGACTTAGAAAGTACTTGGCAAAATCCTTTCTCATCTTTAAAACCTTAGCATTTTTAAGATTCCACATGTAAGTGTTACAAGGAGATAGGGAGGTGGAGGAACAGGACAGATGCTGCTCAAGGGTACAAACTTGCAAAAAGTAGTAAAATAAGTCTTAGAGATCTAATGCACAGCATAGTGAATATAGACAACAATATTGTATTATAATAATCAAACTTGCTAAGAGTCTAGGACTTAATTATTCTAACCCCTAAAAAGAAATGATAATTGTGTTACATGATAGAGATGCTAATTATCACTATAACACTTATATTACAAAACATAAATGTATCAAATTAATATGCTATACAGCTTAAATTTACACCATGTTATATGTCAAATATATTTCAGTTTAAAAAAAACCAGCATTTTTTGCTCAATGAATCACTGGTTTTAGATGGAAGCCTCTAGGCTACTTTTTTAGCTCGCTTTTGATATTTCTTTTACTTTTCCTTTCATCTTTTAATTAATTTTGAATTTATGTTTCTACTCTGCTCATGATTCCTCCAGAACTTTGACTACCCATGTGTTTAAAAGTCTAAATTTGATGCATATTTTGTCTTACAATTAGCATTTTATTAAATATATACTACTATAATTGTTCAGCATATTAGGGCTAATTTATTTTAATCTTATTTAGATATTTGTTGTCATGTTTTATGTATTCAATAATTAGATATACGTATTAGCGTGATTTTCTTTGTGTATTTATTGGGTTGGTCAAAAGTTTCATTCGGGTTTTTCCGTAACATCTTACGGAAACTTTTGGTCAACCCAGTACATCTCAGAGCTTCATTTGAAATTATAGTCCTTCTTTGTGAATCATAACTTTATGCTTCCTTTTAATGTGTAGCTTTTTGGTAATAAATTCACTTTTTATTAATTTCAAAGTATCTTACTTTTACCCTTATTTTTGTTTATTTGGATATTAAACTGTAGGTTGAAAGTGATTTTATCTGCACAGATTTTTATCAAATATCTTCTGGCTTCCTCTGTTGTTTTTATAAAATCACCTATTAGTTTAATTGGTATTTCCTTCTAGGTAATCTGTTCTTTCTTTCTGAAGGCTTATATGATCTCCTAATTATCTTAGGTGTTCAGCAGATTTACATAAATGTGTCTAGGAGTTAACTTCTTTTTACTGATTCTGCTTGTTATTTGTTGTTCTTTCTGAATATAAGGATGGGTCTTGTTTACCATTTGAGGAAAATTCTCATATATTATCTCTTTAAATCCTATCGCTCATCCATTCTCTTTATTTGTGCATTCTGGAATGCTAGCTAAACATATGCTAAAATTTTCACTTTATCTACTGGGGCCCTTATGCTTTTAATGTAAATATTTTTGCTTTTTTTTTTCTAATGATCTATTTTCTACTTAATATTCTTTTCAGCAGTGTCTATTTTGCTTTTAATAATTTGCTATGCTGTTCATCTATAGTATTTTTTGGTTCTTTATTGATCAGTTTTGGTAATCTCTTATTATTTTGTCAAAATTTCAAATTCTTTTGACAGGGCTGATTCACCTTTTTGCTTGCCATTAATTTTAGGCTGGCCTGACTAGGACAGCTGTCACCTGAACTTCAGGTAAACTTCCTGCACTGTAAGATCATTGCTCCATCTCATGCCCAGTCCTCGGTCCTATGTACCAACCACACTCTTCCCTACTACTGCAGTATTTGACGCAGTTTGTTGTTGCACTGAGCCCCCCAGTGGCTTTTAGCATCCCACCTGCCACCCACTCCCACCCTCAACTCTGTCAACAACTACCTTCTCAAGGTCTCAGCTTATAAAACCTTTGTTGACCAAGAGAGACGCATCATTACTGATGGATATTTTTTCCTTAAGCATTTAGTAGTTTTTAATAGTGAATATTATTTTCCTTGTAGCATTATTTTAAAAATAATTTGAGACATGTTGTATGAAAGTGAATTATGCTAGAGGGTTTTGATTTTAGGTTCCTTCTGCCTGTGCTCTGTGTAATCCAGCAACCTGAGACTTTAATTTTTTGAAATGGAATTTCTCAGGCAACACAAGAAGTGTGAATTTTGGCTTCCATCCCTTTAATAAATTATGACTTCTGGTTATTAATTCTCCAGAACATGAGTACACGTTCTCATAAGCTCTGCTCCATACAGAGCACAAAGTCAAACATACCAGTCTCTTTTGCTGCAGTTCTGCAGGACTTTTAAAAATTCCCTTCCTTTGAGAATATGGACTAACGGAGGTCCAGATTTTAGCTCTGAGTGACAACATGGCTCTTCACATTGCTAGGATTTGCTCCTGTCACCTAGATGGGGCCAAATGATATCTAGCTTCCAGGTCTTCAAAGATTGGCCATTACCATGCTGTAGGGTGTGTCTACTCTGCAACCTGTCTTACTTCACTAAAAGAGGAAACACGTTGTAAAATAATGTTTTAAAACGTATCAGAGTTTTTAGAGAGAGGTTGCTAAAGAAGTTTTCTCTATTTTCACATAGATACACAAATCCAGAGTTGACTGAAATGAGGAAGTAAGTTATTTTCCTATATCTGCCTGATGCCCTCATCCTTTTAAGCCTATTACTAACTTTTTTGCATTAGAGGCTAGAATTTTTTATGACTAATGGTTATAGTTAGGTAGTTTTCAAAGAAGGAGGAAAAGTTATCAGAAGATCTCTTTATAATAATAGAGATAAACTTCCTGAATTTACCTCTCTTGCTTTGTGTTTAGGTATTCTGAGATTCACTAAGATTAAAACTATTTTAATGATATCTTCTGTAGGAAATTTTTTTAAAAAATCACACGGTATAAAAAGTGATAAGCTAAATTTTAGTTATATCTGATACAGTATGATTTTACCCCTTTGAACTTAAATTATTAGAGCTACAATATAACATATATAATGATCTAGTTTAGATATATTGGTTTTCTGCACTGAATCTTTTTTATAATATTATATATTCTTTTCATAGGAGAGGTTTTCAGATTGCAATGCCATCTCTTATACTGAAGGTCTGCTAATTTATGAAGATAAATAGAATTGTTTAACCTCTTCCAAAATCATGATCATGTGTGTGTGAATATATATAGTGATATATATGTCTCACCAATGTATATGAATGCATAAAGGCAATTCTTTTAGTTATTGAAAATATAGAAGTGACACTTAACAAAAGTCATGCTATTACACTACTGTTAACATATTTTACTGGATCTTAATGCCTTTAAGCTGGTCAGAATGCTCATGGATAATTCATAAATACAGATTATACTACGTAGAGTGTTTCCTATTTCATTTTAACTTCAAGTCTCTAAACAATTAATTGGGGAAAATGTGTGCAATATATATTTTAAATTAAGCATTATTGCTTCTATTAATAAAGATTTCATACAAATTGACAAAAGAAACTGTAATCCTTTATGAGATAAACAAACAAAAAAGATCACATATCAAGTAAGCATAAGAACAATGTTCAACATTAATATAAACTGAATAAAGGCCAAATGTTAAAAAAAATTGAGAATGTTCACCTATCAAATTTTGGTCATTTTTTTAATGAAAATATTCAGAGATAGCCAGGAAAACATTGTCTTACATTTCAGGAAAAGATATAAATTGCTGCAACATTTAAAAAATAAATTAGGTAGTTTCTATTCAAAACTATTGAAGATTTTGTTACCAAACCAGGTTCCCTTGCCCGACAAGCTGCAAGACAAATGCTGAGACCCCGAGGTTTGCAGCAGAGAAAGGGTTTATTCACATGGCAGCCAAGGGAGGAAAGGGAGAACAAGTCTCAGATTCTCCTCCTTGAAGGCGAGGTGCTTGGAATATTTATGGGTGAAGCGTATAGGGTGGTTGGAGGTGCAAGGGAAGGTGACTGGTGGTAGGAAAAAAAGTGAAGTAATTCCCGCTCTGTGCAGCCATATTTGACTTAAATGCTTCTTCATGGGATGCATGTTCACAAAATGGTGGCATTAGTATGATCTGAGCATAAAGTTTTGGTCCTCTAATGACAAAAGGTCACCTATCAGACAAGCAAGTCTATCCTGCACAGACCCTAATAAGCCACGTTAGTTCCATCCAGTTTCAGCACTTTTGCTGTGCTGCAAGGGAGGGGTTTTTAACTAACTGTTCTCTTATCTGTTGCTCTATAAGACAAGCTCAAGAATTTCTGTTAATCACCAGTTTCTGTTAAGCCTATGGGGTGTGGTTTCAGGATTTTTTTTTTAACCTTATGGGTCATGGCTTCAGTTTCACATACGTTGACATAATTAAATGTTTATGTAATATTTTTTACAATGTTATTTTAAATTAAAAAATTTAAAACTATTTAAACATCCAATAACATAATAAACCTTAAATAAGTCCATACATACATCTTTATTATGAGATATTATTGTTATATGTCCTTAAGCATGCATGATTATTGAGTAACAGTAATGGCCTTAAAAATCCATGGAAGATAGTATTAAATGAATAAATTGGGATAAACTATATATATGTTACAGGATTTAATTATATAATCATCACACACATACACATGTAACAGGTAAGCCTATGAGAAAATACAGCATTATATGCCATTATGGCTAATTTTAGGTGAAGTGCTAAAAAGTGCTCTTTTATTTTCAAAGAATTTTTCTAATTTATTATCTAGAATAATAAAAACATGCTGAAAACATGGACTGAAGTAAATAAAATAATTCTTGTCTGCGTCATGTACAATGACACTAGAATATAACCTTTTTTTTTTCTACAATGCTGATAAAGTCATTAAATTATTAGGAAACATACTTAATTCATGGATCGAGATAGGTTTTGACTACAGAACAACCATGGAATTTTAAAAAATGCATGCCTCTGTACATAATGTAATATGATATCAACAAGCTCAGACTAAGGCATAGTAAGAGGAAGATAACTGATTTTAGTAAGACAAATACTTATAAGATGCTTCGTTTGTATATGACATTGAATTGGGAATATAAAGTCATAGTCATCTCAGATATTATAATTAAGAATTGGGATTGGCCAAGCACAGAAATGAGTTTCCCACATGAAGTAAAAACACATGTATTCATAAAAGGGCAAAGGTAAATACAGGCATTCAAGTGAAAGAGATGCTATGTCACATTGGTGAAATCTAGATGGGATATAGTAATAATTAATGTAAACAATTTTTAAACAATTTTATTACTTCCTGTAACATTTTTAAAGCAATTAAGTAGAGAGAAATTAAAAATTGTCCAACTGTGACTAATGAATGCTCTTAGTGGTAGAGTTATGATTGAGCATCTATAGTTGGATTTCTGACTTCTAAAATTATTGCATATAACTTCATATCATTAATTATTTTTAAATCAAATTATGCCTAGTTAATCAACTAGTTTAAAAATTCCTCTGCTGTACTCCTTCCACTTCTTATTCTTGATCCTCAGAGGTACTTTTAATTCACTTATCTGTATCTTTTATTTAGTTTTCAATTATTTACATTTTATTTATATGTCACATACAACTATTCATTGATTTCTGTTTTAATTCACATCACAATTTTTGACTAACTACATGGGAATAAGTGATTTAACTTTAAAAAAATCTACCCCCTCCACATCCATTCACATATACCTGAATAATTTTATAATATTGTGAGACAGACCAGTGGTTAGGGCTTACTATATTTGGAGTATAAAAATATAATCAATAGCTGAGCCATACTCTACTAATTACCTCTCTTTTCTTTGATAAACTGTCTCTTATAGATAAAAATTGTTTCTTTTTTAAAATGTGTTTGACTGGTTTCTTTGTGCTTATCAGTATTTTTTTTCCTCCAACTCTCTGCCAGAAGTGATATCACCTACTGAAATATTTTAAAGCATTAGGTAAACAAAATGTGTGTGTGTGTGTGTGTGCATGTACCTTCCCTCCTGGGCTATGCCTCACCCCACTACCTAGTTGGCTGATATTTAGGCAGAGCTGATATTCTGAGATATACCTTGAAATTTCCTTTGCCTCTCACCTGTGTTTGATCTTCACATTCCCAATCTTAATTCCTTCATTTCACTGGAACCTGTATCCAGTGATTTTCTGATAAAATGGGCCAAATAAGAACAATTTTTTGATACTCAGACATCTAGAGAAGTCTTCCTTCTTCTCTATGACTTTTCTACATATCTGTTTCATACTTTATTCTCTCTCCTTAAATTGCCCTATCCCTACTCTCAGATGATAACCTTGATTCAAACATCACTAAGAAGATTGAAACAATCAGAAGGAAACTTCAGTCTATCAGCTTCTATCAGCTTGAATCTCAGTTCATATACTGTTCATTCTCTCCTGTCAACTAAAGATGCATGTCCTTATTCCAAGCAAAGGTAAACTCTCCATAATTGCCTGATATGCCTTAGACCCTGTTCCATCTCAAGTTCATAAAGATATTGCTCCATCAATTTTCCCATCTTTTTTTCATCATCATCATTTCTCTCTCTCTCTTCTGGATCATTTTCATCAGCATACAACCATACTATTATCTCCCATCTAAAAGAAAAATTGGCCTGATCTCTCTCTTCTTTCAACTACTATCTCATTTTTCTTCTCTTTTTTACAGCAAAACTTTGTATTTTTTTAAAAAGTTATTTATTTCAGCCTATTCTCTCTTAAACCATCTCCAGTTAGGTTTCTGCCCCTATCACTTCAAATTTACCATTTGATAAGCTTCCTTTATCAAGTTAACAATGATTTCTTGTGAAATACAATGGACTTATTTCAGCCTTCCTGTATTGGCTATCAGTGGCATTTGATATACTGGATAACACTCTTGTTCTGAAACACTTTTTTCACTTGCCTTCTGTGACATTCTTCTAATCTAGTTTTCCTCATACCTTTCTGGTCATTTCTTTAGCTGGTCAGTCTCTTTTAGCTGGTTCATCTCACCAATGTAAAAGTGTGCTTCTGGGCTTGGTTCTTCATTTTTTTTTTTTTGTCTCCTTGCTCACTCCCTAGGCAATCTTATGTACTTCTCTCATCTTTAGCTACCATGTACATGATGATGGGAAAATTGACGGAGCAATATTTTTAAGAAATGAGGTGGAATGGGGTCCAAAGCATATTAGGCAATTATGCAGAGTTTAGTTTTTGCTTGGAACAAGGACAACACATCTTTTTTCTCTCTATGCTCACTACCTATGCAATCGTATATATATTTTCTTGTCTTTAACTACCATGTACATGATGATGATTATAATCAGAACTTCTCTTCTGTGTTCCATATCTACAGTTATGATGACCTTGACATATCCTCTTCAACGTTAATCAGGCATTTCACATGTAACATTTCTTAAATGGAGATTGTGATAGCTCAACACACATGTGCAGCCTGTGATCTTTTCCATTACACTAAAGGGCAACTCTATTATTTCAGTTGTTCAAGTTAAAAATCTTGGCATTATTCTTAACAACTTTCTTGTTTTCATACTCTACATCCAGTCCATCAGCAAATTCCAAGAGCTTTACCTTCAACTAGCCAGAACTCACCCATTTCTCCTCACTCACATTGCCACCACTCAGTCCAATCCACCTTCTTCTCTTGCCTGGATCATTGCAGTAGCCTCTTAACTGATGTCCTTGACTCTGTCCTAGCCACAGTATTTGTGCCAAAATTTATGTCTAAAATGCTCAAACTCTTCTGCTGGCTTTCCATTTCACTCAGAGTTTACCCAAAGCTTCAATATGATCTTCAATATTGAACATAACCCCATTTCCACCCTTAGTTTTCTGATCTCTTGCCTTAATCCTCTCTTCTCTCAGAGATTAAAGCACACTGACTTCTTCCTATATCTTGAATATGCTATGTTGTATGTGCAGTTCAAGTTCTAGACTTTTCTTTCCTGTAGGACTCCTTGGAATACACTTATCCAAGAAATTCTATTTCTAGATTACTCCTTATATTTCCTTACTCAGAAACCCATTTTCAATGAAGACTTTATTTGTTGTCCTCAGCACTTATCAAGATCTAAAATTCTCTATTTTACTTATTTATTTTGTCTCTACTATTAAAATATAAACTACATTAAAGAAGGACTTGTTCTATTTTAGAACGTATTTTCTCCTTAGTACTTATAACAATGCCTGAAGCATAATAGCTACTCAAAAATACTTGGACAATAGGATAAATAAATGAGTGAATTGGGTTGATACTCTATACAAACAATTGTAGATTGGGAAATTTGACCCATCAAAATTTTGAAGAAAGTGCTTCACTATCTTCTAACTTATGGTATTGGTGTGATGAAATAAAATGTGTCTTTTTTCCCCCTATTCTTTAGATGATATAAGGGCTTTCTCCTAAAATTTGAATGATTTTAGGGCTTTAATCCTAATGTTCTAATGTTTACATCAGTGTGGGCTTTTCTTTGTTTATCCACAGCTTGCCACTTAGTGGTGGCCAATTTCAAAAAAGAAACAATTATCTTTTAATTCTGGTAAGTAAAATGCAATCCCTTGAAAATGTCTTCCCTGGCACTTACTCTACTCCCTCTTTTTGGACCTCTTAATAACCACATAGTACAATTTCAGCACTGGTTCTCTAATTTTCATATCTTTTCTCTGCTATTTCCAATTTCTTGGTAGTTTTGTTCTCTAATATGATATATTTTTTCAACTTTATGTCCCAATACTTATCTTGATTCTTTTCATTACTGTCATCATATTTTTTTTTATTACCAAAGACGTCTTTACATGTTCTCAGAATATTTTGTTTTATACAGTTTTCAGAATAGATACATAGAATACCATTGTTTGATTTTTTGTTTGTATTTTTGTTTGTTTTTGGATATTGAGTATAGCTTTTTTTTTAAAAAAAGATCTTTTCTACTTTATACATTGTCTGTTTCTACATTGGTTCTTCATTGTGTTAATTAGTCTTTCATATCAGAAGATTTCCTCAGTTCAGTCTAGTGATTCCTTGTTCTCTGTCCATAGTTGATAGTTAAGAACTCCAAAATTCACCAGAATCTGAGGGTAGCAGGGCTTTGGATGGGAAAATTTCCATAGACTAATCTGGCTGGGCCCCTGACTAAAAGTATCTGCAATTCATTATCTCTGATTAATTTCCTAAAGAGAAATCCTTCATTGTCCTTTCTGTGCTCAAGGATGAGGGTATCTAAACCTCCTAGGAGATGCAGAACACACAGATGCTGGGCCTTCTCAACTTTCAGTGTTCAAGTTTCCACACTTTTCTCTGTTTTTCAGCATGTGTTTGGTGTCATCAGCTGCGTTTGGTGCCTCCAACATGATGCCTGTTCAAACTCTCCAGAGAGTAAACCTCTAGCCTGGATGCACCAAAGAGGGAAATTTTAGCTCCAGATATACCCGCACTTTCAATATTACCAGTGCCAAATTCCTGTGGATTTCTGGGATGCTGCCCTGCAGATGGGTTTGTTCCTAGGCATTTCTTCCTAGGGTCTGTGTCTCAGCTTTTCCTTATCTGATAAATCTGTTGCCACTTGTGCATTTATCGCCAGCTTCCAGCATTTTGTGTATGTTGCTTTTCCTCATGTATCTTTGACCTTGTGAATTTTGTCTCCCCATCCCCTCCCCCCTCTGCTTTTCAATCTTCTTTTTCTTACATTATTGGAATTTCAGGAGGCAGTAGATAAAACCTATGTATTCATGGACTACATTTGTATTACTTATAATCGGGAGACAAAATGCTTCTTTCCTGCCCCCACACCCAAAAGAAAGCAGTGGTCATACAAAAGAAAGTTAGAGAAGTTGAAAGCTATATTTTAAAACTGAGTTTAAAGAATTAAAATTTCATATTAATATATAATGTTTATACTTGAACAAATTACCCTGTCCTCTCTTTCAGGCATTGTGGTAAATTTACATAAATGTTTTATACTATATTTAGTCAAAATAAAACAACAACAATAGCAACAAAATCAATAAAACATACCAAAAAAAAACAAACAAACAAACCCAAAAACCAATAGTGTGGGTTAGTGTTAATAATATACTATGAGGGGGGCTTCCCTGGTGGCGCAGTGGTTGAGAATCTGCCTGCCAATGCAGGGGACACGGGTTCAAGCTCTGGTCTGGGAAGATCCCACATGCCGCGGAGCAACTGGGCCCGTGAGCCACAACTACTGAGCCTGCGCGTCTGGAGCCTGTGCCCGGCAACAGGAGAGGCCGCGATAGTGAGAGGCCCGCGCACCGCGATGAAGAGTGGCCCCCGCTTGCCACAACTAGAGAAAGCCCTCGCACAGAAACGAAGACTCAACACAGCCATAAATAAAAAAATTTAAAAATAAATAAATAAATAAATTTAAATAGCACTTGGCAAACAAAGAGAGGGAAGAAAAATATAGAAAAAAAAAGTCTTAAAAATGAAATATCCTTAAAATAATAATAATAATAATATACTATGAAAAAACAGAAGCTGATAGTTTAAAAAAAGAATTCTAGAAAATCTGTTATGGTATTACCTTAGATAGTGTGTCTTTCTGTAAATTGGCTTTAATTTTGGGAATCAATCCCATTAATGCATTAATGACTAGGCAGAATTCAAAATGTTAATTCAGTGCCAAATGTTCTGACTGTGTTAAATCTAAGTTGGCAAATTATTTTCTTTACATACTGGGAACAATTTCTAAAATTAAATATGAAGGTCCTTTGGTAACCGTGTAAGAGTTCTTACTCTAAACAAAATCTGAATGTCATTACCGATTGTAAGAACTTGCTTTTCAATGGCATCATCAGGAAACATTATGTTCTTTTATTTCCATATCATGTAGGTGCCAAATTGAATTTTCTGATGTAATAGTCCAGCTTATTACATGTGGCCTTATGCTACATTAATATCATTATGAGCAAATAAACCAGTGAAAGAAACAAAGAAAGAAGGAAGATGGTAAAGAAGGAAGAAAGGAAAAAAGAAAAGTTCTAATTTAATATTTTCTATAGATTTTTACATGTCCGTATGATAGGACAGCTCATTTCAAAGTGCATTGGCATGACATCATTTTTATTTTGTCTTTAAACAAGATTCTATAGTTGGCAGAATAGACTATGTCCTAGTTTATAGAAAGATATATAAGGAAAACATAATAATATATGAGGAAAACATGGCTAAATTTGTATTAGATACAAACTTTTAAAAAATTAATTAGTTCAAGGTTTTTTTCAGTAATGTGTGTACATCCCTTATTACATATTTTAATGTGGACATCCTGTAATTCTTAGACTTTAATATACAATGGATAAGATATGTTTTTAAAACCTTAAATATTTCCCAGTTTTCTAAATATCCACATTTACATGCTTAGCACTTTGGTTTTTAATTATATCAGCTTTAGTCACCAGCATATCAAACATTTAAAACAAGAGACATTCTGATCCTTCAAAAAAGGTAGAATTTTAATTCAGTCATTTTTAAAATTTGATTGAACCATGTAGTGTAAGTTTCATTTTCCTCCTTAGATCATCTGCATTATTGTCATTCTAGGGTAGCTTAAAAGGCAAGGTGAAAACAATTTCCCACTGGTCTAGTGAAAGATTTGTTTGAATTCCTTTTTTATTTTTATTTGTTAATAACTATGGTAGCAGTGACATAGCCAGGCTCCAGCAGAGGCTGCTGCCTTGGGTCAGTCACATCTTCTGATGTGGAAACAGCCTCCTTAGGATCAAAAAGAAGCAGTGCAATCTTGGGTTCTGATTTCTGTGCATTTCTCCTGTTAAGAAGTCCCTTTATGAAATAGCTATGGTTCAGAAGGGATTTGGGGGAAATACAGAGCATTTGTTTTTAACACAAGCACTTAGCCTGACACACTTGACTAGCTCTGAGGGACTGAAGAGTCACCAGATGGAGGAACTTGGCAACGTGAGTTATTTAGGGCGGCTTAGAAAAGAACACTGAGGACAGAAACCATTTCGGCTTTACTGAAGTCCTGCTTAGTCCAAAATACCTTTTATCATCTGGGTGAAAAATAGCTCAGAGTGAGTCAAGGAGAGGATAGTAAATAAACAAACATGGAGTAAAAGGCTCAGGAAAGCATACCCAAGATAGGCTGAGATAGAATACCCAACCTGTGTGCCAATATGGCCCTCTGAGTCTTAAGTGAAAAAATGTTTAACTTAGGTCAGCAATTCCATCAGTAGTTTCTATTTTTCTCCAGCCAGAAGCTACCTGACATAAATACAGTGGAGTCCATCAAAGATTCTTGAAAAGGTAAAACTTCAAAAGAGAACTGACAAAAATTTTATGAAACTTCATTTTGCAGGTGGATTTTAAAAGACTGAACAGGGGTTGGAGGTAATCCTCCGAAGATGCATCAAAAAGCTTAAACAGGTGAAGGGGAAACACTTCAATCTGAGATTAAAAAGGAGTCATTGGTGCTGTCTTGGTTATTTAATGTTTTCTCCAATATAAATCATTTAAACTAATTCACATTTGGTTACTCCTGAAATTCACTGCTTTGGAATAAAAAGAGAGAGAAAGACAGACTATCCACTGGCTTTGCTTTATTTCTGTCACTTTGTTCTTATTGTTGTTGTTTTTGTCATTCTTCATATATATGATATGTGAAATTGTTAGCTTTCAGTTTTCCAAAACTCCTCCTTCTTTTCCCACCATTTTTCTTATCTGAACAATACAAAATATTGAAGCCAGTCTTTGCATTGACTTAGTTAATTAAACCATTTACTTTCAATTTCCTTTTTTTTTTTAAATGAAGGACTGAAATCAAGGATCAGTTAAAATAATCTTCATTCCTAATTTAAAAACTCTTATTGCCAAGGTTACAACCACAAATGTTTCTATCATAAATTTTTGCAACATCATATAATTAAATACCTATAAAATTCTCATTTATTGATGTAGCTTGATTCCAACACTCCTTATATCCTTGTTAAGGTAATATAATTTATATTTCAAAACCTCTTAAACTTTTGGGGTGTTTGTCCCAGATGAATAAAATATGCTGGGCTAGAATTATTATAAATGCCAGTTTTACTTCCTTTTGAAAGATTAGAAAATATAATTCACGTTTTTTAATCAATCAGTTATCCTCTGCTAACGTGTCTATTTTTGTAATGCATTATAATGATGTCTTGGAAAAGCTCATTTCAAACATTTATTATTATCAGGAAAAATCTCAGAAGGACTTTCAGTCTCATAGTTCTTTAGCTCTCATTAGATAAAAGGAAAAAAATGCTATATTTTCCCTTGGGTTTTTCCTTTCTTTTTGTTGCTATTGTTGATTGGGTATTTTTCTTTTTGTGGCTTTAGGCATGGACAACCTTGTTAATTTCAAAAAAAGTACTGCTTGGTGAGTCAGGTGGCTCAAATGAAGTGACTCAAGGAAGTGAAAAATGTTCATGTTGTGTTTGATGCTTTTGAAATTTTCTATGTCAAGATGGTTTGCCCAAGGACATATTTTCCCACTTTCTGTAAGTTGTTTTGCCATACCTGCCAACTTATTCCTTAGACACATTTCTCTTTATGGTGCTTTTTCAAAATGCTTTGCCTAGTTTAGTTGAAGCTTGTAAACCTCTTACATTTTTTAAAGCTATCACCTTTAACTTGATTTTATTTTAGAGTAAAAAAGTGATATATCACTTGATATATTTCAGATGTTATTAAGCAAAAATTTTGTGCTTCCCTCATGACCATATGAGCTCACTCATCGAATCGTTGCATTTGGAAAAACAAATGATTATCATAGGATTTTTCTTTCTTCCTTTCTTCTTTTTTAAGAATTTACCCTTAAGAGATATAAGTCAATTATCTTTTAAGTTTTTAACCTTTAACAAAGTATACTTTATTTCCTGTGGTAAGACAGTGTTTTCTGTATTGTGCCTTTCATAGACATCATACATTTTTATTGCAGAGGAGAAAGTATAGCATTTATTTACTGCCTACTCTATGGCAGGCACCATGAATGATTTAAAATATATATTCTCATTAAATACTAAGGCCATCATATATTAAGTCTATTTAATAATTAGAAATCTAAGGTATTAAACATGTAAGCCAATTTTCCAAAGTCATAGAATTAGTATCAGGGACAAATCTTTATTTCAAGTGTACATAATTGCCAAAAGTATATTATTTTCTTGACTTTATATTATTACTGATGTGGTTCGACCTATATAATACTAAGCATGAAATGACTACGTAAGAAATTCTCCTGAACTCCAAGACTCAAAGGGAGTAGGTACTTAGTGGTGATACAGAGAAGTGATGTTGTGCTTTGGTGAAGTAACTTTCTCAGCTTAGACAAAAACAAGAAACTGATTCTTCTCATTAAAATCTTATTTAAACATTTTCTTCTTATACCAAATCACCACAAAGAAGACACACATAAATATCAAGAAGATGCAGAAAAGAAAGCATTTGAATAAAGCAGAATTCAATTTCTATGTAAATAGTCATTCTAGGGGCAATAAGTGAAACAAGTACAGTGGATCCTCACTTTCCATTGATTCTGTATTTGAGAATTTCCCTTTTCACTAAAATTTCTGCGTGACCCCGCCTTGCCAGATCAGTACTTGTGGGATTAACATATTGGGATTGGGATTGACATATACACACTACTATGTATAAAATAGATAACCAACAGGGATCTACTGTATAACACAGGGAACTATACTCAATTTTTTTTAATAACCTATAAGGGAAAAGAATTTGAAAAGGAATGTATATATATATATAACTGAATCACTGAACTGTACACCTGAAACTGACACAATATTGTAAATCAACTATACTCCAATTAAAAAAAAATAAAAGTTAAAAACAGAAACAAAAACAACAACAACAACAAAATACTCATGGTGTTTTCTGGTCATTTGGAGACATTTACAGAATGGCAAAAGTTCAAATTACTCAACACATATTTACAGCTGATCTCAAACAAGATGATGGCTTACCTTCTTGCTTTAGCTCTCAAACTGTAAGCAAGTGTCCTTTTTGTGGTCTATTTAAGTGTCACAGTTCTTCTGTTTTTGTGCTTTTTGTTGATTACTTCACTTTTTTAATTGCTCCTAAGGGTAGTATCAAAGTGCTGTCCATCGTCACTAAGTGCAGGAAAGATCTGATGTACCTTCCGGAGAAAATACATGTCTTAGATGAGCTACATTCAGGCATGAGTTATGGTGCTATTGGCTGTGAGTTCAGTGTTAATAAATCAACACTATATTAAATAAGATGTCTTTAAAAGAAACGAACATAAAACAAATTTATGTGTTGATTTGTTGACAAAAATGTTAGGACTAGGAGCTTGCAGGAACCTAATTCTGTATTTCTCCTAGGAACAATGGTTCAGTATTCACTAATTCAGTTTTTGCAGAGACTTTATAGAACATAACTACTGGGAATAGCAAAAATGTACTATAGTTGGCATTCTTCCAAAACATCAAGTGGGTAAATGTAGGTTTAAATGTACGATAATAAAGAACTAGAACTTTGAGATTATTCATCCTTTCAGTCCCCAAACAAGTGCATTCTATAAGTTGTAATACAGTCTAAAAAGAGAAAATACTACACAAGTTAAAAAAAAAAGGAAAATATAAATATCAGCAGAACTTGAAGGAGGAAAATTCCAAACCAGATCAGCAACTAAATAATGATATCATGACCTAATTACTCAGTGTCTTTTCCCTTCTATCTTCTTTTCCCCCTCCTCCTCTATCCTTTTCCCCATCTCACAGCATCAGTATATATCAGAACTTGTTGATTATTCCTTTATAATGTTCCTTTTTTTAATACTTTGTCCTACTGTATATAAGTTAGTCTTTATTATTTCACACGCATATTATTAAGATAGTTTCTTGCCTTAAATATTCAATTAAAAATCACCCTTTATCTCTTCTCAAATTATTTGTTTACTGTGGGTAAGAAACTTAAATACCTTGAACATGTTTTTTGAGGACATACACAAAAATCAAATATGTGCACATCTACATATTTATAAAATGCCATCTTGTATATGTTACTCATTTGATAAGAAATCTTAATGATTTACCAGTGCATGCAGAATGATCCCCAAATCAGTTGAATGTGTTTGTCAAGTGCAGAATAAATTGTGTCCTTGGTGATGATGAGCCAGATTCTCCAAATGGTTGCCTATGCTATATGGAAACTCCTGTGTGGTATCATTGTGGGATGTCAGGAAGCCACAATTACCTAGAGGGGAGCGCTATGCTGACAATAATAGAAACTAAACGAATGACAACTATGTTTTAAAATGAAAGACTAGAAACACTTGGGCAAAACCAAATTTAGTTTAGATAATCTGTTATGAAATATTAACTAGAATATCTGAGTCAAAATTGAAAATTCAGTCCTTCAGCAAGATATTTCATAATTTACTTCATATCTTCAAGTCCCTGCCTCCTGCAAATGGAAGCATTGCAAGAGAGAAACACATACTGTCATAAGATTCATACAAACCCCAAACTAAATAAAAGCCTAAGTGAAATATATTAGAAGTCCTGTTCCCATTGGCAGTAATTAGCCTGTTTGTCCATTTTTCCCAGGGAGAGACACTGAATTTTGTGATTATTTATGACAGTCACATCTTACATGAACTATTGCAATTTTTCCATTTAATCTTTAAAGTAACTCAGTTAAACTTATATTCATTTTAAAGATTTGGAAACTCAGGTTTAGAGGTGTTAAGTGACATAGCTGGTAAGAGGAAAATTAATGGTTAAATTCAGCTTAGTCGCTTCCACAGATCACAATTTACCAAACTTCTTTTCCAAAGTAGAAAGTAACATTTTTGAAGCCTAGTGGTATAATGAAAAACCACATGACCCTAGATAATCCCACAGATGACACCATATTATGAAAAACATGTACTTGAATTTATTTCATCCTTTGCTTTCAGAAGCAGGAATTATCATAGATTAAAAATGTGACCTGTATTGAATACTAAAACCTATTTTTCTTTATAATAGAGAAACACAAAATATCAGTGCAGAGTGTTTTGTATCTACATTTATGTTACATACTTCTTAAGAAACTCTATAATCGTTCATAAATCCTGGAACATTATTTAACTGCTTGGTAAAATCAAGGTTACTATTTCCTTTCCATGCTTGATACAGTTTTCACAGTTAAACATTGAGTAATGAGGATCCTGATTTCTTTTAATAGATATTTTTACGTAGTAAAACAAGCTCATGCAATCAAAATATAGGATGAAATAAACAGATATGATATTTCTCTGAGTATATTTTTAACATAAAATGTTTCTCAAAGATGTCTGTTTTACTACTTATAAAAAAGGAATAAAAATAAGAAACATTTCTAATTATATTATCGGTTAGCATATGCACAATATGAAACAGTAATTAAAAGTCAGAGACAGAAAAATGTAAAAATATGACTATGACTATTGGTTTTACTTATTCAAAATATTTTAAATGTTAGTCTTTTGTTTCTTTCAAAATTATTTGTTTATATGTATATAAATGTTCTATTAATGTTTTATATTTCATACCATCTGAATTTCACATCAGGAATTTATATTCATTTCATATTTTCTTATATTCAAGTTGACATTCTTTAAATATACATATTAATTTAACAGTGTGATTTGGTAATATATAACTATTTACACTGTCTCATTTATCAGACAATCTAATCTCTACTCCATATCCATATCTATTTTTCCCAAATAAAATTCCTCATTATTTTTATAAGATTGGTGCTCTATTCAACACGTCATGGTTATAACAGTTGTTATTTACCATTAGGCTAAATGAACCTAACTTGTATATTACATTTTATGATCTAGTCTCAGATCACATGGTGATTTAATCTTCTAGTGGAGGCCGTCACAAAGGCCCACTCAGATTCATGAGGAGAAGGCATAGATTCTTCACCTTGATAGGAAGGTGGTAAGTTTCTTGAAGTTCATGTGGAATATAGCCATTATCGGAAAATACATTCTGCCGCAGCTGCCTTCCTACTAAATGGGATGACAGAGATCAGCTGTAATTGAATAAGGGTGTCTAAATGTTGTTGTTTTCTTGTTTTCCTTTTTTTGTTTTTCTGGGTTTTTTTAGTGTGGTTCTTAGTTCCTAGCTGTTGGGTCATAGTACATTTTCTTCATTTGCTCTCTCCTAGCATTTTCGTTTCTGTAGGCCTGTGATTTTCAAACCTCCTGTATCCTAGTGAATTAATTAAATTACTACATATTTGAAAGTTCAATATGACTTTTAAAAATATTTTCAGAGTATAATTCCCACAATTTTACTGTTCCATGTGATTTAATCAATTTTCAAGGATTTTTCCATATTTAGTATAATCCATAATCCACTAAAAATTGTTTTCTTAAAATTGCTGTCTGTGGTTTGACAAATGTGTGTACATTATATACAAAAAGCATATGATTATTGATGGTAAATATATCTGAATGTATCATCTAACCAATCTCTTAAATCAACAGGTTATTAAAATAAAATATTAATATACTAAACTCGTTGCAAAATGTTGCCTAGCTAGTTAATAGAAGAAAAAGAAAGCATTAATTAAGCACCTATTTTTGTTACAGGGTCTGTGCTGCAAGCTGTGATCATAAATAACACATAAATACTCTTTATTCCCTTCCTTCCCTCCTTCTTTCCTTCCCTCCTTCTGTCCTTCCTTTCTTCTTTCCTTCCTTCTTCCCTCCCTCCCTCTTTTCTCCTCTTTCTCTCTTTCTTTTTCTGTCTTTCTTTCTTTTCTTTCTTTCTCTCGTTCCTTCTTTCTTCATTCATTCATTCATTCAACAAGTATTTCTCTACTGCGTACTATTTGCCAGGTGCTCTCCTGGACACTCAGAATATAGCAATGGATAATATACACAATATTCTCTGTTCAAATGGAGTGTATACATTTTAATAAATTAGAAAAAATACATATATACAGTTTTTTCATGATAAGTGCCATGAGGTAAATGGAGTAATATAAAACAGAAGATGATAAGGGGAAGCAATAGGGTGTGGGGAGACAATGGAGATTTTTATCCTTATGAACCTTATGCTCTTATGGGAACAAACACATGATAGATAATTTTTATGTAGTATGGTTGGTGTAGGTATATTTGGTTTGTCACAGAAGCATACGAGACACAAAGAGCTAATTATGCTGTTTTATATGTTAACTTTTATCAGCTTCAATGTATTTATCTGTAAAATAATATATCTATCCTAACTTTCCATAATAATATTCCATCTTAAATATATATGTGACTAATTATAAAATAATTATTTGTTATTTAAGTTCTTAAAATGCAAAGTCTTAAGTACCAATGTCTTTGATACCAGGGTTTTTGCAAGGTAGCTTAAAATAATCAGCACTTTATAGTTTTTAAAAATGCTAGATTATATTTTATTTAGTAGCAAGGAATTGTATCACAATACAACATTTTTTATTGTTTACTAGAAATAAAGTCATTCTGAATTTCCAATTGCACTTAATGCTAACATCTAAAATCATTTCCTGAATATTAAACCAGTTCTTTTCTAAAGGCAGTAGTATACTACTGTACTAGAAAAAATGAATTTTTATTCTGTCACCCCTCTTTGGAAGATTTTCTTATACTAGAAAAAACAAGCAATCATAAATATAACTTTCTATGAGCATAATGTAGGTGATAATTTATAAGCACCTTTGAAATTTTTCTTCAAATTTGTTGATTATACTCTCATTTGTATGACATTGCTGTGTGAAATTATTTTTATATATATTTTTATAATAATAAAACTTTAAACAAAAGTAGTAAATTAACATAAGCACTGATATATAAAAAGGTAATTCTCAGTCTGTGCATACATGAGAAAAATTGTTTATTAATGCTTCCTTTGCAGATTATAGTTGAATAGATAATAAATATTAATAACATATTTCCTTCTAGTTCTGCTGGTGAAACAAAGTATTTATGACGAATCTACTGTGATGCAGTAAATGTGCAGCACTGGTGCTATTTTAGATCAGTTAGCCTAGATCTATTTTGATAATTTATATTAACCATCTATTTATTCTCGGTTCTCTTCATTGTGTTATACATAATTGACTAAAGAGAAGGACTAGTTCACTGCTTGCAGAAGGATAAACTATTGTTTGGAAATTTCAATCATGAAAGGCAAAATATTTGGACAAATGATAAATGCGTATAGGGACTTTACAAAATTTATGTACATGATTCATTTATCTAATAATTCCATACATGCTTTTTTATTTATAAAAATTCCAAACCAATATATTTTGAGGCAAAGGCTTTTGAACAGTCACAAATAGTTGTTTCATGTTCTCTATGTTTAAGCCCTGAGGGAAATACAGAAAGATACATATTTTTTCCTTTTAAGGTATGAATTCTCCAGTTGAGGTAAGGCATAGTACAATTATTAGCAAGGCTTTTAAAGTTAGAGGGATCTGCAAAGAGTCAAGTTTTGGGAAAGTCACTTCACTTCTCTGAATTTTTGTTTTCTCATCTATAAAACGGGGATAATCATAACTATTTTACAGTGCTATGGGAAGTAAATTGATAATCACTATGCCTAATATTTAATAATTGCTTAAAAAGTGTTTTATATTATAAGCCATTATTGTTGTTATTAACACTGGATGTTCTACAATCCAAAACAAATTTAAATTTAGCATAACAATGCAATTTTTCTATAAGAGGCAGAGAAGATGGCTATCAAATATTGAGTGTTAACTGTGTTTTAAAATATAACCCGCTGAGGAGTCAATTGGAAATGTCATTTTACATTAAGCACAAGTATTTGCAGTGATGATGATTATGGTTATTTGGCCTAAGAATCAAACCAAAGATGGCTTTTAATCTAGAAAGAAATGAAACATTTTTGGAGATTATTCTCTTTATCCATTATTGTTCCTTGACCATATTGTATGTATTTGCATGTTGGAGGAGAAAAAGGAAAGAAAAAAGGTTGAAAAGGGACAGAGTAAAGATGATTGTTCTTACATATATTTAGAAACCACTGGTTCAGGAAGGAACACTCATATACAGAGATGTTAGTATGGACTCAATGACTTTTCACTTCAGGAAAATCAGTAGTTAAACCATTTTTTTTCTCTCTGTATGGAAAGGCGTTTTTCAACTTGTCTAATTGATTAACATCCTGAAAATAATGGAACTACATAAGCTCCAACTTTCTTCTTCTGTAGAAAAGCTGGCTAAAGTTACTGCGGCATAAACATTTTTTGCCTGGCAGTTTATTGCACTCCATGGGCCGTTTGAAACAACGAAATGATGACAAAGATGTAAAATAATAGAAGGATAGTTTGTTCAGTTTATGAACCTATGTAAATTACAAAAATAGCAATGCTTCTCAAACCTTGTATTTATGAATCAACTGGAGAGGATGCTCAAATGCAGTAGGGGTAAAATGTACTTCCCTGGTGGCGCAGTGGTTGAGACTCCACGCTCCCAATGTAGGGGGCCCAGGTTCGATCCCTGGTCTAGGGAACTAGATCCCACATGCATGCCACAACTAAGAGTTCTCATGCCACAACTAAGGAGCCTGTGAGCTGCAACTAAGGGGCCCACCTGCCACAACTAAGACCTGGCACAACCAAATAAGTAAATATTAAAATAAATAAATAAATAAAATGCAGTAGGTATGGTTTGGGACCTGAACAATGTGCATTTCTTACAAGTTCTCAGTTGGTGTGGATGCTGCAAGTCTGTGAACCAATATTTTGATCAGCAAAACTTAGAAGATACCATCAAGAAGTAGAATCAGATTAGTCTGAGCCCAGTCTGAGCCCCAGTATTCTTTTCATGTTTAAATACTTAGAATAAATATATTCTTACTTTATTCTCATATTCTCTTTTTTTAATCATTTACATTGTTTTTTTTTTTTTTAGTTTTTGTATTTCTTAATTAAAAAAAAAAAGTAACCTAAAGTTGGTAACCTCCTGGGTTGCTAAAGATAATGGTAAGTGAACCACGTTACCAAGCACATTAACCAAGCACATCAACCAAGTGTATTTTAGAGTAAAAGTTATATGTAGCTGCCTCAAACACATTTTGGAATAAGCAGAACCTTATGTAATAAATAGAGTTACTTGCTGCATTTTTAAATAATTCAAATACACATTTCTACTCTATTTTAAGAAAATCTGTGGTGGTGTTTTAAATCCTACTAATTGACAGAGTTTGGAAGAATCAATGATACAGCTGAGCTGGAATTTGAGGAAAGACCATAAAAATAAGCAGTTATGTCCCAGAAGAAGCTAATCTACAAAATGAATGCTTGGTCATGGTTTCCAGACATTTCAGTTCTAGGTCTTCTGCCAAATAGGCAATTGACAGTAGGGTTGTTTAGGTGGTATTTTTTCTTATTTTAGGACAGGGAAGCCTAGGCTTAAATACATTAAATTGTTTTTCCAAGTTCCCAAAGCTAGAAAGAACAAAGTTAGGATTCAAATCCAGGTTGCCTAATTCCAAGTCCCTCACTCTTTTGACAAATGTACCTGAGGTTATTAGAGAGACTTCCAATACACTGATGCATTGAATTAGGCATTGGTAGCTTCCAATCTGATTTCTGTGAATAATTTGGGGCCAAAGTTTGTGCTTGTTTTAGGTATATTTCCTAAAGTTCCACCTTCTGACACAACTCTTTATTTCTCTTAATATGTGACCATTTGAATAATATAATTTATTTTTTACCAAAGCATTTTAATTTTATAGCCCTTTTATTGCATCCCACATCAAATCTTGGTAAATTTAATATTGGTTAGTAAATATTTGTTTTCAATTGTGTCTTCACAAGCAATGTATATAATAATACATTTCCCTGAATTCTTGATCTCCTTTTGTACTATCCATAACAAATCAGTATTAACAAAGATAACTTTTAACTTCAAATGAAGTGAAAATTTAAAATAAATTCATTTTCTTTATATTTCATAATGCATCAGAACATTTTTGGAGTATTTAAAGACAATAACAATTCTGAGAATATTTTATCCCCCTTAGGTAATATATATGTATTTCATATATCTCAAAGTAACATAATAGTTTGCCTTCTCCTTTTATATCACATTAACAGTAATTGAATCAGAAATATGAATATTAAAATTCCACCCATTTATCAGTGTTCACAGTGATGGATTTTCACCCTCCTCTCACAATGTAGAAACTTAGTGAAAAAGAAACTTTGCTGCAATGCAACAGAGCTCTACTCTTTTTTTTCCATTTGTTCAAAAGGGATTTTATTCAAAGATCTCATTCTCTAATGTGGAAAGGAAGAATATAATAGTCATTTCCCACATATCTGACCCAGAGAATTAAAAAGTTGATCTTTAGTGTGCAGTCAGGAAAAGAAAAAAAAAAAATCTGTAGTCATTAGCAAAGCCAAAACCATTCGGAATTCATGCGTTTTTACATTGTAATTGGAGTCGTGACCTTAGCAAAAAGTCAGAGATAAATTATTGACTTTCATCCATGGAAAATGTTGGCTTCTAATACAGAAATTTCTAAGTAAGTATCGGCTATCTTCAAATGCCCGTTTTCTCTAGCAGCGGCATTAGACCTGCTAGAAGTGTTCCTTAATGTGGTCTAATTGACAGCCTGAATGTGAGGCCGAGAAACCTCATCGCCCCTTATGCTAACCATCAGGGCCGCTGTCCCTGGACAGAGAATAGTTGACGGTTTCAATTACACCAGGATCATAAGATCATTGGCTGGTTACTTTTCAAATGATCATGATCACGTTTCCAAAGGTTCATTCTTGTCACTTTATATGGGAAGTCATCACTTACATATGAGAATAAGACAAGAAAGAACTTAGTCTTTCTATGAAGCTAAAAAATCTCTAGAGAAATTAAGAACTTGATGAACTTATATCATGTGAGAAAACAGGAATCACATAAGTTATCATTGTCTATTTGGGGCAGCCCACAATTATATTTGATTAGGAAAACATATTTTAACCATAGTAAAATTTTCATTTTTACTGTATCCACCCTATTTGTATATCTACTTATGAATAAAAAATTAGTTTTTAAGAAGGCAGCTTTTTCAAAGGTAGTAATCTCTTTTTACAGAAATTAAGATACTTTAAAATTTTCTATATTATTGGATATATACATATAAATTAAACCCTAAAATTAAAAATTTAAACATAAGGTTTGAAAAATTTATGAGAAACATTTTAAAATAACCTTCATATTCTCTTTTTAGTTCAGTCTTTTTATCATATTATATTGGCAAAAATTTTTATATTGTTTTAATTAAGCATTGTAGGTTTTCTTAGTCATCACCAACAGGTAGTAGGGGAAATCTCACTTTGTACATGGGGAGAGAGGTCGATAATTTGTTTATTTCATATGATGAATTCTTTATGAATTTGTTTATTTCATATGATGAATTTCTTTATAAAACACAAGTAATGTACTTCTAGTTGAAAAAACATATATTACAGTCTAAATTTAGAGTGCCATCTAGTGATGAATAAGAGTTCCATCAGCTATAGAATTTAGGAAATATTACTGCTTGTATAATGTTAACTTCAGTATAGATTTCTGTTTTAACCTGGGCAATATGACTTAGCATATTCAATATTAATCTAATGGACAACATGATAACTTAATGAACTCTAAATTGGGAGACATTTTAATTTAAAAATGATTTAAAATACATGCAGTATGCTTAAATTTAGCAACAGAGAAATTATTTTCATGTAGACTAAGAATGAAATAGATTGCACTGTCATTTACACTAAAATATTTGCAGTTAATTAACACTCACTGACCATACTCAAGGTTACTAAAGGTCCCCCCAAAATGTTTGTTGATGGATTAAATCAGAGAACAAATAAAGAATAAATGTTTCAAAACATATTATTTCAAATGTCTGTATAAAGCAGTAACAACGACAGTTTTAAAAATAAAACTCCTATTTTACAAAATTGGTCAGCTTTGAGTATTTTCTCCTTTTACTGAGTGATTGATTTTTTTCTAGAGTATTAAGTCTTTGAAATTAAACATAATAATTTATGAAAAGGAAAGCAAGGAACACAAAAGTTAGCAAAGGAAAGGAAAGATAAGGAAAGGAAGAAAAGGGAAATGAGAATGAAATAAAGATTAAGGAAGAGAGAGCAGGAAAAGGCAGGGAAGGGAAGACAGCTTTATTGATGATCTGCTCTGTGACAGCTATTGTAACAGATGCTATAACACATATAACTCCATTTCTTTCCACCCTTTTTAGTAGGAGGGCAACTGAGACTTGGTTAGGTCAAGTAACCTACTCAACTGCTTCAAAATTTTATTTTTTATATTAATCTGATTATTCTTTGCAAGTGTTAAATATTGTTCACCTTCAAAATCTATACCATAAATGTTTTAACAAAGCAGTTGTAACAATGTTTTGCAAGTTTTACTTATTTAGAGATCTAGATTCGTTTCCAGAAGATCTACATTCAGATCATAAGCTTATTATTTATTTACTTTTCATGGGATTTTGGCAATTTACTAAAGCATTTGGGAAAAATAACAAAGGTGAGAATTTTCAATGACGTCTACTTCAGATCTAGTTTACTATATTAAATTAGTATTTAAGCTCATTCATTGTGGTATGGCTGGCCTCATGTTGCTTGCTTATGATATTTATCCACAAACAAAATGATTCTTTTGCTATAGATTAAAATCAATGAACCAACCAAAGAAACCAAAAAGCAGGTAAATCATCCCGAAAGAGTCAGGACTGGTTCTCCTTTAAGCTATAGGATCCTCCAGTAACCAGTGTCTTCCCTTTATAATCACTCAAGTTATTATGGGGAAAAGAACAGCAGGTTTCAGAGGACTTCTATGGTTCTAAGGGACTCTGTGGCCCCTTGATCCCACTTGACCCAGTAGCTGTGTTCTAAATCAGTATTCTGCCATAATCACTGATTTTAAGGCTCCCCAATTATACTCATTCATGGATTCTGTTCAATGTAGAAGGCATTTTTCTTAACCAAATTAACATTTTTAAAATAAATGACATGGATTCACATTATGTCCTAAATGAAAAAATAATCTTTTATTTTTAAAGAGTTCCTTTACCTGACCAAGTTTCTGAAAGAATAATATAGTTGATGCTTTCAGGGCAGTTTCTTGAAGGGTACTGATATGGGATCTATTATATGCCAGAAAAATGGCTTCAACTCCTATCAAGCCAGATAGCATTGTTCTAATTTAGTATCAACTTCAATGTGATGATATTTCTCTGGAGATTTGCCAATAACCTGCTGTCATCATAGGAAGTGACTTTGGCTCAGGCATTTAGTCAGGGAGCAAGTCACAGGGGACATTCCAAAATGAGCAAGGCAGTCTCTGCCTTCAAGGATATGGAGACTTTTCTGTAGACTATTAGTTTGTTCGTTTCACCTTGAGTAAAGGAAAAAGGAAGGTCATGCTAAATATGTTGTCTTAGAATGCACTGTTTTCAGTAAATGAATCAGGGATAACTTGTAATTGTCAGTAAAAATTGGTCTTGAGCAAATTTTATTCCCTAGCAATAGTTGATATTTGCTGTCTTTCAGTTCTCATTTCTAACTCTAATTTCCTTTTGGAAAATCACTGCTTCCCAATTCTGTAACCTTGACAGAGTTGTAAATCTTGGTGCCTATCCTTACAGTGCAGAACCTTAGGGGAGTCCCCAGAAGGTTCTTCTATTGGATAAACTTTTTTCCAACCTTTTCCTCCATCCCAGGAGATAATTAACACTTAGTCAATCAGATGCTCTAGCTAAGGATACTAAACGTTTACCACGTAACTCTGAACAGAAAAAAGGAAATGGCTTTGAGTTCCTTCTTTGCAAACAAGAAACTCTGAACAAGCTTTCCCTCTCAACTGCATGATCATGACTCCTTACTAATCACACAGTTGGGTTTTTTAAACTTAATTATTTATTTATTTTTGGCTGTGTTGGGTCTTCATTGCAGTGCACGGGCTTCTCATCACGGTGGCTTCTCTTGTTGTGGAGCACTGGCTCTAGGCGCGTGGGCTTCAGTAGTTGTGGCTCGAAGGCTGTAGAGCACAGGCTCAGCAGTTGTAGCACATGGGCTTAGTTGCTCCACAGCATGTGGGATCTTCCCAGACCTGGGCTCGAACCTGTGTCCTCTGCATTGGCAGGCAGATTCTTAACCACTGCGCCACCAGAGAAGTCCCAGTAATCACACAGTTTTAACATGAGCATTGAGACTTGGAATGAATATTTAATCAGAAAATAACTCACTAGAACCCATGGAACCTCACTTTGAATAATTTGTAGAGTTCCTGGAAGCAGGCGATACACCTTCTAAGGGAAGGGAATGGATATTAACAAGAAAGCTATTTTCAGAGAGGTAGTTTTAACAATCACCTGCTAAATATTTCTGACTTCCAGACTCCAGAAATATGATATTATTGTACTCTTTGGCCCCTTTAGAGTTAAGTGGAGCCTTGTGACTAAGTAAGGCTGAGTGTGAGCAGAAGAGATCAGTGCCGTTTCTGGGCCACAGTATTTAATTGCTAATGCAAGATCCTCCAGGACATACTTTGCCTGTCACTTAGTAACCAGCAAAGCTAAAATGGTAGCTCTTCTGTCAATTCAGGTCCCTCAGGGACTGTGTTGAGCAGTGATCTGACACCCCATGAAGGATGTGTTAACTGGATGAGGAGTCATCTTTTGTTGTTTTGGCTACTGAGATTTAAGGGTTGGAATTTCAATATAAAACATCATAACATAAAACAGCATATCCTGACAAAAACAATCAGCTATCTCACTAATAATGTATGTCAGGGCCTCAGCCGAGCTGGAGAGAAAGACATGAGTTGTCAGCTGTCAATTAAAACAACAAGCCAAAATGAGACTAACAGTCAAGACTTTAATCACTTACTGTGATATTTTAAGCAGGAGGTTAAACCAAAGAAAGCACCAACTCCTCCTCTTCTATTTTCCCCCTGTTGAAGGTCTGTTGGATCAGCCCAGTCATGGGCATGATATCACCGATGAGGCAGCCTGGAACAAAAGGTTCCTATAGTTTTATGAACCCAGAGGCCAGGGGCGAGGGAGAGGGAATGTCTGAGAGTGGGAAAGTACTGAGAACTGAGTCAGAATGGAGAAAAGTGTCTTCAAGTTTTCCCTCCCCTCTCCCCTTGTTAGAAGGCCTCAGCAGAGGCACCTGAGGAAGTTGTTGGCCAAAGGCCCCAGATGAAGAGGCTTCTGATTAATGCAACTGGGTTAGGAATGCAGATATGCATGAGAGTACAGCCCCCCAGGAGGTCTGAGTCCTTGACTGCAACTCCCTTCAGAGACTGCAGTGCACTGACTGTGCACAAAGCCAGTGTGGGGAGGGCAGCTTTCCTCTATGATGCTGCCAGGTGAAGACTTTGTAATGATCTATAGTTAGGTCTGAAAAATCACTCACAGGATTTTTGGCCAGGAGCCAAACTCTTCAATATATACTTACAAGACCAAGAATGTATCTGCTTTGACGCTAGAATTAGGGAATTGATAATCATTATTATTTTTTAATGACCAGAAATTTTTTTTAACCAATCAACTTATTTCAGTTATCTATGGCTGTGTAACAAAGTGCCCCCAAACCTAGTGGCATAAACAGTCATTTTAATTTGCTCACAATTTGAGGTTAAGGAATTTGGAAAGGGCTAACCTGAGTAGTTTATCTGTGATCCTTTTGGTATCAGCTGGAGTAGTTGTGACTGAAGGATGATGCCCTTCCAAGATGGCTTCTCCATTCACATAACTGTTGCCTCAGTATTTGTTAGTCTCTCTTCTCTCTCTGTAAATTAAATCCCATAGTTATGATGTCTCATCTTCCAGGGTCTTTGTATACGTTGGGATTTCTAAGGTTTCTCACAACTTGGTGATCCCAGGGTAGTTACATTTCTTTTATGGTGGCTGGCTTCCAAGAGGGAGGAAGCAGAAGCTAACAGGTCAGTTAAGGAGGACACCTAGAACTAACACAGAATCACGCCTGCCCTTTCTTTTTTCTTTTTTTTTTTTTTTTGTCAGTACAGTCACAGAACCCACCCAGTTCTAAGTGGTTAGAAAATTAAGCTCTACCTCTTGCTGGAGGAATGACAAATCACATTATAGCAGCACATATGGAATGGGAGATACTGTTGTGGTTACCTTTGGAAATCAAATCTGCCGTGCATCCCATGTTGGTGGGTTTAGGAAGACTGGAATACTAACTAGCTCAAAGAACATCTGTAGCAAAGCATTTATATTTCCTAAGAGCAAAAATATATACAAATTACCATAACACAACATATACATATAATATGTTGTGTAAGAAAAAATAGGATGAAATGTTTCTTTTAAGGGATAATGTTTATTTCAAAGGGAGGCTTTATTTTAGTTCTCTATTGCTTCTATAAGAAATTCCCACAAACTCAGGGACCAATAACATCTCCTATTTTTTATCTCACAGGTCTACAGCTCAGAAGTCCAGGTGGGTTTAGTTGGTTTCTCTGCTCCAGTTATTATAAAGCCAAAACCAAATTAACCACAGTTCGGGGTTTCCTACTAGAGGTTGAGGAAGGATCTGTTTCTAAGCTCATGCACGTTTTTGACTGAATTCAGTTTTTTTGTAGTTGTCAGATTGAAGTCCCTGTTTCCTTGCAGGCTGTTACTTGGGACCAGTTTTTGCTCCTAGAGGCCACACGTTCCTTATACTTTGTACGTGGATCCCTCCAGCAACAAGGAATTGAGTCATTGTGCTTTAAATCCCTCTGACTTATTCTTGTGCCATCTCTCTCCAATTCCAGGTGGAGACATGCTTATCTTTTAAGGGCTCATGTTATCAAAGTGCACCCACCCAAATAATCCAGAATAATCTCACTATTTTAAGGTCTGTAAACATTAGGTGCATTTGTAAAACCCTTTTGCCATGTAGCATAACATATTCTTAGGTTGCAGGGATTAGGGCATGGATATATTGGGCTGGCCAAAAAGTTCGTTTGGGTTTTTCCATAACATCTTATGGAAAAGCCTGAACGAAATTTTTGGCCAACCCAATATTTAGGGGGATATTCTATCTATCACAGAAATAACAAAAACACATTTGATTGTGTTTTGACAGATGAAGAGGATATTTTAGTGCTATAGAAGTTGAAGATATGGCAGAATATGGACTGTCTTGAATTTATGCAAGGAAGTTTGAACTAAATGTTTTTACTAGAGTTATAAGAATGGTATTGCAGCAGAAAATAACATGATTTTCTTTGTATTTTTCACAGATAAATTTACTGCAGATGTGGAAGAGTCTTTAGTTAGAGGAAACTGATTCAAGGTTTAAATATCAGGAAGAAATAATAATATTATATATTGTGGCTTACTCCTAAGATTGAGAACAGAAAAAGAGAACAATTTCAAGGGGGTAGGAACGAAAGTATTTGGTGATCAACTTTTTCTTAGTTATAAAAGGATCTTGATTGACATATGTTTTGCAAGTTTACCTAAAAAGATGGGGAGGACATGGAAAAATTTGGTTTGAAATTTTTATAATATTATAATTTCAATTTGGTTGAAATTATAATGATTTTGAGATGTACTTAGGCTATCTTTAAAGAAATATCCTTGAGGTAACCAGATGCATTAATAGGTCATGAGTTCAAGAGAGAGAGAGAAAATATGCAGAGGTACTTGTGGTTTTCTATTGCCTTTTAAATAATATAAATAATAATTATATTTATATTTAGAAGACCCATGTCTTCTAGAAGTTTACAAGGACACCTTGGAAAGCATTTTCCACCTTGTCTTAGTCCATTTGGTTACTATAAGGAAATACCACAGACTGGGTAGCTTATAAACCACAGGAATTATTTTCTCACAGTTCTAGAGGCTGAATAATCCAAGATCAAGGTGGCAGACTGGCAGGGTGAGGGCCCTCTTCCTGATTCACAGCCAGTACATTTCCACTGTGTCCTCACAAGGTGGAAGGGGCAAGGGAAATCTGTAGGATATTTTTATTTAAAGCACTAATCCCATTTATGAGAGCTCCACCCTCATGACCTAATAGCCTCCCAAGGGCCCCACCTACAATTACCATCACCTTTGGGGGTTAGGATTTCAATGTATGAATTTTCAGGAGCCATGGATATTCATGTGCCATAGCACATCTTTCCCCATAACATCCCCTCAGTGGCATATTATATACTTTTTCTTACTATAATAATTGTTTTTTCTTCCAATTGGCTGGTGTTAATAATGCTTGAGCAAAAGCATGTCTTCAGGTTTTTATAATTTATCTTTTTAGCATTTAAATCCTCTTCTTAACTGGCAACTAAGATCTAGGTTACCAAATCAACGATGCCTCTAGATGTCTTATTTTGAGCATAAATGGAACTTGTTGTCTATTGGAACTTATTCCAAAATGGAAATAGCACTGTTAAGTGGGATGAGGCTAGATCTGAAATAAATTTTGATATCTATACTTAGGAACACACACACACCCACACACCCACACACACACCTTACTTGAGTTTAAAATTGTGAAGAGGTAGTAAAAAGAAGTCACAGAATTAATGAAAAGCCAAATATATTTATGTGGTCAATAGAATTTTGCGGAGGGGAAATTATTTTAACCCTTTTAGCCTACTCAAACTGTCCTCTGACATCAGGGTTATTCTGGCATAGATGCTCAAAAGGAAATGTCCTAAAGGAGGCTGTTGCACTTTTATAACTAATACCATTGTATCCGTGTCCCGTTATTCTTCTTGCTTGTTTCCACATTTGTGGAGCAATTATTTTACGACTTTGTTAAACTTTTCCACAAGACTTTCTTTTTGAAAAGAGTATACTGAATAGGAAAATGGTCTATGTTCTAAGACGCGATATGTATATATATATATATATATATATATACACATATCTACATAAATAAAGATCTAAGCCATTATTGGACAGTTTTATGTCAGATAACAGATAAATTAAAGCATGGATTATTATGGTAATGAATTGTATAGTGGGCACATTTGATTTCTTTTTATCATTGTTTAGGTTTGGTGAATTCTAGTTTTATTTTGATTTGTTTTATTTCTGGTTTTTGTATGTTTTTGTTTTGGAGAATTACTATTTTGCAATGTGAAGAATTTCAGAAAGACTTACGAAGTTTATAAATAACAATAAGTAACTTGAATTAATATTAGAATTAATAAAGTTAATATTTATAAAATTGGGACTTAATAGATAAGGTCTCTAGGGGCCCAGAAAAAAAACAATGTGGGCATCATCTACTGATAAACCCATTATTGTTGACACTGCTATTTGCTAAATGTCTCCAAATCTTAGGGACACCTAGAACAGACCTTGGCCTTGGTATACACCCTGGTAATTGCATGAAAACTGTTGTAATATGCTTATATTGATTAATAACAATTATATAGCATAGAATAATATCAATTTTATCAAAATTTTATCAAAATTTGATATTTTATCAAAATTAATAAATTAATTGATTCTATATCTACCTCCAAAATTTTCTTACTTTTTTTCTATAATAGTAGGGTCCATTTTTGCATTTTTGCTCCCATTTCCTTAAAAAAAAAAAAAAGTTAAAAACCAGGTGCCTTATTTTTGTTAACCAGGTATTCCTGCTTCCTGTCCTCATTCTTTGAATGAACTACATTTATTTAATGAAGTAGTTTCTTAAACTCCTGCAAAAAAAAAAGAACAGAGGCAGAACTTGACTTGCATTATATTGATGTATTAATGTCACACTTGACATATGACAGTTTATTTGGTTTGCAAATGGATACAAACAATAATATCAAAATGCAGAGTAAAAAATACTGGCAATATTGGCTATTATTTATACTGAACAACAGTGTTATTTAGAAGTTATGAAAAAAATCAATATATTACTTGGAATTCAGTAGAATACATTAAATCTCTTTTTGTTTATTTTGGCAATAAAAGGTAGATTGCAGAAGGAAAAAAAACCCTGCAGTCAAACACTAATCCACTTCCTATCTAAACTTATACATATGCATTTACATAGGCACACAAATCAGTCACACATGTAAGATATCTAATGATTTTCTGTTGCTTAAAAGCTAGAATCTTACTTATTTCAAAGAACATCAGAGCTGGGGGAACCTTAAACATTACATCACTGGAGCGGGTCTTTTCATTGCCAAGGTCATAGAGTGAAAGCGATTTAAAGTAGAGTCAGGATGATAGAGAAGATGGCGGAAGAGTAAGACGCGGAGATCACATTCCTTCCCACAGATACAGTAGAAATACACCTACACGTGGAACTGCTCCTACAGTACACCCACTGAACGCTGGCAGAAAACATCCGACCTCCAAAAAGGCAAGAAACTCCCCCCGTACTTGAGTAGGGCAAAAGAAAAAAGAAATAACAGAGACAAAAGAATAGGGACGGCACCTGCACCAGTGGGAGGGAGCCGTGAAGGAGGAAAGGTTTCCACGCACTAGGAGCCCCTTCGCGGGCGGAGACTGCGGGGGGCGGAGGGGGGAAGCTTCAGAGCCACGGAGGAGAGCGCAGCCACAGAGGTGCGGAGGGCAAAGCGGAGAGGTTCCCGCACAGAGGCTCGGCGCCGAGCAGCACTCACCAGCCCGAGAGGCTTGTCTGCTTAGCCGCCGGGGCGGGCGGGGCTGGGAGCTGAGGCTCGGGCTTCGGTCTGATCACAGGGAGAGGACTGGGGCTGGCAGCGTGAACACAGCCTGAAGGGGTTAGCGCACCACAGCTAGCCGGGAGGGAGTCCGGGGAAAAAGTCTGCAGCTGCCGAAGAGGCAAGAGACTTTTTCTTGCCTCTTTGTTTCGCGGCGGGCAAGGAGAGGGGATTCAGAGCGCCACCTAAACGAACTCCAGAGAAGGGCGCGAGCCGCGGCTATCAGCGCGGATCCCACAGCAACAGGGGCGCAGAGGGAAAATCGGAGAGACTCCCGCACAGAGGCTCGGCGCCGAGCGGCGCTCACCAGCCCGAGAGGCTTGTCTGCTCCCCCGCCGGGGCGGGCGGGGCTGGGAGCTGAGGCTCGGGCTGCGGTCGGATCGCAGGGAGAGGACTGGGGCTGGCGGCGTGAACACAGCCTGAAGGGGTTGGCGCACCACAGCTAGCCGGGAGGGAGACCGGGAAAAGGTCTGCAGCTGCCGAAGAGGCAAGAGACTTTTTCTTGCCTCTTTGTTTCGCTGCGCGCAAGGAGAGGGGATTCAGAGCGCCGCCTAAACGAACTCCAGAGAAGGGCGCAAGCCACGGCGATCAGCACGGACCCCAGAGACGGGCGTGAGACGCTGGGGCTGCTGCTGCCGCCTCCAAAAAGCCTGTGTGTGAGCACAGGTCACTCTCCACACCTCCCCTCCCGGGAGCCTGTGCAGCCCGCCACTGCCAGGGTCCCGGGATCCGGGGACAACATCCCCGGGAGAACGCACTGCGCGCCTCGAGCTGGTGCAACGTCACGCCGGCCTCGGCCGCCGCAGGCTCGCCCCGCCTCCTCCGTACCCCTCCCTCCCCCGGCCTGAGTGAGCCAGAGCCCCCGAAGCAGCTGCTCCTTTAACCCCGTCCTGTCTGGGCGGGGAACAGACGCCCTCAGGCGACCTACACGCAGAGGCGGGTCCAAATCCAAAGCTGAACCCCAGGAGCTGTGCGAACAGGGAAGAGAAGGGGAAATCTCTCCCAGCAGCCTCAGAAGCAGCGGATTAAAGCTCCACAAACAACTTGATGTGCCTGCATCTGTTGAATACCTGAATAGACAACGAATCAGCCCAAATTCAGGAGGGGGACTCTGGGAGCAGGAGATATTAATTCTTCCCCTTTTCCTTTTTTTGTGAGTGTATATGTATATGCTTCTGGGTGAGATTTTGTCTGTATAGCTTTGCTTTATAATAGCTTTATTTTACTTCACTATATTATAGCCTCTTTCTTTCTTTCTTTCTATTTTTTCTCCCTTTTACTCTGAGCCGTGTGGACGAAAGGCTCTTGGTGCTCCAGCCAGGCATCAGGGCCGTGCCTCTGAGGTGGGAGAGCCAACTTCAGAACACTGGTCCACAAGAGACCTCCCAGCTCCACGTAATACCAAACGGCAAAAATCTCCCAGAGATCTCCATCTCAACATCAAGACCCAGCTTCACTCGACGACCAGCAAGCTACAGTGCTGGACATCCTATGCCAAACAACTAGCTAGACAGGAACACAACCCCATCCATTGGCAGAGAGGCTGCCTAAAATCATAATAAGGCCACAGACACCACAAAATACACCACCAGACGTGGACGTGCCCACCAGAAAGACAAGATCTAGCCTCATCCACCAGAACTCAGGCACTAGTTCCCTCCACCAGGAAGCCTACACAACCCACTGAACCAACCTTAGCCGCTGGGGACAGATACCAAAAACAACGGGAACTACGAACCTGCAGCCTGTGAAAAGGAGACCCCAAACACAGTAAGATAGGCAAAATGAGACGACAGAAAAACACACAGCAGATGAAGGAGCAGGCTCAAAACACACTGGACTTAACAAATGAAGAGGAAATAGGTAGTCTACCTGAAAAAGAATTCAGAATAATGATAGTAAGGATGATCCAAAATCTTGGAAACAGAATAGACAAAATGCAAGAAACATTTAACAAGGATGTAGAAGAACTAAAGAGGAACCAAGCAATGATGAAAAACACAATAAATGAAATTAAAAATACTCTAGATGGGATCAATAGTAGAATAACTGAGGCAGAAGAAAGGATAAGTGACCTGGAAGATAAAATGGTGGAAATAACTACTACAGAGCAGGATAAAGAAAAAAGAATGAAAAGAACTGAGGACAGTCTCAGGGACCTCTGGGACAACATTAAACGTGCCAACATTCGAATTATAGGGGTACCAGAAGAAGAAGAGAAAAAGAAAGGGACGGAGAAAATTTTTGAAGAGATTATAGTTGAAAACTTCCCTAATATGGGAAAGGAAATAGTTAATCAAGTCCTGGAAGCACAGAGAGTCCCATACAGGATAAACCCAAGGAGGAACTCGCCAAGACACATATTAATCAAACTGTCAAAAATTAAATATAAGGAAAACATATTAAAGGCAGCAAGGGAAAAAAAACAAATAACACACAAGGGAATCCCCATAAGGTTAACATCTGATCTCTCAGCAGAAACTCTGCAAGCCAGAAGGGAGTGGCAGGATATACTTAAAGTCATGAAGGAGAAAAACCTACAACCAAGATTACTCTACCCAGCAAGGATCTCATTCAGATTCGATGGAGAAATTAAAACCTTTACAGACAAGCAAAAGCTGAGAGAGTTCAGCACCACCAAACCAGCTTTACAACAAATGCTAAAGGAACTTCTCTAGGCAAGAAACACAAGAGAAGGAAAACACCTACAATAACAAACCCAATACATTTAAGAAAATGGGAATAGGAACATACATATCGATAATTACCTTGAATGTAAATGGATTAAATGCTCCCACCAAAAGACACAGGCTGGCTGAATGGATACAAAAACAAGACCCATACATATGCTGTCTACAAGAGACCCACTTCAGACCTAGGGACACATACAGACTGAAAGTGAGGGGATGGAAAAAGATATTCCATGCAAATGGAAATCAAAAGAAAGCTGGAGTAGCAATTCTCATATCAGACAAAATAGACTTTAAAATAAAGACTATTACAAGAGACAAAGAAGGACACTATATAATGATCAAGGGATCGATCCAAGAGGAAGGTATAACAATTGTAAATATTTATGCACCCAACATAGGAGCACCTCAATACATAAGGCAAATACTAACAGCCATGAAAGGGGAAATTGACAGCAACACAATCATAGTAGGGGACTTTAACACCCCACTTTCACCAATGGACAGATCATCCAAAATGAAAATAAATAAGGAAACACAAGCTTTAAATGATACATTAAACAATATGGACTTAATTGATATTTATAGGACATTCCACCCAAAAACAACAGAATACACATTTTTCTCAAGTGCTCATGGAACATTCTCCAGGATAGATCATATCTTGGGTCACAAATCAAGCCTTGGTAAATTTAAGAAAATTGAAATCGTATCAAGTATCTTTTCCGACCACAACGCTATGAGACTAGATATCAATTACAGGAAAAGATCTGTAAAAAATACAAACACATGGAGGCTACACAATACATTACTTAATAATGAAGTGATTACTGAAGAAATCAAAGGGGAAATCAAAAAATACCTAGAAACAAATGACAATGGAGACACGACGACCCAAAACCTATGGGACACAGCAAAAGCAGTGCTAAGAGGGAAGTTTATAGCAATACAAGCCTACCTCAAGAAACAGGCAACATCTCGAATAAACAACCTAACCTTGCACCTAAAGCAATTAGAGAAAGAAGAACAAAAAAACCCCAAAGCCAGCAGAAGGAAAGAAATTATAAAGATCAGGTCAGAAATAAATGAAAAAGAAATGAAGGAAACAATAGCAAAAATCAATGAAACTAAAAGCTGGTTCTTTGAGAAGATAAACAAAATTGATAAACCATTAGCCAGACTCATCAAGAGAAAAAGGGAGAAGACTCAGATCAATAGAATTAGAAATGAAAAAGGAGAAGTAACCACTGACACTGCAGAAATACAAAAGATCATGAGAGATTACTACAAGCAACTATATGCCAATAAAATGGACAACCTGGAAGAAATGGACAGATTCTTAGAAATGCACAAACTGCCGAGACTGAACCAGGAAGAAATAGAAAATATGAACAGACCAATCACAAGCACTGAAATTGAAACTGTGATTAAAAACCTTCCAACAAACAAAAGCCCAGGACCAGATGGCTTCACAGGCGAATGCTATCAAACATTTAGAGAAGAGCTAACACCTATCCTTCTCAAACTCTTCCAAAATATTGCAGAGGGAGGAACACTCCCCAACTCATTCTACGAGGCCACCATCACCCTGATACCAAAACCAGACAAAGATGTCACAAAGAAAGAAAACTACAGGCCAATATCACTGATGAACATAGATGCAAAAATCCTCAACAAAATACTAGCAAACAGAATCCAACAGCACATTAAAAGGATCATACACCATGATCAAGTGGGGTTTATCCCAGGAATGCAAGGATTCTTCAATATACGCAAATCAATCAATGTGATACACCATATTAACAAATTGAAGGAGAAAAACCATATGATCATCTCAATAGATGCAGAGAAAGCTTTTGACAAAATTCAACACCCATTTATGATAAAAGCCCTGCAGAAAGTAGGCATAGAGGGAACTTTCCTCAACATAATAAAGGCCATATATGACAAACCCACAGCCAACATTGTCCTCAGTGGTGAAAAACTGAAACCATTTCCACTAAGATCAGGAACAAGACAAGGTTGCCCACTCTCACCACTATTATTCAACATAGTTCTGGAAGTCCTAGCCACAGCAATCAGAGAAGACAAAGAAATAAAAGGAATCCAAATCGGAAAAGAAGAAGTAAAGCTGTCACTATTTGTAGATGACATGATACTATACATAGAGAATCCTAAAGATGCTACCAGAAAACTCCTAGAGCTAATCAATGAATTTGGTAAAGTAGCAGGATACAAAATTAATGCACAGAAATCTCTTGCATTTCTATACACTAATGACGAAAAATCTGAAAGTGAAATTAAGAAAACACTCCCATTTACCATTGCAACAAAAAGAATAAAATATCTAGGAATAAACCTACCTAAGGAGACAAAAGACCTGTATGCAGAAAATTATAAGACACTGATGAAAGAAATTAAAGATGATACAAATAGATGGAGAGATATACCATGTTCCTGGATTGGAAGAATCAACATTGTGAAAATGTCTCTACTACCCAAAGCAATCTACAGATTCAATGCAATCCCTATCAAACTACCACTGGCATTTTTCACAGAACTAGAACAAAAAATTTCACAATTTGTATGGAAACACAAAAGACCCCGAATATCCAAAGCAATCTTGAGAACGAAAAATGGAGCTGGGGGAATCAGGCTCCCTGACTTCAGACTATATTACAAAGCTTCAGTAATCAAGACAGTTTGGTATTGGCACAAAAACAGAAATATAGATCAATGGAACAGGATAGAAAGCCCAGAGATAAACCCACACACATATGGTCAACTTATCTTTGATAAAGGAGGCAAGCATATACAGTGGAGAAAAGACAGCCTCTTCAATAAGTGGTGCTGGGAAAATTGGACAGGAACATGTAAAAGTATGAAATTAGAACACTCCCTGACACCATGCACAAAAATAAACTCAAAATGGATTAAAGACCTAAGTGTAAGGGCAGACACTATCAAACTCTTAGAGGAAAACATAGGCAGAACACTCTATGACATACATCACAGCAAGATTCTTTTTGACCCAGCTCCCAGAGAAATGGAAATAAGAACACAAATAAACAAATGGGACCTAATGAAACTGAAAAGCTTTTGCACAGCAAAGGAAACCATAAACAAGACCAAAGACAACCCTCAGAATGGGAGAAAATATTTGCAAATGAAGCAACTGACAAAGGATTAATCTCCAAGATTTACAAGCAGCTCATGCAGCTCAATAACAAAAAAACGAACAACCCAATCCAAAAATGGGCAGAAGGTCTAAATAGACATTTCTCCAAAGAAGATATACAGATGGCCTACAGACACATGAAAGAATGCTCAACATCATTAATCATTAGAGAAATGCAAATCAAAACTACAATGAGATATCATCTCACACCGGTCAGAATGGCCATCATCAAAAAATCTAGAAACAATAAATGCTGGAGAGGGTGTGGAGGAAAGGGAACACTCTTGCACTGTTGGTGGGAATGTAAATTGATACAGCCACTATGGAGAACAGTATGGAGGTTCCTTAAAAAACTACAAATAGAACTACCATACGACCCAGCAATCCCACTACTGGGCATATACCCTGAGAAAACCATAGGTCAAAAAGAGTCATGTACCAAAATGTTCATTGCAGCTCTATTTACAATAGCCAGGACATGGAAGCAACCTAAATGTCCATCGACAGATGAATGGATAAAGAAGATGTGGCACATATATACAATGGAATATTACTCAGCCATAAAAAGAAATGAAATGGAGGTATTTGTAATGAGGTGGATGGAGTTAGAGTCTGTCATACAGAGTGAAGTAAGTCAGAAAGAGAAAAACAAATACAGTATGCTAACACATATATATGGAATCTAAGGGGAAAAAAAAAAAAAAAAGGCCATGAAGAACCTAGTGGCAAGACGGGAATAAAGACACAGACCTACTAGAGAATGGACTTGAGGATATGGGGAGGGGGTGGGGTGAGATGTGACAGGGTAAGAGAGTGTCATGGACATATATACACTACCAAATGTAAAATAGATAGCTAGTGGGAAGCAGCCGCATAGCACAGGGAGATCAGCTCGGTGCTTTGTGACCACCTAGAGGGGTGGGATGGGGAGGGTGGGAGGGAGGGAGCTGCAGGAGGGAAGAGAAATGGGAACATATTGTATATGTATAACAGATTCACTTTGTTATAAAGCAGATGCTAACACACTATTGTAAGGCAATTATACTTCAATAAAGATGTTTGAAAAAAAATAAAAAATAAAAAATAAAAAAAAATAAAGTAGAGTCAATTCATCTTCCAAGCCCAGTTTCCATTTTATAAGAACAGTTTGTCCCATCTATCTAGAAAACTCAAAGAGTATAATAAAAGCACATTTCTAAAATCCCAAGATCATTTTAAGGGATAATGCCCTCTCCCACCTTCACGTTCCAGAAGCTTGTTATCCGATTTTTGATCCTCAACATATTAGAGGCTTTGCTAATGGCTCTTTCCGGTGCTGAATCATCCAACACAAGAAAGTTTCTCCCTTTAGTGTGTGAAGAACCTAGAATGAGTTTGGAAACTTAAATTCATTTGATGAAAGTGACACTTATTTTTAAAATATTTTTAGTATAGACACATATATCTATATTTAATTTAGAGGGATATGGTTAGAAGAAAAACGTCCTTATTTTCTATCTATATTCCTAGAATGGAAACCACCAATACAAATTGCTGAATCATGTAGTACTATAGGAAAACAAATGATGAATGAACTCAGGTTCCATTTAAGAGTATTATACTTAAAACAAGTCTAAGTCCACAACATTTTAAAATTCCTTCATAACATATTTTGAAGTTAAGAAACTTAATTTTGTCAGATGAGCTCTACTTTCAATCACTCTAGAATTTATTACTCCTTAATATATTAGTTTATTCAACACATATTTTTTAGTGCCTTCTATGTGCCTGACACTTTTATAGGTTATTTTATCTATTGGACAGAACAAATAAACTCTTTCCCATTGAGGATTCTGTTTCTATGTCTTGGAAACTCAAACCTACAGTCTTTGTAAACTGAGCAAGAGCTAGGTAAATCTGCAAATAAAATATCTTTTTAGTCAATTTACTTATTTTTTTTTTTCCAAAAGAGTATTCTATCTGGTGTAGACAGGGAGTTAAATGAGTGTGATTTACAAGTCAACGTATAGTTGAGGGGATGCAGAGTGGATCAATGAGAAATGAAGACTCTGGGGCCAGTCTGTTTGGGTTCAAATTCGAGGTCTGCCATTCCAGCTGTGGGCAAGAGATGATGTTGGGCATGAAGGAAGAGGCCATATGACTTAGAGTATTATAACTTTATGGAATCATAAATTTATTTGACTATTACACAAATGAAGCACTTTATTTTGTAGCATTTCATAAATAGAACTGAATATTTGATCTAATATAACTGTGTGGAAACTGTTTTTTTAGAGGGGAGCACATTTTAGGCAGAGAAATTAGTCAAGAGTTCCTAATAGCCTAAGATAAAAATTCATGAGACTTTGCATAAAAATTTTAAAAATTATAATTGGAAAACACCAACAATTTTTGAGCCAGTTTTACTAAAACTTTGTATGTATAGAGTCACTGAATCTATCCTATGAGCTATGAATTATTATTATTTCCCATTGTAAAAGAACAAAGTGCAGCTTGGAGACTGTATTAGTCAAGGTTCTCCAGAGAAGCAGAACCAATAGGAGATTGTCTATCTATCTATCTATCACCTATCTTACTATCATATATCTAACTATCTATCTAGCTATCTATAGAGTTTAAGAAATTAGTTCATGTGATTATGGACAAGTCCCAAGATCTTCAGGAGGTTGAAGACCCAGGAGAACAGATGATATAGTTCCAGTGTGAAAATCGGTAGGCTTGGGCGCCAATGATTCAGTTCAAGTTCAAAGGCAAGAAAAAAATGGTGTCTTCACTCAAAGCCAGTCAGGCAGACAGGCAGCAGAAATTCTCTCTTACTTGGCATCTATTTGGGCCTTCAACTGTTTGGATGAAGCCCATCCACATTCTGGAGGGCAATCTGCTCTACTCAGTCTACTGATTCAAATGTTAATCTCATCCAGAAACACCCTTACAGACACACCCAGAATAATGTTTGGCCAAATATCTGGGCACCCTATGGCCCAGTCAAGTTGACCCATAAAATTAACCATCACAGAGATGTTTAGGAGTGTGACTAATATCATACAGTCTCTAAATGATAGAGCTCAATTTTATATCCAAGTCTACTTGACTTGATAACTAGCTTTCTCTGTCCTTATATTTACTAATTTCTATAAAATAAGAGTAGTAGATATTTATTGGGTTGATTTATGTGCTGATAAGAATGAAGATACAGTCAAAGATGAATTAGGGTTCTCCAGTCAATGGTAGTGGGATTAGGGGGGGGAGGAACAGACTGAGTTAACCCAACATTGAAAGAGATAGTTGATTCACTTTGGCATATAGTAATTCTTTGCTAGGTAGCTAGGTACCTAAGAGCTAGGTAGCTCCTGGATGCCCACGAGAGGATGTCAAGAATATAGTTGAATACATATGTATAAAGCACATGGTGAGGTGAGAACAAGAAATAGAGATTATGAGTTTATGATGCACACAGCGTAAAAGCAGAAAAGAAAATGATACAAAATAGTCTAAGAGGCACCAGGATAATCTGGGCAAATAAAGGGAGTATAGCCCTCCAAGGGGCTAGAGCCCAGCAGCGTTGATGGCACCACAGAGTGATACAGTCTTACAAGGCCACAAATGATTTTCATTCAATTTAGTACCTTGGAGACTTTTAATTTCTTTAGAGAGAACATTTTTAATTCAGGAATGGAGGAATTGTTGGATTTAAGATGTCAGTAGCAAATGAGATCCAGGAAACTGGACTCATAAAATATAGAATATATTTTCTATAATTTGAATGAGAGGTAAAAGAGAAAGGCAGTTTGAGGGTCAGTAGCATAGAGAAATTTGTTCTATGTAGTTTTGGTTGTTATTGAAATGGATACATACACAAGAAATTGAAAGAGGATGAGTATCTAATAGAGATAGGATCCTTTTCCTGGAGCAAATCCATGAGGAGAGAGGTGGTAAGATTATCAAAAACACTCGCATCTGGAATAAGTAGTAGACTAAGGGGCCAATATCCCAAAGCAGATAAATTCCTAAATTCTGGATCTGTTCTTTTCCATGCTTAACATAATTATCATTTCATAGATAAAATTCAATTCCCATCAGACTATAAATCCTTCAGATTTTCACTCTCCTTCTCATGACATTGAATGACTTGTCCAGGGCAAAGCCTTGCTTGTGTATTTAAATTCCACTTACCTTTTAAGAAAATATTGCCCTAACCTTCTAGGCAATTAAAAGAAAATTCTTTTACATAATCATAATTTCCCTATCTTAATATCATGCATTTTAAATAAATTTTCCTGTTTTATCTCTCTATAGCAAAGGAAAAATAACTGGACATTATTCAATGCTCTAAATAAAAATATGAAAGTGATCTTAAGTCTTCTAAAGATGATAGGGGATAGACATTGAACACATTCTCACTGAAAGCATTTTTGAATCATTTCTAATAAACAAAATGGCTACGTATGCTCTCTCTGTCTTTCAATTAAAAAACAATTTCAGACGACAAACCATATGACAAGTCTGCAGTGTCCAAAGGATCAATCAGTCCAAGGACCTCTTCCTCTCTATCAACATTCATTTTAGTTAAGGTACTGCTACCTGCCTTAACAAATAAATCTTGATTTCTCAGACATTTCACAAGAGGTCTTGTTGGAGACTTGGAAGGTAAAAATAGAGTAGAGGCCATGTAGTAGCTCACACATATTGTCACTTATCTGCTGGCTTCATTGGCATGAGGCAGTGGATGGGCCTGGAATGCCTTCACTTTCCTCTGGATCCTTTCTTAGCTTCTCATAGTCCTGGGTTCAGTAGGAGGGTTTAACAGTACCACAAAGGACTCAATTTCTACACTCCTCCATCAGGGTCAGAGGCAACAAGAACTGACAACAAGTTTCAGTCCATCTGCATGGGAAACCAGCTCATCCTTATGGGTTCCAGCTTGTTCTTGCATGCTCTCCCCCACTGTACATCCAGCTTCCCTTCTTGACTTGCCTGTCCTGTTTACTTTTACTTCCAGCATCACACTTGATTAGAAGAGCCTTAAGGAGACTACTTAACTAGTTCCTAAATTGCTTAAAGTCAAATTCCCGTAACCAAAAATAAAAAATGAATGAATGTGCTATGTGTATATATACAATATAAATTATGCTGATTGTTCTGCTTCTCTAATTAAACCTTGATAGATATACCCAGTTTTTATCTTTAACATGAACTCACCTCTGTAATCTTTACTGATATACAACCAGCCTACTCCAATCAACACTTTAAATTTATCATATTCAGGTCAAAACTTCTAAATTTCACTCCAAAACTATTGTTTCACATACATGCTTATGTCAATAAAGGGATATTTCAACCTCTTTAGTTTCTCAGGTCTGGGAACATCTTTGATTTTGCTCTTTATCTCACACTCACCATCCACCTATGACTCCTCTAACAAAATTTTAAGCTCATCCATGTATTTATTTCACTTTATATACTAATGAAACAATAGATTAATTAATGTGCTCCACAATATTTCTTGACTACCAAAGGATCTTGCAAGTTTACAATTATATTTTTAAAACTATAGGATGGCTTCCCTGGTGGCGCAGTGGTTGAGAATCTGCCTGCTAATGCAGGGGACACGGGTTCGAGCCCTGGTCTGGGAAGATCCCACATGCCACGGAGCAACTGGGCCCGTGAGCCACAGCTACTGAGCCTGCGCGTCTGGAGCCTGTGCCCCGCAACGGGAGGGGCCGCGATAGTGAAAGGCCCGCGCACCGCGATGAAGAGCGGTCCCCGCACCGCGATGAAGAGTGGCCCCCACTTGCCGTAACCGGAGAAAGCCCTCGCACGAACCGAAGACCCAACACAGCCAAAAATAAAATAAATAAATAAATAAAGTAGCTATAAAAAAAAATTAAAAAAAAAAAAAAAAAAAAAAAAAAAAAAAAAAAAAAAAAAAAACTATAGGATATAATATATCTCTTCAGCAGCTTAAAATCTAATTGTGGAAGAAAAATATCCAAACAATAACAGCAGCAACAACTATAGATTTTGCAAGGCTGATTATGAGTAAGTTTAATTAAAGATGAAGGAGAGGGAGGAAGAGGAGGATGAGGAGGGGTAAAAAAGAAAAGAGGAAGAAAAGGAGAAGATTTCTGACACATAGTCAGCTATGTAAATAGAAACAGGCTGGAGTTTTAAAGGAGCATATTGTGGATTGTGAGCTAAACCTTGACCAACAAATATGGTTTGGGTGAAAAGAAAGACAGGGAAAAGGCATGCCAATCTGAAGCACTCAGGATAAAAGTGCAAGAATAGCAAGGACTGCCAAAGGACTGAACACATGGACAGTGTGCAAGGTTAAATGATCAAGTTAACATAATACAGTTAATACAATCATGGTGCTAACAAGTACTTCAGTTAAGGATGACCTTTACCTACCACCACATATACCATTAAGTTGATCTTATCTTAGAAGCAATTATATACTAAAGGTCATTTTATTCTTTATTTTAAATGAACTTCTAATGATTTAGTTTTATTTCTAACAGCACTTCTTTTCTGCGTATTATGGAGTATGCTAGTACTCTTAAAATAATCCTTACCTTGGTCATTCCAGATAGAGTCAACATGCTTATTTTGCTGTTTTGATATATTTTAGAGGTTGGGGAATTGGATATTGAAACAAAATAGAAAGTTTATAAATGAATGCACTAGGCCTTTGTAATCATAGGGGGTGGGTTAAACTGATAAGTTTGCTGATAAAAAAAGTAGTTATATGTAAAGTTGATTTCCAGAATGTTTACAGAATTATTTTTAAGTATCATAATAAAAGTTCATGAACTTGTGCCTCTATAAATTAGAAAGCTGAATACAAACAGCAAGGTATTCAAACAAACTTCTTTCAAACATAGTTTCATTAACCCAAATTTCACTTCACAAGTTTACAAGATAAGTTTTCCCAAATCTTCTATTCAAAAAAATGAAAGCAATGACTTGGGACTGTTCCATTGGAGGAAAGAAATCCAATATAGAAAACTTCTGGGAAGTAGCCTGTGCTTCCTATGAGCAAATGTGAAATTTGTACTTTTACATTACTTTATGATTTTGGATTTCCTTAAATGCTTCGTTTTCTGACCAGGGCTAGTAAAGATTCTGATTCTGTGTAAGTCTGTGTAGAGCTGATTTAGTGCACCTGGCTGGTGGTGTCCTAAGTTGGGCTAGCAAAATTGGCAGACTTTATGACTGAATATGCAGAGCCTTCTTGACTTGAGAAAGCTGGGCTTTCATAAAAAATATACTGTTAAGTATTTCTCAGGAATTATATTTTCTTTGTGTATACAGTTTTTGTGAGAAATATATTATCCATTCAAAATTTGATTTGTGAACTTCTGCTCAAGTGATCAGTAAAAATTTTTAATTCTTAAAAAAAGTTTTTTCTTCATCAATAAATGGATCTTTATAACAGAGATGAGGATGAGACAAGAAAGATGTATAAGTTAACATTAATTTATAATCAAATCAATTACAGTAAAGGAATTAGAGAAAGTCTCTTAACGATCCAAATAAAATATCAGACTACAGCTTTTCATGTTAGTAAATGGGGAATGGTGAGAAGGAAGAAAACAATAGTTGAGCTGTGACATAGAAAGAGAGAAGTCCTATACTTCTGAGTCCTTGATATGTGCCAGACACTTTACACATCATTTCTCATTATTTGTTACATTGATCTTAATTGTATAAATAATTATAAAGTGGGAATTCTAAGTCATTATGACAAAAAGCCTAGATAAGAGTAGAGCTTTAAATCTACTTGTTTGATAATATTCTGAAGGATACTCAATGCACTGGAGGGTGCTTAAGAAAAAATGGAAACAGAAAATATATTCTCAACAAATTAGGAAAGCAGAATCAAAATCATAAAGGGAGAAGAAGAAAAGAACATCTCCCTTCATTCTGTCCCATGCAAAATATTTATCACACATGGACTGGGCTAAAAAACATTAAAATATCAAATATATGCCATATATAGATATACACATATAAAATGTGTCTATGGATGCATGTGCACATGTGCGTGCATGTGCCCGTGTGAGAATTTAGGCAGGATGGCTGATATGTTTAATATTGTTACATTTTCTAATCATTTGGAATCAACTTAACATTATGATATTTGCAAAGCATAAGCTGAATTCTTTAAACTAGTGATTAGCATGTTTTCTGTTTTACTAGGCAGCAGTATTTAAATGAGCAATTAATATAGTGTTGATATATAGCTAAACACATTATCTGGAATCGTTTCAACTAGGTACTTCATGCACAATAATGAAGGCTATAAGCCTGACTCAGTCACTTCAAACAGAAAATGCTTTGCCCCAAAACACAAAATAGTATTTTGTAAAATGAATTTCTCTCCCTTTTTTTTTTTTTTTTCTGCAATATCTCCTGTGCTTTGACTGATATTTTGGGCTCACACATTTAAAACTGCACTTAAGCAATAGTGAAAGCTTTTGGAAAATTAGGAATTCAGTAATAGCCACTTGAAATATTTTCCACAGTATAAAAATATTTACAAAAATTTTACTAGTTCTACTTAAACTCTTTAAATACACACTTCTGGATTTTTTTTTTTTAAAGAAAGCTGCATTTTTTTAAAAATTAATTAATTTATTTATTTTTGGCTGTGTTGTGTCTTCGTTTCTGTGCGAGGGCTTTCTCTAGTTGCGGCAAGTGGGGGCCACTCTTCATCGCAGTGCGCGGATCTCTCACTTTCGTGGCCTCTCTTGCTGCGGAGCACAGGCTCCAAACGCGCAGGCTCAGTAGTTGTGGCTCACGGGCCTAGTTGCTCCGTGGCATGTGGGATCTTCCCAGACCAGGGCTCGAACCCGTGTCCCCTGCATTGGCAGGCAGATTCTCAACCACTGCGCCGCCAGGGAAGCCCCTGGATTTTTATATAACTTTTAAAAGGGGGGGAAAAGAAAATTGCACTTTGATACCTTTAGCTACAGTTAGATTTGGGGCATGATATAATCACTACAGAATTACTATCAGAAAAAACCTGACCAAAAATTTTGACTTAGACCTGAAGGTGTCTGTCAAGGGCACATATCTGAGAGATGCTGAGCCATGACAATATTAGCACATTTATTGAGTGTTTACTATGTTCTAGCTAGCTACCCACACACTCTACACATTTAACTTATATTACCTTGATTTTGGAAATACAGAAATGGAGGCAAAGATGAGTTTGTAACTTCTTCAAACCAAAGTCACAAAGCTAATAAATGTTGGAAACTGGGTTAAAATCCAATCTCCAACATATTACATATGCTGCAGTGGTTGCCTTTCAAAAGGGATGTGGGGACCACACATAGATACAGTTTTAGCCAGGCTGAAGATGATACTGTCTTCTTTGTATTTCTTTTCCCAGTCTCTGCTTCCTGTTTTTGTCCTGTCTTCCCAATTCACTCTAGGTAGATCTGCAACTAAAAACACAGTGTAGGGATAGCATCTTCAGAGTTCTGTCTTCATAGTAACTAGAGTTGTGAAAGTTACCATTCCAATGAATACTTTAGTAGAAGTCAGGATGAAAAGAAATGAAAAACAGAAGTTCTGTAAAGATGTTAATTTCTCCCAATGAACATAAACTGTGGCAGGAAATAACAGGAGATTCCCATTCTCTATATTGTCAATATCTGAATGGGGAGGAGTTTAAGTAAAAACAAGGCCAGTCATTGTCAGACCTTCAATATGGCAAACTGCCAGTACTTTTAGGATCTTAAAGTTCAGACATTTAACAACCTGCTCTCCATTTAGGCAATTTAGTCCTTGTGAAAGGAAGATTGGCAGGAAGGAAAGAAAGCAAAGCCCTCTGTTAATCCGAAGAAAAATACATCCTGGGCACTAAGTGCACAATCTTCTATCATGTTATCCTGACAAGACACTTTTCTTTATACGTGGAAAGAATCATTTACAGGACAAAGGGTAATTGAGATATTGACCTTAACCACTCCTTGATCTTAGAAACCTGTCCACTTGCTATATAGTCCCCATGGCAGCTGTGCCTATTTATTATTCTTTCAAAAAAAAAAAAAAAAGATCCCTCTGGATTGTCAAAGATTGAGTGTCTACACAATATGAAATTCATAAATACATACTTGGGATAAATTCTCAACTAGTGTTGACAGGCTTTTAACACCTTTTGTAGGTGTTAGAAATAAGGTAAAAGCAACATGGAGTTGCTACTTGTGAAGAAGTTACTTAAATCATTATCAACTGATCCCTTACCAATCCTTTCACTCATGTTTTTGATCATAAGGTAACAAAGAAAGTGCAGTTCTAGTCCTATGTGGAAGTCCTTAAGAATAATTTAAAGATTGTGGGCCACTCTAAAGCCATATAACATTTCATTTTTAATCCTGAGTTGAAGGAGCAATACTCTCCAGTATTTAAAATGGATTTCTTCAATGTTAAGTATCCATTAAGTTAGAAGGAAAGAAAACATATGTATTTATTCTTTAAATATTAGACAGCATATCCATTTCTAAAAGAGATGTGGATTTAAGTTTGACATAATAGCTTGAAAGCTTTCTTTAAAAAATCAGAAGATAAAGCTTTTTATAACAAAGACAGCAATCACAGACCTCAATTATTTGTGTAATGTTTTTTAAAAGATTAAATAATGTGTGTGTGTGTGTGTGTGTGTGCTTGGGTGGGACTGGAAAAAATGGTTAATATACATGTAGTTGTGGTTAATATAAATGCAATGGCAAAGGAAAACTGTTGATTAAGTTTTTTACATTATGTGCTAAGAACTTGAATGGAATTTTACATAGTTTATTCTCATTAAATCCTCACAGAAGAACCTTGGGGTACTGTGTATTACCTGACTTTTATCAATGAGAAAAAAGAGACTGAATGATTAAATATATTTTTTTTTGTTTGATTAGGTTATGTTTTCCTCATACAACGGGATAGTAGAGATTTATTAAAAACAGTGATATTTAGAAATATAGGGAAATGGTCATGCTAGAAGAAAGAGCATTTATTATACTTAATATGAGTTTAAAGCAGTAAAAACACCCTATTTTATATTGCTAATATAAAGTTAATGCCTACTGAGTGTTAAATAGTATTCTGAGGTTAATTTCATCCTCACAAATGAGTAACTAATCTTAGACATCTTCAAGCTCATGAGGTCACTATTGCTAATAAAGTGTTAATTAATTCTTTTAAGTCTCACATCAGCCCTATGAGGTCAGTACTATTTGATTCCCTTGGAGGCTGAATCAGAGAAAGCTTAATTACGTTGCTTTAGAATATACATTAAAGGCTGGCAGAGACAGGGTTTGAACCAGGCAATCAAGCTCCAGAGCCATTCATCTTAAGCCTTCTGCTCTATGCCTGAAACTATACGCATTATAATTTTTGGGGTTTCACCTCGTATGCTGAATTATAGTAATATTTATTTTTTATAATGAACATACATTACTTTCATAATAGGAAAACCAAAGCAATATTTTTAGAGAGTGCTTGAGAAATGCTTGCTTAAAAAAATAGGAAGTAAAAAAGAAAAAAAGGCATAAGGTAATATGAAGGCCTTTGGGATAGAAGATGAATAGTTTGCCAAATGGATAACAACTGTCAAGGAATCACCATGGTTAGTAACATTATTAGAGTCTGAGGTTAACAGTGCTATAGTATCAGGGAGTATTGTGTCAAGGAACTTGAGTAAAAGGAGGAATCATTACTACTTTTGTGAGCTCTTATTTTGTGGTTAATGATTCAAGCTGTGGTTGACTCGACACTGTGTTCTCTCCATGTCTAATAAATGCCAACTAGCATATGAGTATGAATTTCAGGTAACAGGATCAAACTTAATATGTTGTTTGATTTTTTTGTTTTGTTTTGGGGTTTTTTTTGTTTTTTTGTTGTTTTATTTTAATGTAATTTTTAAAGTAAAGTGCATAATTCATTCATGGGTAAAAATATGAAAAGTGCCCTGCTGATTTTAAAAAAATAGAGAAAAAGTTGAGAAGTATATTTATTATGTCTGCTGAAATTTTATTTAATAATGGGGTTACAAGAATGCAAAACCGCACAACTGAGCGTTCTTAACACCCTCTGCATTCAATAAAAAAAGTCAAATTAAATGTTCTTTATATTTCCTTACAACCTTCAGTTCTCATTACGTTGTGCTAAACTTTAATTTTATAAAGATGCACCCTATATAAAGAATAAACAAATGTTCTATAAAAACGTTGCATATTAAAAAATTAGAAATCTATAGAATATGTATCAATGTTTGTGTTAACAATAAATTTATTTCAACACTGATATTTTTCAGTGAGTAATTTTGCAACTGAAATATCAGTGACTTGTTAATATTTACATACTTATTTTGAAATTGAAGTCCAACAAAAATACACTGTTTTGGGAAGTAAAATGCATATGATTAAAAAAATCATTGGTTCTGAAATTAGGATACTATTTATATTTATTTTAATTGACATACAATTATTTTATTAGAGGCTCTTTCCAAATGCAGTGTGTAGAACTGTCTTTATATTTTATAATAATTTAAGTGATTGTAAAAAGCAAAATTCTTTTTTATCTGTAACTTAAATAAATGTCTCAGAGTTGACATAGCTTATAACAGAGACAAGATATCCCATTGAGAAAGGCATTTTCAGATTTCACTTAATCATTTATATCTCTCTATATATTTTAAGAGAGTTTATATATTTATATATACATACATATATATACACACACATATATATATATGAATGATGGAGTGAAACCTGAAACATATCTTGATACACATTCTTCAAAGTCCCTGAAAATGTTAGTTACTTCTACTCTCCAGTGCAATGAAAAGGAAGAAAAGCCATTCTCAGCTATTAAGTGACTACAAAGAGCACTTTGCCCACATCTCAGTGGGGAAGCGTGAAATTCTTTAATACCTGGTTTGCAACAGCAGAGCAGTATCAAATCTTGACAACAGTAACTGAGAACATAGAAAGAGAGTATCTTTGAACTCTAAAATTTATCACTTTCAAACAGAAAGATTGAAAATTAAAGGAAGCATTTTCATTCTTATGACGAGAAACAGAATAATCTAGAACCAGTATAACAGAAATAAGCGGAATTTTGGAAGAAAAAGAAAGGAAAAAAATAGAGCTCTTTCCCACACCCATGTAGAGCTAAAATTTTTATTGTGAGCTCATGTTAGAGGATTTGCATTGTGACTAAAATCATCACATTTTCTTAAATTTAAATTTTGCTGTAAATAGTCATGGTAAAAAAAAAAGTTCATAAATTAATACAACACGATTCCTTTATCCACTCATCACTTAAAATGTATTTAGTTGTTTATAGGCTGTTACAATGGTAAAAATTGCTTCTTTGAACATTCATGTATATTGATCCTAGTGAACAAGTGCAAGGTATGAACTTTTTGATCTCAGGATATCTTTATAATTAAAAAAAAATTTAAAAGCCCCCAAAGATTTTGTTTATGTGGTCTATAATAATCAATAATGACTCTATTAGTAATTAAAATTAAGATATTTCAAAATACTTGCTTTTAAGGATTAAAAATTAATATTGTTTTATAATTACTATAATCGTATGCCCATTATATGTTAATGCATTTTACTGAAAATAACACATTATTTAAAACAATTAGTGAGAAGAATACTATTGTTTTATACCTTAATAGAAAAGAGCTGGATCCTCATGTTCATTTCTGCATTCAATCTGTTGCAATAAGTTTTTCATTTTTTTCTGCTTGAAGAATATAAAGAAAAGCTAACTTTGTGGAGAAATGATGTTGAAAAAAATGAGAAATATTTTAGTAGCCTTTTTCAGATAATTGTGTCTATTTTTGATACTATACTCCAACTTGACAAGTGATCATTTCTTAAAGATTATTTATAATGTAGAAATATGAAACCATATCAATAAATCTTTCATACTTTAATATAGTAAAAAACCATTACTATCTTTGAATGGATGTTTTACCCATATATGATTTTGTATCATCATATATTGTTCATTTGGAAAATATTTCTTCAATGAATTATACAAATCTTCCTAATATTGACACATTTTATTATTTGTTTTAAAAATAATTAAAATAATAAATTATAATTGTTAATATCTCCATTATCTTATCAGAAAAACCCTAAAGTATTGGGAAGATATAAAGCTCATGGAGATGGATACAGGTTTCTACATTTCTAATACTTGCTTGAAGTAACATCTTTTTTTTTTTTTAACTGTAAGCATGTATGGTGAAGAAAAGTGACTATTGGTATAATTTGGAGTCTCTGCCTTGATTTGTGCTGACACCAGAAGTTTTACTCACTATTATTTTTGCACCAACAGTGCAAATGTCAGTACAATTATTCTGGGATAAAAAGTGACCATTCAAAATGTTATTCAGCACTTTGTATATTTCAGCATTACTTGTGTTTATTGCCAAGCATTTCCATAAATTATCTTCTATGATGGCTAGTTTGCACTTATTCTGGACCAATGCAAGCAAACAAGTACAGTCACATTTGTGTATTAGTCCTTTCATAAGTCAAAAGTACAATCCTAAAGACAAAATGCTGACTCAGTCTTCATGTTTTAAATAAATTATTAATTTGAAGATTTACTCTGTCATTGAAAAGTACATTGACATGATTTCTATACTAACTTTGCATCTGGCAGGCATTCACCAGTGTCAACTATTCAAGACTTTTTCAATCTCTCAGCTTTCATGTACAGTTATCCAGCCAGTGAAATATGAAAATTTACCCTGTAAGAGATGACATGACTTCTTCAAATGACTTTCATCTTTAAAAGAGCTCATCACATTTACCTTTTAAAACACTCAAGTATTTTTTTTTAATTAGCATGATTGGTTTCAAAATGGTGCCACATTTTAACTGACACATAATATTATTCAAAAAAATCTGTGGTATAAGACATGAATCGTATGATTAACATCTTATAAAGCTGAGAGAAAGATGGTCTTTGTCATATTTTCTTTTCTTAGTTACAGTTGGCCCAGTTTATTTCGACTAGTTTCCTTTTTCCATGAGTCAGAATACTCACTGAAATGTCAAATGCATCTTTTTCAGTATCTGCAATCATAGATGGTAAACCTGTGGGTTGAGAAAACAGGCTGCTGAATCTCCTTTTCTGGGCCAGTGTTTCAGCATTAACTATAAGAAAAATATATTGTAAATAAACTTTATTTTACTTAGGAGACAAAATGTTTTTATTCTAAAATATCTATTTCAGATGAAATTTAAGCATTTGGAAAAGTTTTTGAGTAACATTTTAAAAAAAGATAAATGCAAAGCAAGAATCCAAAGTATTCTTAGGTGTGTTTCCACATATTTACATTTACAAGTGATTACTTAAATATTTGGAGGAATTTCTAGCATCTTACTATTTGTATTCTCTGTTTTGTCCTTTTTCTGATTCTATTTTACTCCTTCTATGGTGCCTTTTTTTTTTTTTTAAATGATTGAGATATTTTGCTGTTGTTTTATCTTCCCTCGCTTAATCAGTTTATTATTTACTCTTAGATGTTGCAAAGGTTTCTTTAGTTTAGATATTTGAGTAAACGTGACTTCACAGAATACGCTCACATGAGGCTCTTATTTAAAGGCAAAATGGCTGTTGTGGCAGGAGGCATACAATGTAGGCAAGCATCCAAGGACTAAGTCTAGGAGGTGTAGACACTCCCAGGGAAGGCCATTTACTACTAGGCTTATTAAATCAGTTAGGCCAGGACCAAACCAGCAGTAATAAAACTGATCATCAGTGGATGTTTGGACTTTAAACAGCACATCATAGATCTGCGGTCCTTATCTTGGCCAATAGTTGAAAACTGTACACTCAGACATCCTCAGATATGAAGACGGAACTTCATCAGTCCATTTGCAAATCAACTCTATCTTTGCATATGCTTCGTTTTACTCTTTAATAGTTGGCCTACTTTATCCTTCCCATCTAATTTAATAATATCTAAACTTAATATCATTATTCTCCTCTTGAAAAAATATTTTTCTTTATATTCTAGCCTCTTTCCCCCCCGCAATGGATAAGTCACTATTCTTGTTCTTCTAATTGGTCATAAGCATTATACTTTTATTTAATATAATATTAGTTAAATATTTCTACAGCATATTTTCCATTTTATGTTATGCAGTTAGCAGTTTCCAATAAATCATTCTTGTTGAAATTAATTATTCTTTTCTAAACTAAAAAAAATTCTTCAGAAAATGCTGAAAATAGAACCTAAATAAGATGATCCCACACTAAGAGTTGCATTCAAGTTACTTTTATTATAAGAATAATATAATTTTTAAAAGTATTTCTAAAGAAGGATGCCTGAATATTTTCTACTCTACCATAGCATATATTATATTCATTATCTTTACTAAAGTGTGGATAAAAAAACTATAAGTGCCCTCTGACATTTCTTCTATGAGCATGTGTTGTTGGCTTCTGATTTGTAAAGAAAACTATTCACTTTTTGCTTGATATAAATGAGTATCATTAAACTGGCATTTTAAAACTGAAATTACTTTCTATTTTTCCTATTTGTTAGTTTACTTAAACATCTACATTTATTCTTGAAGCTTTTAAAATTCCAATTAATTATTTTCCCACCTTATTAACTTTCATTATGTTTCAGATTGATGTATAGCAGTTTAACATAAAATACTTCATTTCAGTTATCCATACATGCATGAAATTTGACTACATCTATTTACCTTAGTCAACTAGTTACAACTTATGTCTTCATACTGGTTACTCATTTGTCAGGTTATGGTATAACTAAAACCACTTAAAGATCTACAGGTGAAATTTTCTTTATCATATAAAGATAAATAATTCAAAATTTATGATTTTCCAAGACCAGCCTTAGACATAGCAAACCATCAAAAGTCAGAAATATGTGTTATTTATGAAGTGCAAAAGAATAATGTTCACCTTATTTTTCTCTACATTATAATCAGATGTCAATAAACCATGGAGCATGATATTACCTAAAGCTATTTCTGTTGATAGTTTGACATGAGCAGCAGACACCTTGATGTGTAAGCTTTCCCCTTTCTTCTTTCTCAGGCAATTTTTAAGAGATAAATTGTGAAACTGTCAGGACGTATCTTGGATGGTTTCAATAGGCTTGAACATGAGATACTTTTCTAAAATGTTGTGCTCAGGTGAGTTAAATGTCAACCATTAATTTAGTAGAGAATTAAAAACATCAGGATCATTCTATGATCAAGGTCATAAAATGAGTGGCTGCCAAAAACTCAGGAGAAAAAAAACACAGATTGGGTTGTAGATTACGTAAAAGACAAGTGATTCTAAAATCTGGAAACTGTTTTCACCATTGAGAACGATGTTGGCTGTGGGTTTGTCATATATGGCCTTTATTATGTTGAGGTAGGATCCCTCTATGCCTACTTTCTGGAGAGTTTTTATCATAAATGGGTGTTGAATTTTGTCGAAAGTTTTTTCTGCATCTATTGAGATGATCATATGGTTTTTATCCTTCAGTTTGTTAATATGGTCTATCGCATTGATTGATTGCATATATTGAAGAATCCTTGCATTCCTGGGATAAACCCCACTTGATCATGGTGTATGATCCTTTTAATGTGTTGTTGGATTCTGTTTGCTAGTATTTTGTTGAGGATTTTTGCATGTATGTTCATCAGTGATATTGGCCTGTACTTTTCTTTTATTGTGACATCTTTGTCTGGTTTTGGTATCAGGGTGATGGTGGCCTCATAGAATGAGTTTGGGAGTATTCCTCCCTCTGCTGTATTTTGGTTTATAGTTTGAGAAGGATAGGTGTTAGCTCTTCTCTAAATGTTTGACAGAATTCACCTGTGAAGCCATCTGGTCCTGGGCTTTTGTTTGTTGGAAGATTTTTAATCACAGTTTAAATTTCAGTGCTTGTGATTGGTCTGTTTATATTTTCTATTTCTTCATGGTTCAGTCTCAGAAGGTTGTACTTTTCTAAGAATTTGCCCATTTCTAACAGGTTGTCCATTTTATTGGCATATAGTTGCTTGTAGTAAACTCTCATGATCCTTTGTTTTACTGCAGTGTCAGTTACTTCTCCTTTTTCATTTCTAATACTGTTGACTTGAGTCTTCTCCTTTTTTTCTTGATGAGTCTGGCTAATGGTGAAAAACTGAAACCATTTCCTCTAAGATCAGGAACAAGACAAGGTTGCCCACTCTCACCACTATGATTCAACATAGTTTTGGAAGTTTTAGCCACAACAATCAGAGAAGAAAAATAAATGAAAGGAATCCAAATTGGAGAAGAAGAAGTAAAACTGTCGCTGTTTGCAGACGACATGATACTATATAGAGAGAATCCTAAAGATACTACCAGAAAACTACTAGAGCTAAGCAATGAATTTGGTAAAGTAGCACGATACAAAATTAATGCACAGAAATCTCTTGCATTCCTATACATTAATGATGAAAAATCTGAGAGAAATTAAGGAAACACTCCCATTTACCAATGCAACAAAAAGAATAAACCTACCTAAGGAGACAAAAGACCTGTACGCAGAAAATTATAATACACTGATGAAAGAAATTAAAGACCATACAAACAGATGGAGAGATATACCATGTTCTTGGATTGGAAGAAACAACATTGAGAAAATGACTATACTACCCAAAGCAATCTACAGATTCAATGCAATCCCTATCAAACTACCAATGGCATTTTTCACAGAACTAGAATAAAAATCTCACAATTTGTATGGAAACACAAAGACCCCGAATAGCCAAAGGAATCTTGAGAAAGAAAAACAGAGCTGGAGGAATCAGGCTCTCTGACTTCAGACTATAATACAAAGCTCCAGTAATCAAGACAGTATAATACTGGCACAAAAACAGAAATATAAATCAATGGAACAGGATAGAAAGCTCAGAGATAAACCCACGCACATATGATCACCTTATCATTGATAAAGGAGGCAAGAATATGCAATGGAGAAAAGACAGCCTCTTCAATAAGTGGTGCTGGGAATACTGGACAGCTACATGTAAAAGAATGAAATTAGAACACTTCCTAACACCATACACAAAAATAAACTCAAAATGGATTAATGACCTACATGTAAGGCCAGACACTATAAAACTCTTAGAAGAAAACATAGGCAGAACACTCTATGACATAAATCACAGCAAGATCCTTTTTGACCTACCTCCTAGAGAAATGGAAATACAAACAAAAATAAACAAATGGCACCTAATGAAACTTAAAAGCTTTTGCACAGCAAAGGAAACCATAAATAAGATGAAAAGACAACCCTCAGAATGGGAGAAAATATTTGCAAACGAAGCAACTGACAAAGGATTAATCTCCAAAATATACAAGAAGATCATGCAGCTCAATATCACAAAAAAAAAACCAATCCAAAAATGGGCGGAAGACCTAAACAGACATTTCACCAAAGAAGTTATACAGATTGACAACAAACACATTAAAGGATGCTCAACATCACTGATCATTAGAGAAATGCAAATCAAAACTACAATGAGATATCATCTCACACCGGTCAGAATGTCCATCATCAAAATATCTACAAACAATAAATGCTAGAGAGGGTGTGGAGAATAGGGAACCCTCTTGCACTGTTGGTGGGAATGTAAATCGATACAGCCACTATGGAGAACAGTATGGAGGTTTCTTAAAAAACTAAAAATAGAATTACCATATAACCCATCAATCCCACTGCTGGGCATATACCCTGAGGAAACCATAATTCGAAAAGAGTCATGTACCACAGTGTTCATTGCAGCACTATTTACAACAGCCAGGACATGGAAGCAACCTAAATGTCCATTGGTAGATGAATGGATAAAGAAGATGTGGCACATACATACAATGGAATATTACTCAGCCATAAAAAGAAATGAAATTGAGTTATTTGTAGTGAGGTGGATGGACCTAGAGTCTGTCATACAGAGTGCAGTAAGTCAGAAAGAGAAAAACAAATACTGTATGTTAACACATATATATGGAACCTAAAAAAAAGAAAGAAAAAGGTTGTGATGAACCTAGGGGCAGGACAGGAATAAAGACACAGATGTATAGAATGGACTTGAGGACACAGGGAGTGGTAAAGGTAAGCTGGGATGAAGTGAGAGAGTAGCATGGACATATATACACTACCAAATGTAAAATAGATACCTAGTGGTAAGCAGCTGCCTAGCACAGGGAGATCAGCTCAGTGCTCTGTGACCACCTAGAGGGGTGTGATAGAGAGGGTGGGAGGGAGGCACAAGAGGGAGGGGATATGGGGATATATGTATACATATAGCTGATTCACTTTGTTATACAGCAGAAACTAACACAATACTGTAAAGCAATTATACTCCAATAAAGATGTTAAAAAAAAAAAAAGAAGAAGAAAAAAAATAAAATTTGGAAACTGGAGAGGACCTCTGATATCACCTCTGTGAAATGTATGAATGACAGTGGAGTAAGAATCTAGACTTAGTTCCTTTTAAAAAACATTGGACTCTATTAATCATAGGGCTTTTGGGCTTTTTCAGCTATAGGGGTCCACTGAGTATAAGATATTTAACAAATATTCATTATTTAGTTATGAGCCAGATAAAATTTCATAATTAAAACTAAATTGTGTAAAATTATAAATTTATTTTTCTAAAGAAAAGGATATATTATCTCATGCTCTAACTTGTTGGACCTAGTAAGATAATATAATCATTAGAGATACTGTCAATCAATGAAATAATTTTTCAACCATACACTGTTTTATTATAACAAATAAAGACTTCTATCTATTTTGCACATATTATCTACCTCCTCATGACTTCTTAGTTCCAGGCAACAAATGTAGCATCCAGATTTAGCATCCAGATTTGGGTGGGGAACAGGTAGTAGAAGGGAACAGGAAGTAGTAGAAATGTATCTGATCTATTTATCTGCAAACATTTTCTGAAATACACTTCATCTCATATTATTTATCATAAGCTTCTACGTTTGTTGCATCTGATGAGAAGTCTTTAGTCCCACCAACCTTTTAGTTACCTAATTTAGATTATTTCAAGCACCAGGTCTTTTTCAGGTCTGCTTGCTCTTTTCAATTCTTTACAAATATTCAGATGAAGGTAAGGAATAATGCAAACAGAAATTCTCTCCAAAATTCTTTCTTGGGTAGGTCCTGATACTTAGTGGTGGAAGGGTTCTTTGGCCTTATGCTGAGAACTATTTTTACCACCATTTCTGCATTAAAGCTGCTTTACTGTTTTCAAATGGTGGATTTTTTGTGGGTTTCATTGAGCTTAACCCCATCAGAAAGGCACACACCATGAGTAATCTTTAACAAGACTGCAGGGGCAAGGAGGTGCGGTTCTTCCCTGTTCTTGTTCCTGTCTCTTCTGTATGGCAAACATATTTAGTTTGGCATCCTTCAAAGCTTAATTTTTGGTTCTTTAAAACAGCAGACTCTTGACAATGAAAAGCCTTTCATTTTGAGGTTATTGTCCCTGCTTGAAGTATAAAAATCTAATTTGGAACACAAAGCTAATCGTTCATTCTGTTCTTTCTGAATTCATTTCGGACCTCTCTTTTTTGCACGTTCTTGAAAGCAATGGATGTTCCTGATCCAGTTGCAGGAAGATGGAAGATGGAGAGGAAGAAATAGATGTGTGAGTAAAAACTTGGTTTATAGGTACAAATTTTATTACAACATACATCTATTTGCACAAACTTTCTTATTTTTTCAACTTAAGCATAACATATATGCAGAGAGCTTGGCATATTTTAAGTGTACATATACCATTCAAGTAAGGAAATGAAACATAACCAGTATGTCAGAAGCTGCCTGCATGCCAAAAGTTAACAACTATTATGATTTCTAACAGATTATTCCATATTGTGGTTTTGACTATATTTGAAATTTATATAAATTAATTGTATGTAGTTTTTCAAGTTTTGCCTTTTTTGCTCAACATTATGCTTATGAGATTTATGCATGTTGCTGACTGTAGCTCTAGTTAAGCTGTTCTAATTTCTGTACATTATTCCATTGAGTAGATATATTGCAATTGATAATTTGGGATTGATACTTCAATGTTCCAGTTTGGAACTTTTATAAATCATGTTGCCATCAGTACTGTTGTATGTATTTTTTGGTATGCATGTGCATACAATTTGGTGTGAAAAGTGTTTGTCTCCAACATCACTAGATGATGCCAAAGAATTTTCCAAAGGGTTATACAAATTGATTCCTCCTTAAGAAATGTATGAGCACTACATCCTTGCCAACATTTAGAACTGACAGATGTTTTGTTTGGTTTTATTTTGTTTTAAAAGGCATTCTTAGAAGGAAACTTCTTCAAACTGATACAAGGCAACTATGAAAATCCCACAGCTAACATTATTTTTCACCTGAAATCAGGAAATAGGCAAGGATGTCGATCTACTAATTCTCTTCAACATTTTACTAGAAATTTTAGCCAGAATAATAAGAAAAGAAATGAAATAAAAGCCATTATAATCTACTGGGAAGAAGTACAACCATTTTATTTCCAAACAGGATAATTTTCTATCTTATCTTAGAACATGCTACAGAATTTACAACAAAAGCTATCTGAACTAATAAGTGAGTTTAGCAAGTTGGCAGGAAACACGGCCAAGACACAAAAATGCATAGGTGTTCACTTTCATTCTTTAAGAGGAATTTTACAGAGTACATAATTCTAAATTGACACATTTTTCAGCAATACTCTGAAACAGTGGGGAGAATCCAAATAATCAACCAAGGCAAGAAGGTATGTTTTAACATTGACAATATTTAGAAATTCCAGTGCATTATGATAATAGAGAGCAGAGTGGTTTCTATTCACTTTTATTATATACTTAAATTTATTATAGACAGTGAACCTACTTATTGCCTGTACTTGGGACAAAATACCCCCTCCTTGCACATAGTATTCCATAACTATGAAGATATCGTTTAATCACACCCAGCTTCCAAAAGTTTTGCTTAAAAGCAACTGTTATTCTTAATTATAAAGTATAATTGTAGGTAAGATACAGCCCTTTCCCCTTGTTATTGGCTGCTTTATAGATCTCTCTTTGTGTTTGGTTTTAGCATGTGTAAATTTCATTTTATATTTGTATTTCTTCTCAGCTGTTTGTTATAGCAGCACTTTGATCTTTTTAGCAAAATCTATATTAGTTTCTTAGGGCCATTATAACAAAGTACCACAAACCTGGTGGCTTAAAGCAACAAAAATATATTGTCTCATAGTTTAGGAGGCCAAAAGTCTGCTATAACAAATACCTAAGAAAATGTGAAAGTGGATTTGGAATTAGGTAATGGGTAGAGGCTGGAATTTTTTTTTTTTTTTTAAACAACAACAATTTACTAGGTCACAATTTTAGCTGGGCTCAGCTGGGCAGTTCTTCTGCTGGTCTCACCTGGAGTCGCTCATGTGGCTGCAGTCACCTGGACCAGGATGGTCCAAGATGGCCTCACTCACATGTACGATGGTTAACTGGGGCTGTCGAGGCTGGAAAATTTTTGAGATTCCTGATAGAAGGAGCCAGATTGCTTGGAACCTGAGACCACTTTCCCTTCTATTTCAGTCTTATGGAATGAAAATGTCTATGCAATGAGTGTCCCAATATTGTATTTTATAAGTATATAACTTGTTTTCTAATTTCACAAGTCTGTAGATGACAAGAAATTTTGTCTCTAGATGGACCACACCCAGTGTCTCTCCTGTAACTGATTTAGATGAATTTGAGTTGATTATATTTAGATGAGGTTTTGGACATTGAGTTAAACTGGAATGTGTTAAAACTTTTGGGGATGTTGTGATGGAGTGAATGTATTTTGCACATGGGAAAGACATGAATTTCTTCATGGTAGAGGGTGGACTCTTATGGGTTGAATTGTGTCCACCCAAAAAGATATGTTGAAGTCCTCAGATTAAAATATAGTCACGTATAAGCAGAAAGGTGAGCATAATAGCATCTACAAAATGATTTTTGTTCTAAAATTCAATGTACATGACCATCAGGTACAATCAATAACAAGGTTTGGTTTTTACTGTAAATAAAATTGCTATAGAGTTTTGTCCATAGCTATACTGTTTATAATATATTCTCACTTCCAGGGTAAATTCAATTAAAGTAATTTATTAACATAATTAATTAAATAATTTATTAACATAACTATTCAGTTTGATCACCATAGCAAAGATAAATTGGCTGACATATTAAAATCACGACAGCTAGGATAAATTTACTCAAAACTGCTTATGATGTTTCAGGCACTTGACCCATCTGCCAAAGTTATAATCCAGGACAACCTACAAAAGGTAAGTACAAGCAAGAACCAAAGTTTCAAAGTCTATTTTGAAATTTAAAAATGGAATTTTGCAATTGCCTCCTTCAAATGGACATGAATATATTTTTGCTATATATTTTCTGGATGGCCATAAGATTTTATTTGCCAAATGGCAACCACATTAACAACTAGAAAACAAAGGAGATAAAACAAAACAGACAAACAACAACAATCAGCCTCCTAGATTTTGTATTTTCAACTTGGTGCATTACTAACTTTTTTATCTAGAGATAGAAGTGCCTATTTTACAATAGCTATACATGGTACCTCTCATCATCCAGAAACTCCATTGCCTTTATCACCCTCTATCAGTAGTGAAAGACAAAAGAACAAATAAAGCTTGGAAAATTATTTGAAGGATTAATTGCCATGACCTAAAGTATCATCCTTAACTTCCTTGGCTATCAAAAATTCACTGACTGGAAATCATAGGTCATCATTCTCTTAACTCTCACCTGGTGAGACTAGCAGTTAACATGTCCAATAACTGTCATTTTTTAAAGGTTTATTGCAATATACAAAAATTTATGACCACCAGGTCTAAGCAGCTTTACAAAAGGAAAACCTCAGAAACAATGTAAGCATGCTCTTGAACCTCTTTGGAAAAGATCATATCAGGTCTTACTAGCCCACCAATTATCTTTGAAAGCACAGATTCCTGGATTTACATTTCCAAACTCACAATGCATCACAATCCCATGACCCAGCTGTCCTCAATGCTTGGAAACGTAAAACTGACACTCTCGTGATTCTCTAAGCAGATGGCATCATAAAGAATTCAGCTTTTCCAAAAATTCTGGATCACATATCTGACATTTAGACTTAAGATTTTCAGACACAAACTCTGAATGCCAGGGGCTCCTGATTGTTGTCTCTTTCTACTTTTTTTTTTTTTTTATAACTATTTTAAAACCATTTGTTGTAGTTTCAAGTTAAAAGTTTTTAATTATCAAGGATGGAAAATTTAAGATTTTTCCCTTTGTTTCTAAAACTTTTTTTTTTTTTCCAGTAGCTAATCCTTGGTATTTGACAACACTTGACTGATAGAATAAAGAACTAAAGAGAAAGAAATGAAAACTTGGAAACCTGGCCACTGTGGCACTTACCAAATTGCGGAATTTAGATTTAGGTGTTTTGTGGGTTTTTTTTCTGGCTTGGACTAAGAAAAGTCCATGTTTCTAAAGGAAGCACTTCAAGTGTATTGATGATCCACTTCTTGTGTTCCTTAGCATTGCAATTCTATACTATATCTTGTCCAGAACCATAAGTGTTTTTACATAGCCACTATCTGATGAGTGAATTCACCAGAAAAAAAAAAAATTACACTTGAAACTCAAACATTTCCTATGCTCATGGACTTCACTTGTTCTTCAGACTTAGAAACCTGGATAGAGGTGGGAATCTGGACTCTGACATTTCAGCATAAGGATGTTTTCCCTGAGGCAAATGCTGGTAAAGAAGAATAACTGTAAAAGTCTCTAAAAGACTAAAACTGATTAACTATGACCCTTGAAAAACTTGACTCCAACTATTCCTCCCCACTAGAATTTTGCTAAATTCAAGTTGATCAACCAATAGCTGATAAACTGCAACCACAGTTTTGCTGCTCTGCCCTCCTGTCCTGTAATTAATGTAATATAATTTTCCACAAATATTGAGAATTTCCATAGTGAACACTCTTGGAACAAAACTAAATTTTGACTGATCTTCTTCTATCTGTCATATAATATATTTAAGTATCTTGATTAACTCCCTAACATTCATGTCAAAGTTGATCTCATTTAGCAATATTTAGTATAAGTATAGCTTGAGCTAATTACTTGGCTTGTTCTTTCTCCTTCCACCATAGGTAATGGCCATTTGGGTTGGTCACCAGGAAAAAAAACTAGAAAAATGAACAAGAAACAAAGAATCTGAGTTATTCAGCAAGGCAAATGTTCCATTACCAATTCTCCAAAGTAGATAGCCTAAAGATAAGTCCAGAAAGTACATTCTATTTCTTCAATTTCAGCAAGGAAATCAAACAGAAATCCAGAGTATTCTGTGTGGTTTGGGGTTTATCATAGCTAACAGGCCAGGACATTGGGTTTTCTTGATGCAGTGTTGCAAAAATATATATTAATTATTTACAGATCAAAACAAGGGAAGAATGTAATGGTGAATGAAATTTTTATCGTATATTTGTGTAGGGCTAAATCACAGAAAAAATATTGTGATATTAAGGATTATGAACTTTTTCTTATAAGCGATTTAAAACACTAAGCTATTTACAGAGATAAAACTTAACTAACTTCTGTTATACAGATGATTTTGGAAACAGTGAATGATTGTTTAGAAATATATTGGAAGAAGATAGTTTAGGGGAAGATGATGTATACATGCTCATGGTAGTGTTTCAATGAACTGACAACTTCCTATACTCTAAATTTGAGAGCTAGCAAAGATCAGGAAAAAAGTATCCCAGAATCATGGCTGGGGATGGTCCCTTCTCTTTGCAAAGGGGCTTACCCTTTTTTGAGGAACAACAATGAGATCAAAGCAAACTAGTCCTCATTTTTCAGACAAGTGTTTGTTGGGATTCTGGGGTAAGCTGCAAATCCAGCTGTCATCCTTACATCATTCTGAGTGTGAGGAACTTTCACTCATTTGCTTCATTTATTCAAATTTAATAGCCTCAGGCAATGCCTATTTAGCCAATATCTGTTGCTTAGAACTGTTTCAATTCCTCTTTTCTTCCCCTTGAAAATAAACCCTACTTGCTAACATTTTCTGTGTATCGTATATGATTTAAGATGGTATATCATATATCTGGGAAAATAATGTGGTTTATTTGTTAATGTACTCACTTTTAGGAAACACTTGGCCCTTAAATCAAAGCACTACCTCTTAATCGTGTGTAAATTACGTAACAATCAACCTTAGATTTTATTCTAAGATTGTACTTACTAGCTTTGAGATCACAACCAGTGATTGGATAGTTTATCAAATCGGTTTCATCATTTATAATATGGGAATAATTTGATATGTATGTATGCATATATACGTATATACATAGCTGTTTATAAAAAATGTGGTAATGGATGCTAAAGTAATGCTTAAATGATCTATGTCTTTAAAAATTTTTTTGCATATACCTACTAGTCTCATTGCAATAAGCTTTTATAACAAAATAGAAAAATACTGTGGTCTCTAAGCTGAGAAAAATCCATATGTTCAGCTTTAAGGGTGTTCCATTATATACTACATCTAAAATTATGAATAACCAATTGATCATATTTAGAAAAAATAATTCTGTATATGTATTTGCTTGACCTACTCCTTAAATATAAACCTAAACTTTCATTTGGGTTTGTAGTTTTTTTATTAATTTAGAATATGTTTTATCTTTATATGCACAATTTTTAATAGTATCACTTTTATACATATGTATTCACATCTCTATTTTTCTCAGTTCTTAAAATATTACTGACATATGTCTCAAAGTCACTATCTTCACGACTACTTGGGAATTTAGGTCATGCTGCTTCTTTCTGCCTTTGGGTGTCGTTTTACACACAAAACTTTCACTGAAAAAAATTGGTCTCCGTGCACTGTGAAGGTCCTGTATAAATTTCATGCTGTGATATTCTTTTAAAATTATAGCTAAAACACATGATAAAAACACTGAAAGTAATGAGACATTTATTTATTCAAGTATCAGTAATTAAAGAGAATAGGAAAAATAATAAAAAGAAAATATTAACCTGGATCACATTTTTTAATGATGTTTCATACACATAACAAAATAATGAAATATATTGTTTAATGAATAATCATAATGTGAACACCTATGTAAATGCCACCTTAGTCAAGAAATAATAAAATATCACCAGCAACTCATATTCCTCTCCCCTCATCTCATGATTTTTTCCAATCACAGACTTAGATATTCCCAGAAGTCACCATTATATTGACTCTTGTGATACTCATTTTCTTACTTGCCTCTATGGTTTTCCTATGTATACAACCTTAAAACTGTACAGTTTAATATTGCCTGTAGTTGAATATTTTACATATAGAATTCATACTCTAGGCAGTCATTTTTCTTTGTTCTTTCACCTGACAGTATGTTTTTTTAAACTCTTCCAGTTGTTTTATGTAACTAGTTTATTTTCATTGAAATACAGTCTTGCTTTCTTGTTTTTAATTATCTTGACATTTATGAATTAATCACAATTTATATATTCATTTTATTGACAATTTTTTCCTCTACTATTGAGAATAGTAGTACAATAATTATTCTTGTACATCCTACAATAATTACTCTTGTACATCCATCCTGGTACCCTTGATTATGCTAAGTTTATTATGAGGAGTGGAATAGCTTGGTCTTCGGGAATTCATATGCTCACCTTTCCTATATAAAGCCAAACCGTTTTCCAATGTTTCTACCATTAGTGCATACATATCAAAATATATCTACTTTCTACCACTCTTGGTCTTGTCAGTCTTTTTAAATTGTTCCACATCCACCAACATATATGAAAAGGAATCTTATGGTTTGGGCTTGAATTTTGTGTTTATTAATGTGGTTTAAGTACCTTTTCTGATATTTATTGGCAATTTGGACCTTTTTTATTTCTGAAATCCCTATTAAGCCTTCTGCCCATTTTCCTATTGGATTCACAGTGTTTTTCTTAAAGATCTATAGCAGTACTTTTTTATTATTATTATTTTATTTTTGTGGCAAAGTATGCATATTATAAAACACTTTTAAGTGCTCAGTTCCAGAGGTAGTAAGTATGTTCATATTTTTGTGTGACCATCACCACTATCCATATCCAGAACTCTTTCATCTTGCAAAGTTGAATCTCTATACCCATTAAGCAATAACTCTCCATTCTCCCCTCCCCCTAGTCACTGGCAACCACCATTCTACTTTCTGTTTCTGATTCTGACTTTAAGTACCTCATGTTAAGTGGAACTATACAGTATTTGTCTTTTTGTGACTAGCTTAGTGTCATGTCCTCAACATTCACCCATACTGTAGCATTAGTCAGAATTTCCTTTCAAGACTGAATAATATTCCATTGTATCTATATACCACATTTTCACTTACAGATTCATCTGTCAATGGATACCTAGGTTGCTTTCACATTTTAGCTATTGTGAATGAACATAGGTGTACAAATACCTCTTAAATACCTTGCTTTCCTCTGCTTGAAGTTGCCTACCCAGAAGTGAAGTTGCTGGATAATACGGTAGTTCTATTTTTAATTTTTTGAGGAGCTGCCATTCTGTTTTCCCCAGGGGCTGTGCCACTTTACATTCCCATCATAGTGCATAAAAGTTCTAATTTCTCCACATACTTGGCAATACTTGTTATTTAAAAAAAAATTTTTGAAGCCATCTACTGTGTGTGAAGTGGTATATCATTGTAGTTTTGATTTAAATTTCCATAATGATTAGCGATGTTGAGCATCTTTTAATGTGCTTATTGACCATTCCTGTATCTTCTTTAGAGAAATGTCTATTCAAGTCCTTTGCCCATCTTTGAATTCGATTCTTTGTTTTCTTTTTGCTGAGTTTTAGGAGTCCTCTCTCTATATTTTATAGCAATTGCATTGAATCTGTATATCACGTTTTTGGTCAACAAAATTAAGTCTTCCTATCATTAACACAAGATGTTTTTCCATTTACTTACATCTTATATTTCAGCAATTTTGTAGTTTTTATAGTACAAACGTTTCACCTTCTTGGTTAATTCCTAAGTATTTTATTCTTTTTGATGCAATTGTAAGTAGAATTGTTTTAATTTTCTTTAGGATTATTCATTGTTAAGTGTATAGAAATAGAACTAATTTTTGTGTTTTGACGTTGCATCCTGCTATTTTCTTGAATTTGTGAAATCTTTAGGGTTTTCTACATGCAAGAGCACATCACCTGTGAACTAAGATGATTTCACTTTTCCTTTACAAATTGGATGCCTTTTATTTCCGTCTTGCCTAATTGTTCTGGCTAAAACTTCCTATGTTGAACACAAGTGGCAAAAGCACTTTCCTTGTTCCTGATCTTAAAGGAAAATCTTTCAGTCTTTAACCATTGGGTATCATGTTCACTGTGGGTTTTTCGTGTATAGCTTTCATTATGTTGAGGTAGTTTTTTTTACTGTTTTTCTATTCCTAGTTTGTTGAGTGTTTTTATCATGAACAGTTGTTGAATTTTGTTGAATGCTTTTTCTGCATCAGTTGAGATGATCATGTGTTAATTTCTCCTTTATTATGTTAGTGTGGTACATTACATTGATCAATTTTCATATGTTGAATTGTCCTTGCATTCCTAGGAGAAACCTCATTTGGTCATGGCGTCTTATCCTTTTAATATACTAATGAATTGTATTTTTAGTATTTTGTTGAGGATTTTTGCATCAATGTTTATAAGGTATATTGGTCTGTAGTTTTCTATTTTTGTAGTGTGTTTGTCTGTCTTTGGAATCAGGGTAATAATGGCCTCAAATAATGAGTTAGAAAGCATTCTGTCCCAATTTTTTGAAAGCTTTGGGAATGATTGGTATTAGTTCTTTAAATATGTGGTAGAATTCACCATTGAAGCCATTAGGTCCAAAGCTTTTTTGTTGTTATTGGGGATTTTTAATTAATGATTGAATCCCCTTTCTAGTTATAGGTTCATTCAGATTTTACATTTGATCATAATTTGGTCTTAGTAGGTTTTGTGTTTCTAGGAATTTGTCCCTTTCATTTATCTATTGGATGACATACAACTATTATAGAATTATTATAGTTATAATAATTATAACTAGAATTATTATAGTTGTATGTTATAATAATTGTATGTTATAATAATTATAACATACAATTATTATAGTTATCCTTATAATCCTTTTTTTATTTCTGTAGAATTAATAATAATTATATTTATTTCTGAGTTTAGTAAATTGAGTATTCTTTTTTTAATCCATCAAGCTATAGGTTTGGCAATTTTGTTAATCTTTTCAAATAATGAAGTTGTTTGCACTGATTTTCTCTATTGCTTTTCTATTTTCTATTTTATCTCTGCTCTAATCCTTATCATGTCCTTCCTTCTGATAATCCTGGGTTTCGTTTTCTCTTCTCCATCTAGTACTTTATGTTGCAAAACTAGGTTGTTGATGATCTTTCTTGTCTTTTAATGTGTTTATAGCTATAAATCTTCCCATTAGCACTACTTTAACTACATCCCATATGTTTCCGTATGTTGTTTTTGTTTTCATAGATTTCTAAGTATTTTTAAAATGGTCTTAAGATTTCCTCTTTGATCCATTGGTTCTTTAAGATATGCTGTTTACTTTCTATGTATTTGTGGGGTTTTCAATTTTCATTCTGTTACTGATTTCTAATTTTATCCTATGTGATTGGAGTAGACACTCTGTATGATACCTAAACGTTTTAATCTATAGAGACTTAATTTGTGGCCTAACAGATGATCTATCCTAGGAAATGTCCCTTGTGCACTTGAGAAGAGTATATTTTATTGTTGTTGGGTAGAGTGTCCTGTATACATCTTTTAGATCTAGTTGTTTCATTGTATTGTTCAAGTTCTCTATTTCCTTACTTATCTTCTGTCTGGTTATTCTCTCCATTACCAAGAGTGGATTATTAAAAATCTTCAACTATTTTTGTAGAAATGTCTATTTTTCACTTTAATTCTGTCTATTTTTTGCTTTACTTATTTTGATGATCTCTTATTAGGTATGTAAATATTTATAATTGTAATAGCTTCCTACTGTTGAACTTTTATTAATATATAATGTCCTTCTTTGTCCCTTCCAAACTTTTTTTAAAGCTATTATGTCTGATACTAGTATAGACACCCTTAATCTCTTTTGGTTGTTATCTGCATATATTTTTCCATCCCTTTACTTTTAACCTATTTGTGTCTTTGTATCTAAAGTTAGTTTCTTGTAGATAGCATATAGTTGGATCATGGTTTTTTTTGTTTGTTTGTTTTCCATGCTGCCAATTTTGTCTTTTGCTTGGTGAGTTTAATCCATTTACATTTAAGTAATTACTGATAAGGAGGAGCTTAGTTCTGTCATTTTGCTATTTCTTTTCAATAAGTCTCATAGCTTTTTGTCCCTTTTTCCCTTCATTATTGTCTCATTTTGTGTTTAACTAATTTTTGATAGTGAAAGATTTTAATTTTCTTCTCATTTTCTCATGTATATAGCTATATACGTTGTGGTTATCACAAGAATTGCATTTAACATCCTAAAGCTATAAAATTCTACTTTGAATCTATACCAGCTTAACTTCAATTATATATAAGACTCTGCTCCTTCATAGCTCCTTACACTCCACTTTCAGTTACCAGTGCCACATCTTGGATTATTTTCCTTTAGTATTAACCAGCCAGTGATAAATGCCTCTCTTCTTAAAAGATAATTGTGTGTAGTATACAACCTGGCTCCCCGGATGTCACAGAACCACTGCATCAACCAAGCCTGCGGCTGGCCTTCCTGGACACTTCTTGTAACATGATACATTTTTATTACCATTTAGGCCATTTTAAAGTGAGTTTTTTTTTCCCCTCTGCAAAAATATCCTGATTCAAAAAGGGCACTATATTAAAACTGGATATTCACTAAAACTGTGGGGTTTTATTTACATGGACATTCTATGAAGGGAGATATTTTTAGTCTGTTTTGTTCTTTGTGATATCACATCTGTAACACCCAATATGGAACAAAGCAAATACTACATAACAATTTTTTGAATGAATAAAGGAATAACATTTTCTTTTGCACCCCAATTATCTAGATCTGACCATTTTCCTTCTGAAATAAATACATTATGTATGTTAATATATATAAAAAAAAAAGTACAATTCAGCAATGATTTTCTTTCAATAAACTAAATATATTATTCCACTCTCTTTTCTTCCTCTTTTACTGTAGAGAAGTCAATGTAGCTGGTACTCCTAAAATCTTTTTTTTTTTTTTTTTAATTCTTTGGCTTTAAGATTTTTTTTTTTTTTTCTGTTCTGTTTTTGGGTTTTCAGACCACTTGCACTCTGAAAATTATATGCAATTTATTGGAAAAGTCATTCAACAATGAGCTGATAGTCAAGCTATTTGATGGAAATTCTATGCTTCCCACTATCAGCAGCCATCTGGTACTGTTAAGTGTTGGAATAGCTTCCTTACAAATTAACAGATTTCTACTTCAGTTCTTCCTAATCTACATCATTAGAGTAATTTGGTCATTGAATAGACCAAATGAATATGAATAGAGCTCTTTTCAGAAAGAGACCATCCAGTCTCAGCTAGAGATAGATGAGTGGATTCTACCCCATCCATTTCATTCCTGGAGATGATGCATCTTTCTTTCGCCTACCAGCAACCTCAGGCCAGCCTGGTTGACACACTACTCATGTGACAATATAGTGAAAAGAAAGCAAATGGGATTCAAAAAATTACTTCCAATTAAGTTTTATGAAAATGCATTGTCTTCTTCCACCTGAACCTTTTGTGTTAAAGGTTTAGCTGTGAGCAGTTTATTGGAGAAAAAATTAATTACAGATACTGAAATGTGACACACTGATGCTACCCAGCAGGTATCTTAGATAAACAGGACAGATTGGACTTAATGCCCTCAGGCAGTCCCTCCAAAAACAAGAACTAGGTTCAGTTATTCAAACTGAATAATTGGATATCATAAAGTTCATCAATTGGCTGGAAGCCTATGTTGAAGGCACCATCAACCTGTGCCCTGCAGCTGATTAAATTCCAACAAAAGCAAACTGTTTTTCGAGTACCATATGCACCTTTGAAATCATACTTCTTTGGGGGAAGCAAGCATTAATTTGCATCTCTTCCCAAAACACAATGAATTTCACCTTAGCAATGTCCTTAAGAGACCTCAAATATTTAAGAAAATGACACCAGTAGATAATTTATCCCTCAGTTGGCTGGAAAAATCTGTAGACAATATGACTTCACTTGGCTATTTGGGAAAACTTCCTGGAAGGATAACTGATTCATAATTTGTGTGCACCCTTTAGGCAGTTATTCCCTAAAATGGAGTCACCCAGTTAGAAAAGATGGTACAAAATCTTACTATAGCTTAAATGAACAATTACAAGAGTTGGGTGATCGAAGGCATTCAGGTCAACTTCAAATCATTGGCCAGGGTTCCGGTGAGTGATAAAATTGTCCTATACTTCCTCCTTGCAGGCCAAAGTGGAGTTTGTACAATCACAAATATGTTCTGCTGCATCTTAAGAAATAGCTCAGGCCAAGTGGAAAGATCAATACAGAAACTTAAGGAAAAAGATACCTGACTTTCTCAGGTAGATGCTGATGGTTTATGGGAGTTTAGCTGGCTGTGAGTTGTTATGCTTTTTTTTTTAAACATTTCTAAAGAATTCATAGTTATTATCTCTTCTAATATTGCCTCTGTCCCCTGTCTTTTTTCCTACAGCTCTCATTAAACAATATTAGACTTCACTCTGTCCTGCATGTTTTCATTACTGCTATCCCATACTTTTATTGTTCTGAGTCTGAGTGCTCTATCTAGATGATTTATTTTGACCTAACATCCAATATTTTTTTTTCAGTCTGCTGTCAAACTTATTCACTAAGTTTTGATTGGGTCACAGATTTCTTTAAAATACTTCCACAAGTTTTATTTGAATATTTTTCAAATCATCTAATTCATGTAACAATTTCTTGTTCTCTGCAGATATGTCCAAAGTTTGTCTGTTTTTTAACATTGTAAAAATTAATTTTTTTTTAATCTGTGTCTGATAGTTCCAGTAGGTATGATGACTTTGTGGGTGTATTTTCACTGTCTATTTCTTTCTGTTCATTCATTTTTTGTTGTTACTTGCGTGATTTGTTATTTCTGACTTTATATTAGTCACTATCTTTGAAAAATAATTTTTGGGTTTCTGAGTAGCTGAGATGAATCGCCTCCTTTAGAGGAATTTTGTGTTTGCTTTTGCCAGGTTCCTATGGTACTATGATTTAGACACCTCCTTGACCACACTCAACAGTTGAATTCCCTTGGTTCTCCCAGAATGTGTCCTTAAGGTGTTAAATCATATGGCAGTCTGTATTTGTCTGTAAGTTTCTAAGGCTTGGGATGGGGTATATTTATTTCTCATTCAAGTTTGCCCTAAGAATGCAGCTTTAATTTAGAGAATTTGCACTTGGATTAGTCACCTTACAAGGCTTTATGCTTATACTTCAATCTTCCTTGCCCTATTAGACTGTCAAAATTATTCAGCCTTGGAGCTCAGTTACTCCAAGACTGGCATATGAGCTTAGGCTCTATGTACTACTTAAGAGTGAATTCTTGCTTTCTCTTATGTTTTTGCCTGATAATTCCCTATTATTTTATCATCTCTTTAATGTTTTCAGTAAGATTTGTAAAGGTATTTTATCCAACATCTTTAGTTGTTTTCAATGGAAGAGTTAGTCTGAATAATGTTGAGTGCCATTAGAAGAAGAGTTTGCTGGAAACTGTTTTATTTGTTTTGTTTTATTATTGGTTTTAGTTTACAGTTACGGGGCATTTATCACACACCAGACATTGTGTAAAATAGGTTTCTGTTTTTAATCCTTGCAAAAACTCTACGGTATACATTTTAAAAAGAGGGTTGCCCAATGTCGGTATATGCATAATGAAAAATATCTATGTTCAAGAAACACATTAGCATATGAAATATGAAAACATTCTTTATTTAGATTTCTCAGAGTTACCCAATTATCAAAAGGATACATACATATGTATGTATATATATACATATATATGTCCTTATATATAAAAGAACACTATTTAGAGTACACTTTTATGATGACTCCTTTCATTGGTCTGGAAAAAAATAATACTTGAAACTTTACCTATTACAACAAGTGAAATAGTATATTCACATATAATAGTGACGGAGGCAGTAAGAAACAGCAAAACGCAATATGCAGATAGAATGTGAAATTGGAAGTCACATTGTACTAAATTGAATCCTAGCTCCATTGTATACTTAGCTATGGAGCTTCATTCATGTTACCTAACTTTTGTGTACCCATTTTGTCACCTATAAAAGGATAATAATAATACTGGTTTTAGGTATTATTATATAGATTAAATGTTCATATGGTGGACATAAATATAAAACAGATCTTGCCATATTATAGTCAATAATCTAGTCATTAATGTTGTTACAGTGCTACTTTATTATTTATGAAATAAGAATGAGTCCAGATTCATACACTTACAATTAATTTTGTCCTAAATAATGTAAATGTTTTGTTTCATAATGACTCTGTCTGGGGCGGGGGGCAGCGGGGGGACTCCCTTAATTAATTGCCACTGGCTTATTACTACTAAAAAATTCTTAAAAATCTGATACTCATGCTGAGGCAATCATAAACCAGCAAAACTTATAATTTACATAAACTGACCTGTATGAACAAGTATAACAGATGGCTTCTGTTGAAATGAAACTAACAGAAAAACTTCCTAAAATTTCAACTATCAAATGAATGCAATTCAAACACCAAACCACTTTGTACAACTGAAGAAACGTGATTTCATAAAAAAAAAAAAAAAACAATATAGACAATTTGAAAGAGAATGGTCACTGCTATGAAATGAATTAGTGTTCCAGAAAAGCAAGAGGAAGAAATGGTTGTCAAAAGAATTAAACCAATAAACAATAATAACCACCACACAACCCTGAAGCATGAGATCAAAGAAATGGAAATCATGAGAAAAACAAACAAAAATCATTTAAAGGGTAGATCCAAGAGAGGAATCATGTGACTAAAAGGAATTTAACAAGACAGGTAGGTATAACTGGAGCAATACTCTACAGAAAAACTTAAATCTGGAACTTAATCTCTAGCAAAACTAATGACAATAAAATGGACACACATACATATTTCCTTTTAAATTCCTAAATATACAGGTTAAAGTAGAAAAGCAAAAGTATTTCCTATTTTTTTTTTTTAACTTTTGTATGGAAAGAAAATCAGCCTTTTCTACTCAGAATTCACATTGATAACCAGGGAAAAGGGAAATCAATGGAACAATGTTTAAAGATAAAGGTGACTGATTTTTAAGTTATTATTGTTCGTGTTAAATGATAAAATAAAATCTTGACAAAAATGCAAGAATTCATAGTATGGTTTAACGCTTATGTGCCTGATCCGAGGACAGTACTTGGAATGTTGTGCTAAACAAAGATCATTGAAAGAGAGTAGGCATTTTAAGACAGAGAAGATAAAAACTCCCTGGAGCAGGAGACAACAGTGAGTACTGACTGTGGATCATTTTTTAAAAAAATGAGAACACATACACACATATACATACACATGGCATTCCTGACACACAGAAACATAAAAGAACTTTTTACTAACCTAAAATTAAGGCTTAAAAACTATGACAGCTTAAGCTAGGGTTTAAACAGGGGTTAGAGTTGGAAAGTAAATGCAGTCTAGACTCTAGCCTAGCAACTGCCTCATAGAAGATGCCAAATAAATTACAGCTATAAAAAAAGCAACTGTAACAGAAAATTTCTGCGTGGCAGTAAGAGATACCATTCCCTGGATAAAGCAGGTGATTGGAGAACATATTGTAGGCAGAAGGACCTCTTTACTTTCTTTTACTTTATGAGCAGTGGTCTCTACTGCTATATGCTTGGTGTCTACCATTGAGAATGTCTGACTTTTTAGCTAATTTTGAAAGGGATCCTAAAATTTCTTTTAATATCAGTATTGAATTTGATGATATAAAGTTCTAACATCCATTTAGGGCAACAAGAGATGTATCAGTAGACAATGGGGAGTCTGGATTACAAAAATTCAATTTCAGGTTGATTTTGTGTGAATTCGCAAAGATATTTTAGTATACTAAAGCTAGCTAAATATTGCATTGACCAATCCCATGCCATATATTATTTGTAAGATTTGTAAGATACATTTGCATGTATGTACACACACATATATCAGTTTTACCACACACACACAAACACCTATATGTATGGTTTACACACAATGTATAAATTATTTATCTAAGAAATATCTATATATAAATGTATTGACTTTAAATTTATATTTAATTATATGTAGTTTTACTTCCACAGTAAGAGTTTAGTTATTCTAAATTTAATTTTTTCTATTTTTTAAGCTTGAAGATTAGAAGAATCCTGTTAGATACATCTATATGTTTATCATACGGACCCATGTCAAGATTACAGAGTTAAAGTTCTGATGCTCAGTGAGGGATTATTAGGTAAACAAATATCATCCTAAATAATAACTTATTCTCATTGGGTGTTTTACTTTTCAGAAAATAATGTGAGCAAACATTACTGGGTAAGTATAATGCAGAAGAAAAAGGCAGAAAATGAAGCCGACTTATGTATGATTCAATTCAGAGATAAAAATTCAGTAACAAATGATAAAACCTGTTATTTCCCAATAGCTGCAATTCAAACGCATTGTCACTAAATATATCTCAGCCCCGTCTTTATATTCTCATACCTAGAATTAAGCTAAAGTCTCATTTCCCGCTGTGGCCACTTGAGAGAAGGACAGAGGAATCTAGAAACATAGTAAGGATCTCTTGAAAAATCAGGATGTTTAATTAATTGATTTAATTTACTGTAGGATAACTCTGAATCCATTTTAATTTCTTTGAATGCAAAGAAATTATGGTAGTAAGAGGATTCAGCTTGACTCCAGACCAGAATCAGTTGAAAGAAGTTGACCATGAGATTAAACTTATTCACCATCCTGATTAAAGGTATTAATGAGTCCTTGATTTGGCAAAATTTTTAAATCAATGCCATTTATTTTTCTTTTTCTTTACCTTTAAATTTTAGAAGCGGTAAGAATTTGAAAGTAATGCAAATATTTATTTAAATGTTTCATATGAAACTAGTCTCAGCACTTGTAGTTTCGTCCCAAGTATGTTATTCCTCATTTCAACATGTCATATTTCAAATACTCAATCAAAACTTACTTTTAGAATGGGTTTCCTAAGGAAAGCTCTATGGATTCCTACTCTTTTCTGTAACAATAGTACTGCCCAGCCATTGAAACTAAAAAGTAACCTACACCTGTGGGTTCCTACAATGTACCTATATTTTCTTTCTAGGACGTTATTTGTATGTACGTACATATGTATGTATGTATTTGCTCCAAATGATATATATCCAACCTCACAAACAAAACATTTTGAGGAAAAATTTTATAAATAAATTTTTTACTTGCATATCAAGTGACCCTTGATATATATCCTTCATATATCAAATTACCATATCAAGTGAAAGAAGTGTCTCCTGTTGACATATATTTAGCCTCTATTTGAAAAATTCGCCAACATTTCCTACCTAATGAACCCAGACCATGAAGAATATTTTAGGTTAAAGAGTGTCAACTTTAAATATTCAAACATTTTCTGGGAAAAATAGCTTTGGAATTATGATGATTCAGTTGAAAAAGTTACATTGTATTAAAATTCAGCCCAAAACATTACTTATCAAAAGGTTACTTAGTCAACAATTAGCACATCTGAGCAGTTTGGGAAAGAACTATTATTGAAAAATAATTTTGTATCAGAGTTAGGAGTAAAGAGATTGCAAGTATGTCTTCATTGCTATCTGAGTATATTACCTAATCTCCCTTCCTTCCTCTCTCTCTCCCTCCCTCTCTCTCTCTCTTTCCCTTTCTTTCTTTTTTCTTTCTTTCTTCCTTCCTTCCTTTCTTTTTTGTGGTATACATCTGTGGTTTGGTTTCTGACAAATTTTTGCATTTTTAATAAGAAAGATGATTTGCCTATGGAAATCTTACATTATATTTTCATTCTATGTACAATATATATAACATTAAAAGCAAAATTATTTTAAAAAAATAGTCTTCACAATTGTTACTTATAAATATAAAACCTGGGTGGCACCAAGAAAATTGTATTGCAAGCATTATTATAAACATCCCTTATTCTTTTAGCAAAAGGATATAGAGTTCTCTGGTTTCTAAATCAGTCTCATCCCACCTGACCCTATTATAAACTCAGTGCAACAGATCTAAACATAAGGAACTGAAACATTTGCATTGGTTTGGAAAGAATATATACCCACATGGGGACAGAACAAGTGAGGTTTTTATAGTTCCAAATATGTTTTCTTATTGAATTTGCACCTGCTTAAAGCTCAGCCAAATTGTGCTACATGGCCAGTTCTATTTTCCATTTTCTTTCTGAATTAAAAGTAAAATAAGTGTGCAATTGAGCCTAGACAGCAGATGGTCCGCTATAGGTATAAACACATTGTACCATATGTCTGAATGGCACTTTCAGAAGTACTTGGAACTGCTAAAATATTTCATTGTCAATAGACATATGAATATACATACACTGCTACAATTAAAGATAAAGTGACTGATTCACGTCTTACCATTTGGGAGAAGAGTGGCTTAGGAATAGGTGTGTAGTCCAAGTGGGAAACAGCAGTTTCCTTTGTTGACCCCTGATGGGATAGAGAAAAACAAAGCCAACATAAGGTGGTAAGTTTGTGGAGAATTTTGTACATTTAATAGCCATGAACAAGTAAGTATATGCAAGTGAGGCTCCCTCTGGCTTCAGAACTGTCTCTGGGGTAGCTGGATATCCTGGGAAGAAAGCTGAAGGTACCTGAAGCCCTTCATTTTCCTCATATGATTAACATTATCTTTATTCCATTCCCAGATACTTTCCTTTCTTCATTGCAAAATGGAAAAGTAAGCAACTTTTAAAGTGACAAAGTTTAGCTAGATATTTTTACAGAGGGGAAAAACTAAAGTTCAGAAATGTTACTTGCTTTGACTCATAGGACATATCATGGCAGCCAACAGCTGATCCAGGTTTTGAAGCCCATATTCAGAATGTCACATATGCTGTGCCTGCACTTTCTAAAGATACATAATATATAGCTTACCTCTATATTAAGGAGTGTTTTATTTTTTCTTCTTTTAGATGATAAGTGAATGTATAGGTACGGATTTCTTCCTTCTTTTTTTTGTTTTTGTAATTTTACCCCTGGGTGAGTCTAACCAAGGAAATGGCTTCAGATGTCACCTCTATGTAATCATCACTCATTTAAGATCCAGACCCAAATCTACAACTAACAGTTATACATTCACGTATGAATGTTCCATCACGGATGTCCCTAAGCCAACAGGAAAACAGTGCATTTTACTACAACAGTATCCTGGTCAGCCTTATGCCAATCTAGGTTTCCGTGGTATAGACTTTGGCCCTAATATGTGCACAAATCATGAATAAAACTTTAGTCATCTTTGTCACTTACCTCTTCGCCAACTGCCTATTCAATTTATGGATAGTTTTGTCACAGGCAAAGCCCACTGGTGTCCCGGGAAAAAACATGATGTAATCCAGGTGATAAGCTCTAACCTCTTCCTTTGGGCTTAGTCTAGTTTCACTCACCTATAGTGGGTTGTGTGCTAAGGCCTTGCACCTAACACGCTGAGGTAGAGTTTCCAGTGCAGAACCGCTGTGCCTGACACACCAGCATCGTGTGCCCTGCGAAGCGCTGTGCACGACACCTCAATTCAACATGGCGATGTCGGGCCGTGTGCAAAGACGCTGCGCCCGGCACCTCAGTCTGGGGCGCAGTGAGCAGCACGCCTAAGCCCCACTGGCGAGAACTCCACCCCCTCCCCGCTGACAGAAACCCTGCAAAGCAGCCCTGCCCACAGCCTTTTGGGGAGTGCATGTGCTCTAGAGCAGGAGCTTGCACTTCTCCATTCTTTGATAAAGAATAAAGCTTCCCTTTGCCTCTGAACCGAACTCGGTCTCATTCTATTGGCTCAAAGAACACCTGGCAGAAGCACCCTTGTTGGGGATCCACTCGAAAGGCTGGATAACAGTTCCTTCTGGTGTTATTGTAATGGCTATCTAATGTTCATTTTCCTTAGCACTTCCAGTCCTAGTTTGCGGCCTTGTCCTAAACTTTCTACTCTATCATATTAAATACCTAATTAATCCCCTAAATGTTTAATGCTATTTTTACATACTGTTTGTGTTTTTGCAATTGTGCTTTTGCTGATTTAAATTTTGTCTCCATATTACATAACACAAATTTTAAAATATACTTTAAAATGTGAAAAGTACAAGAGAATGTAAGTAAATGGCTACTGCATATTTCTTCAGACATTTTAAAAATATTTGGGGGGACTCCAGTTCAAGAGGGGTGACACAGGAAGATCCTGGGCTCCCCTCTTCCCAGGGACACACCAAATCTGCAGCTAAATATGGAACAACTCCCTCTTGAAAAAAAAAAAAAAAAACACTTAAAAATCATCTAAGCAACTCCTACATGAGGGACCAATGAGAGAAGGCCCCTTATCAAAGTGGGTAGGAGAGGCTCGTACACAATTTCTCCATAAACCCCATCCTTGGCACTGAGACCCACAATCAGGAGGGGACTCCAAACTCAAAGTTTGTCCCTGAGGAGTGAAAGCTTTGAACCCCACATCGGACACCCCAGCTTTTCAGACCTGTTTCTGAGAGATGAGCTCCCAAAAGGTAGCTTTGAAATCCAAAGGGGCGGGCTCAAGTCCACAAGACCACAGGCTGTAATAATCTGAGAAAGGGCTCTTAAAGGGCTTGCAGGGTCAGTCTCTACGGCTTTAGCGCTCAGCTTGGAGGCAATAGATGGAGAGGCTTATTTGGTAATCTTAAAACATTGGCCTGAGAGGGAGGCAAATAATTTAACACACATTAGGAGGCTGGAAGGCAACACCTTCACAGTCTTCCTCTGCCTCACTACAGCTCTCTGATATCTCCCAGAAAGAAACTCATACACTCATCTGGAGTCCCAGTTTTTGCAACTGACACCTGGGCATCAACTTCAGACCTCCAAATTGCCTGGCTCTGGTGGCCAGCCTGGTTTATGCTTGTAGTCCCACAGGACTGTATATATTTGTAGACTTTAAAAGCTGCTGCCTGAGCATCTGCTTCCAATCATGTTGAATCTAGATACTGAATGAGATCTCTTCTGGAACACTGAAAGTTCTTGGCACACCCTCAACTACTGGGGTCCATTAAGAATAACATAGGCTGCTGGTACAATCCCAAAGGTTTGAGAGACAACCAAGAGCTAGGCCAGGGTTGAATGATAAAGTTCATCTCCTGTGTAAGGCCACTCCTTCAAGACTAAGAGAGGTGGCTCTTTTACCTAATATATACAAAATAACATAGAGAGTCAAGCAAAGTGAAGAAACAAACAAATATGTTCTAAACAAAAGAATATAAAACCTTAAACTGAGGCTTCCCCGGTGGCGCAGTGGTTGAGAATCTGCCTGCCAGTGCAGGGGACACGGGTTCGAGCCCTGGTCTGGGAGGATCCCACATGCCGCGGAGCAACTGGGCCCGTGAGCCACGATTACTGAGTCTGCGCGTCTGGAGCCTGTGCTCCGCAACAAGAGAGGCCGCGATAATGAGAGGCCCGCGCACCGCGATGAAGAGTGGCCCCCACTTGCCGCAACTAGAGAAAGCCCTCACGTAGAAACGAAGACCCAACACAGCCACAAATAAATAAATTAAATAAACCCACAAAAAAGTTAAAAAAAAAAGATCCCGCGTGCTGCAACTAAGACCCAGCTCAGCCAAATAAATAAATAAATATTTTTTTAAAAAATCCTTAAACTATTGTTTTTGTATCATGCAATAAATATATATTCTGTGACTACCTTAATTCAATTAAGATTATACCCTTAGAGATAATTACGTTACATAATATGACCCACATAACCTAGAAATATTGAAAAAATAAAGTTAGGTATGTCACAAATGCATAAAATGTATGTCAATGCCTTTCTATCCTTATATAAGCATACCATGAGTAATATTTAATATAAAATTAACAGTGTGTTTTCTTACTGTCTTATAACTTTGCTTTCAAAGAATTACATTACCTTAGAATAGGTCTCTCTCTAATAGTCTGAGAAACTGCATATCAGCCTATCATCACAGGTAAATGATTTTTTAAACAAATGTAACAATGTTCCCAATACTGTATTATGAATATGACTGTAATACTATATACCATAAAAATTTTATAATGATTCATTAGTGTATAGGCTAGGCTACCATGAAGCAATCCTACAGATTACACTAGACTACCATAAAGAAATCATGTTGCTGCTTCTTCATTATCAATATGTGAATTGTTTTACCTGTAAAAATATTTTTTCATGTTATCTTTTTTTAAAATTTTAATGTCTAGTAGTGATACATATATCATCTACAGTGTTTTGTATCATATAAAACAATATTGATATAGGTACTGACAGACAACTCATCTTATAAACAGATGATGTAAACTTACAGTATGCATAAATATAGTACAGTACTGTAAATATTTTTTCTTCCTTATGATTTGCTTAATAACATTTTTCTTTTCTTTACTTTATTGTAAGAATAAAATACAAAATATATGTTAACTGTTTATATTATACGTAAGAATTCAAGTCAACAGTAGGCTATTAGTAGTTAAGTTTTTGGTTAGTCAAAAATTATACATGGATTTTTGACTGTGCAGGGGGAAAAGGTCAATGCCCCTAACCCCTGTGTTGTTCAAGTGTCAACCATACTTGAGAGATAATATAGTACTACTTTTTTTTCCATTGTGTAAAAAATACTTCACCAGTGGTGCCTTGGGCCATGGCTGGGCAGCTTCAACCAGACCACCCTTCTATAGATGTCTCCTATAACAAGTATACAAACATCCAAATCAGGAAATTAAACACCAATACACTTCTAGTGACAAACCACAAACTCCATTTAAGTTTCACCAGTTGTCCCAATCACGGTCTCTATAGCAAAGGATACAATATTACATCACACATTTCATTTACTTGTCGACTCTTTCTAATCACATTCAATGGAATGCTTTTGTTGTCTTTTCATTACTTTCATGACCTTGATTTTTTTAAAGTACTATGCTACAGGTAGTTATTTTATTGAATGCTGCATCAGTTTTTGTTTGACTGATATTCATCATGATTACTTTTTTTAGCTCTTTAAACAGGGATATTGAAGATAAAATGTATATTCTTTTTATTCCATCATGTCAGTTGGTACATGATAAAAAATTGCCCTATTGTGGGTCATGTTAACTTTGATCACCAAATTATAGCAATATCTGTCAGGTATCTTCATTCTCTTCGTCTTTTTAAATTATGAGTATTTTGTGAGGACATACTTTGTGACTAAAATTACACTTTGTATAAAATTGTGTAAATTTATACTTTGTGTGAAAATTTTTCTCTGTTTCACATTTTTACCCATTACTTTTCATATTCATTGATAGTTGTCTATACCAGCTTTTGCCAGGAGGGTTACCAAGTGGTGATTTTCTAATTCCATAACTTCTTCTGCATTTGTTAATTGGCATTTAATTGTAAAGATGAGTTTTTTCTTCTCCATATTTACATATTTATTCATTTATTTATATTGGTATGGACTTAGGAATTCTTATTTAATCAATGAGCAACAATCTGTTACAATCTTTTTGTGCATGTTTGCTTTTAGTTGTCTCATATTTGTCCAGTGGGAGCCTCTTAAAATTAGAACTCCTGACCTTTCAGGATGTCTCTCTCATTCTTTGAGAATTTGCTTATTTTCTTTTTTTTTCTTATTTTATTTTATTGAGGTTTTTTTTGAGTTTTTGAATTTTATTTTATTTATTTTTTATACAGCAGCTTCTTATTAGTTATCTATTTTATACATATTAGTATATCCATGTCAATCCCAATCTCCCAATTCATCCCACCACCACCCCACCCCCACCCCCAGCCACTTTCCCCTCTTAGTGTCCATACATTTGTTCTCTACATCTGTGTCTCTATTTCTGCCCTGCAAAATGGTTCATCTGTACCATTTTTCTAGATTCCACATATATGTGTTAATATACGATATTTGTTTTTCTCTTTCTGACTTACTTCACTCTGTATGACAGTCTCTAGATGCATCCACGTCTCTACAAATGACCTTGTTCCTTTTATGGCTGAGTAATATTCCATTGTATATATGTACCACATCTTCTTTATCCATTCGTCTATCAATGGGCATTTAGGTTGCTTCCATGACCTGGCTATTGTAAATAGTGCTGCAATGAACATTGGGGTGTATGTGTCTTTTTGAATTATGGGTTTTCTCTGGGTATATGCCCAGTAGTGGGATTGCTGGGTCATATGGTAATTCTATTTTTAGTTCTTTAAGGAACCTCCATACTGTTCTCCATAGTGGCTGTATCAATTTACATTCCCACCAAAAGCGCAAGAGGGTTCCCTTTTCTCCACACCCTCTCCAGCATTTGTTTTTTATAGATTTTCTGATGTTGCCCATTCAGACTGGTGTGAGGTGATACCTCATTGTAGTTTTGATTTGCATTTCTCTAATAATTAGTGATGTTGAGCAGCTTTTCATGTTCTGCTTGGCCATCTGTATGTCTTCTTTAGAGAAATGTCTATTTAGGTCTTCTGCCCATTTTTGGATTGGGTTGTTTGTTTTTTTATTCAGGTTCATTTTATTCTTTGTTTTTTCCAGATTTGTATTGGTCATTTTTTCAAAGAATCTGTATTCCTTGTGGTGGAGAAAGATATTTGGAAATATTTCTAAATATTTAGGAATGCAAGATCTGAGTACTAGATTTGCTCATTGTTACAGGGGTGTCACTGCTTCCAGGATTTTTCAGAGAATAGATCCCAAAATACATGAATGTTTATACATGCATAAACACACACGCACATACTCCACACAGGCACACATATGTTTCTTTCTATACCTATCTCTATATTGAAAATTATTAGTTTACACCAAAAACTCCTTTTTTATTCTGACACCAATTTTTATAGTTCATGTTGCCTTTGACTCTTTCCCTCCTTATAACTCCCTTCTCTGACAGTGAGAAACCTCATTTCATTTTAGTTAAAAATCATTATGTTTTGGCTCAATCCCTCCCTATATCACAATCTGCAAGGCTATTTATTCTTTACTCATACCTAACAGTCATGCTTCTGTTTACTGGACTGTCTGTAACATTGCTGAGACCTCAAACATAGCTGGGCCATGGGCTTGCAGCTCTAAACCAGAAGGCCACCTTCAAAAAATACATTGTGAAACAAGTGTGGCTATAATGGCTTTTTGCTTCCCTTTTTTTTTGTACCTATTACTTTTGTCCCTAATGTTTGCTTCATCTTTACTGTGATGGAGGTACTTGTATAGATGGAGATAGATAAATTGCTAACAAAGAAGGAAAGGGCCATCATCAGCAAGACATAGTATATGCTGTAGGATGTTGGGATATGTTCATTTATTTATTGAGCTAATATATATAATATTATAAATATATTTTATACATGAAATAATATAATATATAATTATATAAACATACATATGCCTGTCTATAAGCATATATTTATGTGTATGTATATATTTTATATAGAAACATATATATACATACACACACATAGAGCAAGAAAGAGAGAAAGAGAGTCAGAGAGACAGAGAGAGACATATGGACCATCTTCTATTTGCCAGGATCTATGTTAAGGCTTATAAAAGAATACATAACTTGCCTGCAATCAAAAAGCTAAAGAGCAGGGAAATGAATATGAAAAAGAATATATTGATATGTGTGTGTCTGTATAACTGAATCACTTTGTTGTGCACCTGAAACTAGCACAACATTGTAAATTAACTATACTTCAATGAAAAAAAAGAAAGTTGAAGATTATAAAAGAAAAAAGCAAATGTGTGCCTATTAAAATAGTTTTTTCAATCAAAAAAAAAGCTAATGAGCAATCTACTTAGATTCAATATAGATGGCATACTCAACACTACTCTATAAAGTTTGAAAATTTATATATTTATTATAATATTTTAATATTTATCTTATAATATTTTTCTCTAATAGTTTTATAATATTCATACAATATCATGTATATTATAATATTTATATCTTATTGTGCCTAAATTAATTTCAGGGATCACTTTAAAACTGCATACAAAATTACTTCACTATCCAAAATATATTTGATTTTTTTATGTGTTTGGTAAAAAAGGGATAAATAGAGGAACAGAATTATTGTCTATTGTTGAGACAAAGTAAACTAATAATGATAATGGTAATGATGATGATAATAATAAAAACTTTATACAGGTTCTCTATAGAAATTAATTCAATTGACTGCAGTTATCTTGTGAAGAGATCTACTGAGCACCTTTGTGTAAGAACACATAAGAATAGCTTATTGCCTTCCTGATTGTTCATTTCCTCTTTGAATAGGCAGAAAATTGTTATCAATACAGAACTCTGTCTTTGAAGAAAATTTTAATCACCAATCACACATATAGTTTGTAAATTACCCTGAAGTACAATTCCACAGTACATAAGAATTTAATAGAACTCACAAAGGCAGGTCCTTAGTGTCAGCTAAAATACAATACTTTCAGATGAAATTACTTTCTAAGCCATAGTTGAGGAAAGGCTAAGCAATTTTCTACAAACAATTATTATTGACTACTCTGAGAGTAGCATGATGTTAAAAAGAAATTTATTACTCTGTTTTAGGTTTCTGAATTTTCAGTTTATAGCCTAACATCATGTCTATATCTGATTTCTATTAAGCTGGGAGATGAAGGAGACTGTATGTTTTCAGAGGCATTAAATAGGAGTTTAGATTTTGTTGTTAATTCAGGCTTGACATATTACAATACGTATACTAAGAAAGGCAATTTATTTAGAATGCTTACTGTGTTTTTCTGTCTTGTTTTTTAATTTGGAGGGATTATGTTTTTTTATTATTGATCTGATGTAATTATGTAGTTCCCATGTTAATTAAACTATAATGCCATAAAATAACTAGATATTATAGTCTATCATGCTCACAGAATTTTGAAATTTTCAGATTGAAGACTGAACAGTGATCTAGAAATTTGTCACAATTTATATGTTATCTTTTACAAATATAGCTTTTATTTGCAAGGTATGTAATAAAATGTAATAATAACCAGAAACAAATAGATGAGTAGCATTTGTTGATTGTTTATAATGTGTGAGGTACTGTTCTAGCCCTTTTCATAAACATTTTGCTCATTTTGTAGAAAAGGAATCTCAGGCTTATCTAAGGTCACATAAAGTGGGGCTGAGGTTCAGAAAGGATCTGTCAACATGATTAAACATTACTCAGTACCTAGTTGTTTAGCATAAGTAAAGGAATATTTTTATATAATATAGTTTTTGTTCAGGATAATGCTTTTATGTTTTATTTATGTTTTTCTAGTTAGAAATTAACTTTCTAATTTTCTTTATTCCACTTACGAGGACTTATTTTGGTTAACTATCTGTATTAATTATCTGTTGCTGTTGTGAAATACTACCACAAACTTAGTGGCTTAAAAGAACTCAAATTTATTAATATTTTCTTTCATCTTTATCTTATAGTTCTGAAGGACAAAAATCTTAAATGGTTTTCACTGGGCTAAAATCTAGGATTTCCTTTGAAAGGCTCCAGGAGAGAGTCTGTTACCTTGCTTTTTCCAGGTTCTAGAGGCTGACTGTAATCCTTTGCTTGTGGTCTCTTCTTCTATCTGCAAGCCAGCAGTTATGACATTTCGATCTCTGCTTCCTCTGCTTCCGTTGTCCCATCTTCTCTGACTTTGACCTTCCTGCTTCCATCTTATTAGGATCCTATAATTACACTGAACTTGCCTGAATGATTCAGTATAATTTCCCTATTTCAAGATCCTTAATTTATCTGTAAAATTCTTCATTTGTAACAGCAGGAGGGCAACGTGATATCACTGCAATGTGTCAACTCAAAGTACATGATACAAATATCCACAATGGAGCGATATACTTTCTAAACGTTCAAAGATTACATTTAAAAATGTGAGTCAAACAAATAAATCATAATAAGTGTATTCTTTTCCAAAGAATCACAGAAAAATAACTTTCTTATCTTGGAATTTTTGTTTGTTCTTTTAGAACTTAGTAAAAAAATTTTCTTCTGAGGAAAAATTGAAGGTTTTGAGAATCACCACAGCCTATGCCAAATTCCCCAAAGAACACAGAACCAATGATTCAAGGAAGATTGTGAGGAGAGGTAGTTGTTGAAGGATTATTTAAAAGAAGCCCTGCATTTTATGTTCTGTGTCCATCCCTATTCAGAGAATTAAGATGGCCGAAGATTTTTACTATTTTTGGTATTAAGTATGTATCTATTGAGGAGATGTGTGCATATAGCTAATCTACACACATAGGGCCCTATAATAAAACATAATTTCATGGAAAGAATAAATTAGATAAGGTTATCCTATATCCATAGTTATTACATTTCTCATTGTGAATAGTTAAACTTGAATTCTGGTTTATAGATAAATTATTTCTGAGGTTGCTGGTGTGAGGTCATGCATAGGTAATATAGTCATTCTCAATGTATCTTGAAATTAACTTTTTTAAGCCTACAACCCTTAAAGCTAGACTTTACAAATTTGTGAATTCATGATGTTAATACTTAGAATGTTAGCTAGAGATGACTTCTCCTAACATCATATTTATTTTACCAGATACCATTTATCAAAAATCTATAACCTTGCCCTTTGCTCAAGCTGGTCTCAGGAGTGGGCAAGCAACTAAGAAGATTGTCAACCGAGTATAGAACAGAAAAGATTTATCCCACAGCCACTGGAGAAAAAAGAAGAAAATGTTAAAAAGAACAGATATAAGGACATACTGCCATTTGATCACAGCCAAGTTAAATTGACTTTAAAGACTCCTTCTCAAGATTCAGACTATATCAATGCAAATTATATTAAGGCTGTTTATAGGCCAAAAGCATATGTGGCAACCCAAGGACCTTTAGCAAATACAGTAATAGATTTTTGGAGGATGATATGGGAGTACAATGTTGTAATCATTGTAATGGCCTGTCGTGAATTTGAGATGGGAAGGAAAAAATGTGAGCACTATTGGCCTTTGTATGGAGAAGACCCTATAACATTTTGCACCATTTAAAATTTCTTATGAAGCTGAACAAACAAGAACATACTACTTCATTAGGACACTCTTACTTGAATTTCAAGTTGAATCTCATAGGCTGTATCAGTTTCATTATGTGAACTGGCCAGACCATGATGTTCCCTCATCATTTAATTCTATTCTGGACTTGATAAGCGTAATGAGGAAATACCAAGAACATGAAGATGTGCCTATTTGTATTCATTGCAGTACATGCTGTGGAAGAACAGGTGCCATTTGTGCCATAGATTATATGTGGGATTTAATGTTTTTAACTTAATACAATGTTTAAAACATTTTTTAATGCCACTGATTGTGTCAATTTTTAACTGAAGTATGATTGACTTACAATATTATATTAGTTTCAGGTGTACAACATAGTGATCCAATATTTTTATACATTACACAATTATCACCACGATAAGTCTAGTTACCATCTGTAATCATACAAAGTTACTATAGTATTATTGAACTATATTTCCTGTGCTGTACATGACATCCCTGTGACTCATTTGTAACTGGAAGTTTGTACTTCTTAATTTCCACCTATTTCACTCATCCCCCCACCCCTGTTCCCTCTGGCAACAACCAGTTTGTTCTATGAATCTGTTTCTGTTTTGTTAGGTTTGTTCGTTTGTTTTGTTTTTTAGATTCCACATATAAGTGAAATCGTACAGTATTTGTTTTTCTCTGTCTGACTTAGCATAATACACTCTAGTTCCATTGATGTTGTTGCAAATGGCAAATTTTCATTCTTTTTCATGGCCGAGTAATATATATTCATCATATGTACACACCACATCTTCTTTATCCATTTGTCTATTAATGGGCACATAAACTAAAAAGAGACAATTTTGTGCTAAATAAGAAGGAAAGCAATAAAAATAATGCAATTCGCAATCTGAAGCTTTTGAGAGAAATTCAAGTGAAGAATGACATCTTAAGTATATTTAGTCTTAAATTGTGGTCTGATTATAACATTTTTGTTGAAGTACATTTTTGGTGGTCTTGATTGCAATCTGTGAAGTCATTCAATTTTAATCCTAAATATAGAATTAAATTTAATTAAATCACTGTTGTGCTAGTTTTGGAAAAGTTTTTGCTGTTTTTGTTTTCTTACACAGATGTCTCCTAATTGCCTGCTTTTAGTGACGTTATTTTAGATATCAAAAATTCACATTCACATTTAACAGCTTTCTAAATAATCAGATGTGAATTAATTTCAGTTTTTTAATACTCTATTCTCCAATTTTGGATCTTTGTTACACAGCTCTTAAAGGCCAGAAGCTCATATTTTCAATTCTGGCAAATGGAGAATTTGCAAAAACTTTTAACAAAAATGTTGGCACATATCCATTCAATATATTATGCTAAAAGTAGCTCTAGTTTTGAATATAAACTGTATTTTCTTAACAGATTTGCTGTTTCCCCCACTCTTAGTCTTTAAGGTGCACAAACCTTGTATGATATGCAAATGACCAATTACATCGTGAACAATTTAATCAGTGAAAAGCAGCTATGCTTGGGTAGCTCAAGAAGATGTGTCTCAGTGTTTTAAACTACAGCAAATCTGGGTTTTGTTGAGTTAGTGGGTGAAGGGAATTCCAAAGATTCCAGCCATTTTTCCTGGCCTATGTACTATAATCATGATTTAATGTAATAATATTTGTTGCCTTATGTATTGAGTTGCTCCTATGTTGGGTGCATATATATTTATAACTGTTGTATCTTCCTCTTGGATTGATCTCTTGATCATTCTGTAGTGTCCTTCCTTGTCTCTTGTAACATTCTTTATTTTAAAGTCTATTTTATCTGATATGAGTATTGCTACTCCAGCTTTCTTTTGATTTCCTTTTGCATGGAAAATCTTTTCCATCTCCTCACTTTCAGTCTGTATGTGTCCATAGGTCTGAAGTGGGTCTCTTGTAGACAGCCTATATATGGGTCTTGTTTTTGTATCCTTTCAGCGAGCCTGTGTCTTTTGGTTGGAGCATTTAACCCATTCATATTTAAGGTAATTATAGATATGTAAGTTCCTATTACCATTTTCTTAATTGTTTTGGGTTTGTTTTTGGAGGTCCTTTTCTTCTTTTGTGTTTCTCACTTAGAGAAGTTCCTTTAGCATTTATTGTAGAGCTGGTTTGGCGGTGCTGAATTCTCTTAGCTTTTGCTTGTCTGTAAAGCTTTTGGTTTCTCCATCGAATCTGAATGAGATCCTTGCTGGGTAGAGTAATCTTGGTTGTAGGTTCTTCCCTTTCATCACTTTAAATGTATCATGCCACTCCCTTCTGGCTTGTAGAGTTTCTGCTGAGAAATCAGCTGTTAACCTTATGGGAGTTCCCTTGTAGGTTATTTGTCATTTTTCTCTTGTTGCTTTTAATAATTTCTCTTTGTCTTTAATTTTTGACAATTTGATTACTATGTGTCTTGGTGTGTTTCTCCTTGGGTTTATCCTGCCTGGAACTCTCTGCGCTTCCTGGATTTTGGTGGCTATTTCCTTTCCCATTTTAGGGAATTTATTTTTTTTTTTTTTAAAGTTTAATTTTTTTTAAATTTATTTATGGCTGTGTTGGGTCTTCGTTTCTGTGCGAGGGCTTTCTCTAGTTGCGGCAAGTTGGGTCCACTCTTCATCGCGATGCGCGGGCCTCCCATCATTGTGGCCTCTCTTGTTGCGGAGCACAGGCTCCAGACGCGCAGACTCAGTAATTGTGGCTCACGGGCCCAGTTGCTCCGCGGCACGTGGGATCCTCCCAGACCAGGGCTCGAACCCGTGTCCCCTGCACTGGCAGGCAGACTCTCAACCACTGCGCCACCAGGGAAGCCTAGGGAAATTTTTGACTATAATTTCTTCAAGTATTTTCTTGGGTCCTTTCTCTCTTTCTTCTCCTTCTGGGACCTTTATAATGCAAATATTGGTGCATTTAATGTTGTTCCAGAGGTCTCTTAGGCTGTCTTCATTTCTTTTCATTCTTTTTTCTTTATTCTGTTCTGTGGCAGTGAATTCCACCATTCTGTCTTCCAGGTCACTTATCCGTTCTTCTGCCTCAGTTATTCTGCTATTGATTCCTTCTAGTGTAGTTTTCATTTCAGTTATTGTATTGTCCACCTCTGTTTGTTCTTTAATTCTTCTAGGTATTTGTTAAACATCTCTTGCATCTTCTTGATCTTTGACTCCATTCTTTTTCCGAAGTCCTGGATCATCGTCACTATCACTATTCTGAATTCTTTTTCTGGAAGGTTTCCTATATCCACTTCATTTAGTTGTTTTTCTGGGGTTTTATCTTGTTCCTTCTTCTGGTATATAGTCCTCTGCCTTTTCATTTTGTCTATCTTTATGTGGATGTGCTTTTTGTTCCACAGGTTGCAGGATTTTAGTTCTTCATGCTTCTGCTCTCTGTCCTCTGGTGGATGAGACTATCTAAGAGGATCATTTGTGCAAGCTTCCTGATGGGAGGGACTGGTGGTGGTTAGAGCTGGGCGTTGCTCTGGTGGCCAAAGCTCAGTTTAACTTTAATCTGCTTGTCTGCTGATGGGTGAGGCTGCATTCCCTGCCTGTTGATTGTTTGGCCTGAGGTGACCCAGCACTGTATGGTTCTTTGGTGGGGCTAATGGCAGACTCCAGGAGGGCTCATTCCAAGGAGTACTTTCCAGAACTTCTGCTGACAGTGTCCTGTCCCTGTGGTGAGCCACAGCTGCCCTCTGCCTCTGCAGGAGACCCTCCAACACTAGCAGGTAGGTCTGGTTCAGTCTCCTATGGGGTCACTGCTCCTTCCCCCTGGGTCCTGATGTGCACACTACTTTGTGTGTGCCCTCCAAGAATGGATTCTCTCTTTCCCACAGTCCTTTCGAAGTCCTGCAATCAAATCCTGCTGGCCTTCAAAGTCTGATTCTCTGGGAATTCCTCCACCCATTGCTGGACCCCTAGGTTGGGAAGCCTGACGTGGGGCTCAGAACCTTTACTCCAGTGGGTGCATTTCTGTAGTATAATTGTTCTCCAGTTTGTGAAAACTCACCCAGTGGTTATGGGATTTGATTTTATTGTGATTGTGCCTCTCCTACCATCTCATTGAAGTTTCTCCTTTGTCTTTGGAAATGGGGTGTCATTTTTGGTGAGTTCCAATGTCTTCCTGTCAATGATTGTTCCACAGTTTGTTGTGATTCTGGTGCTCTTGTAAGAGGAAGTGAGCGCACGTCCTTCTACTCTGCCATCTTGAACCGAGAACTGTTTCAATTTTATATTTTCTGTTTTAATTTTTTGGGTGTTTTAGATCCAGTTCTTTTTATTAATAGTATAAATGTCTATAATCTCTTGACATTACAGTAGCTTTACAATTAGTATCATTCTAGGCTATAAGTTACATGATAAAGGCACAACAATTGTCTTTTGTGCACCATTGTGTGCACCATAAGTGGATAACAGCTGCTGAATTAGTAAGTGATTAATAATACTATATATATTATTCAGATATATATAATATACTAGGTATATATGTAATTAGGTATATATTTTACCTGATATATATTATATAAAATATATATATAAGGTTAATATTCCATGTCCATTTATTTGCTTATTCATACATCAATCATTCATTATCCATTCATTCATTCATTTATATATATAATATATGAATGAAAATGATTAAAAGAGAGAGTGTTTTCAATTGCAGACCATTTCTTAGGAGAAAACCATCCTTTGAGACAGATAGAGAATGCATCTGCAAATTTAGATCAATCTCTTATTCTCTGCATCTGTTCAAAATCCACCTAAATCTTCAACTTTAGATTGCATATAAATTTAAGGCATTCATATTGATTTTAGAGGCTTCTGGGTTACATGTAAATATAAGGTGTGTATATTGATTTGAGGGTACTCAGTTCACTGTCAGCAGCATTTGATTTCAAAGGCTAGGAGCAATTTTGCTTTGCACTTATCAAAATAAGAAATGGATTTCTTTTTAAGTTTCTATTATGTGTCCTTGAACTAAAAGACTTCAAGTTGTTTAGGCACCTACATTATTGATCAGTTCCACTTTCTTTATTAGGATAATTTTAGGAAGTGTGCTCTGTAGCTTATTCTTTAGAACACTGGCATTTTTTGTGCAGTTTATTTGACAGCAAGGATTTCAACTTTATGATCAATTTTATCTCAAGTGGAAATCAACACACAGGAGTAATAAAACTAAATCAACACATTAAATTTTTTATGGTTTAGCAGCATTTATCAAAAAAAAAATACTTAGTTGTGACAAGATGCTCCTGTGGTGTAAGGGGTACTTGCATGTACTTGATTTCCATTTCCTTCTTATATAATGAACTCCACATCTGCTTATATCTTTGATTCTTGGATATATTCTTCATATCTCAAGTCAAGATTTTCCTGCAGTTTGGATGATTTAATATCTTATAGCTAAGCCTGATGCCTTGCCAGAATACTGCCTCCAAGTTGTCAATAAAGCTGGACACTTCTAGTACTCAGATATCACAGGTAATAGAACTCCATTTATTATGTTGTCCTCAGGGATAATGTTATTATAAAGTGATGTAATGATCTCTTTAAAATATGCGAGTTTTATATGTTTGTTTTTAAAATGCAATCATTAGTTTAACACAAAATTTATTCAGTGCCAGTAACATTAATTTTAATATTTATTTTATAATTTATTTATAATTACAGGTAAATTAAAAAGAATTAAAAACAATGGTTGATATATGCTTATAAAGAAAATTCTAAATTAATATTATTATTAAAATAAATGTCTTTAAATATTTCTGTAATTTGAAGCTTGATATAAAAATATTTGTCCTATACTTCCATAGTAACCTTGATGTTCAAATATTTTATTATTCACCTAACAAATGGAAACTGTTAAGGAACTAAATGGAAACTAAATAAACTATTAATGTTTCTTTGTTAAATCATGTTTAATGAGCAGACTTTATGGAATCTAAGAATGCTAGGGAAATCAGTTATGTTGGTAGCATGTACTAATATATTGCATTCCAGATACGCTCATCAGACTATATAATACTTACAAAGTAATGCAAAATACAACTGACAAAACACACTATAAGGGCATACTTTAAGTTAATGTTTATGAGAAATTGTAATGCTTCACTTCCATCAGAATAAATATAATCATGAAGTTTAGGAACATTGATGTATTGACATTAATGTGCAACTTCCACATTTAGAGGAATAAATAATTTAGTAGTTCTAAAATTCATACAAACATAGGCAATCTGAATATAGAATAGTAAAACATTTTAAGGAAACAAAAACTCCAAAGAATTACAATCATCTTTAAAAAACCGTAAGGTACTTAAAGATGTTATTATTTTGAAAACATTTAGAATATTTGAGAGAGTCATTGAAAGAAGACAAAAAAATTCTCAACATCTACTTGATCATGAGTCAATAAAGCACCAGGAAATATAGCTTTATTGTATGCTGTTTCCCACTAACAAAAGCACTTTGTAGGCTGGGAATGAGTTGTGGTGCGTAGGCTGCCTAAACAAATTGCAGAGGCAATAATCCGAGGTTCACCTTTGAAGATATTGGTGCTTTTTCTGAAGTTAAATGCAGTGAAGCCTATTACATTTGTGTCTTATTAACCAGCTTCAAATAGAGCTATGAAGCACTTTGTCCTCACTTTACGGGAAGCCCTAGAGACATTCTTTTGCTGCTAAATGATTTGTCTTTGACACATTGTTTGGTAAATTTCCACTTACTACAATGAATGAAATAAGGGGGTTTTTGGCATGTGTTCAAAAGGAAAGAAAGCAATTGTACAGTGTGTTTTTTCCCCTAATTGGACAATGAGAAATGGCTTAAAACATAAATGTTATGTGTCTATTTGCCCCTGGGGATTTGGGGATTTAGAATGGAAAATTGGGGTTAAAAACTAAAACTCTGTGAGTCAAATGCAATTTTTAAAATAATGAATTTGCTTCACATTTGGTAAACAAAAGCTGAAATATGAAATGGTCTATATAACTGTGATAATTGTCTATAATACAATGTAGAGATAATATCTTTAAAATTGCACCATTTTAAAATAATATTTAATTGATTCTTTTGAATCAGGATTGAAAGCACCCATTCCACTACCCAAAAACAAAATACCTCACTGGAAGTGTTGACATTGATTCCTAAGAGAACTAGTAAACCAAAGTTTGGAAAACAAAAACCACCTTTTATCAGTTGTTTTAGGCTTCATGAGGTACCAATAAAGTGTTAAAAGCATCAGAGTAAATTCCTTTCCACAGGGGCACATTAATGTATTTAAGAAATTGGTGAATTTTTAGATCAGAATTATCTGGCAGAAACTTCAAAGTCAACAGCTTCTTAAACACAACCCAGAGTAAATTATTCACTTCTTTTAAGTTGCAGAAATTCTTACTGGTTAAATAGCCATGCTCCTTGTTTAGAGAGCTTCTAGAGGGTTGAGATGTAAAGTACTACATTATATATTTCATTGCAACCTGTATCTCCAGAGAAGGTATTCAGGTACATCATTCTCCCCTTCTGTGCACTATAATGTATCTTCACTCATGATATTTCCAGAGTATTCCAAATTTGGGAGCCATGCTTTATTCATTTTTATATCCCTAATATTAACAAATATATTTTCTTTAATTATGTACTGAATGAACAAGTAAATGAATCCATTGAATGAATGATCAAAATTAAAATCTCTTTGATCTTTAGAATACAATGTAAAACACCTCAGGAATAATTGGTACAGTAATTAGTACATTTACATTTGCTTTCCTTAATCCTTCAAACAACAGTAACAACAAAAATCCAACTGGGATCTGGTATCACAAAAAGTACATTTTGTGTTGAACATGTTTATATTTCTACAGGCATTCAGTAATACTTACTAATTAAAAAAAATACTGACACCCATTTTGTTACTTCTGTGTTCCAAAAAATGAAAGCCACTGACTTAGACAAGCCTCCTTATTTAGTAGCTGAAACTATTAGGATCAAGAGACATTAAATCCCTTTGATTTTTTCACACAGGTAATTAATGTCAGAGCCAGGAACTGGTCCCCAGTTTCCTGGAATCTAACCTGGTACATTATCTTTTAGAGTGCTCTACTTCCCTATTTGGACCATTCTTCTCAGTGAGAGCAAATACAAAGATGAAGAATGAATGGGACTCGGTGGGTTGGTTGTCAGAGTTTAGTGAATAACTCAGGGGTTCAAAGCTTTCAGAACAGTTCTGGTGAACATTCCCTGAGAGTTAATGACATGTTATTTTGTTCCCTTATGAATTCTTGAAATACCAGCATACAATAGTCAGCAGCTTAGTCACAAAAGCATAATGTAGACATAGTTATACTAAGGCAACACAATTATTACTAAGAGGGCTTAGTGTGACCAGTTTAAAAAGCAACACACAATAAAAGTGGTGATGTTGAGTTTGTATTTTTAAACTTCTGGGTATTATGAAAGGGGAAAAGAAACAATTTCAGATAAGGAAGGGGAAAGAAAATAAATATAACTTGGTAAGGAAAAGAGCATATTTCAAAGATCAGATGGTAAAAACAACAACAAAACAAGGAATTTTGATAGAATTTGTATTATTTACTGCAGCATAAAAAGCTACATAAAAAGTTATTGATGTCCTTGGAAGCAACCTAAGTGTCCATCGACAGATGAATGGATAAAGAAGATGTGGCACATATATACAATGGAATATTACTCAGCCATAAAAAGAAACAAAATTGAGTTATTTGTAGTGAGGTGGATAGATCTAGAGTCTGTCATACAGAGTGAAGTAAGTCAGAAAGAGAAAAACAAATACCATATGCTAACACATATATATGGAATCTAAAAAAAAAAAAAAGGTTCTGAAGAACCTAGGGGCAGGACAGGAATAAAGATGTAGACATAGAGAATGGACTTGAGGACATGGGGAGGGGGAAGGGTAAGGTGAGACGAAGTGAGAGAGTGGCATTGACATATATACACTACCAAATGTAAAATAGATAGCTAGTGGGAAGCAGCCACATAGCACAGGGAGATCAGCCCATGCTTTGTGACCACCTAGAGGGTTGGGTTAGGAAGGGTGGGAGGGATATGCAAGAGGGAGGGGATATGGGGATATATGTATATGTATAGCTGATTCATTTTGTTATACGGCAGAAACTAACACAACATTGTAAAGCAATTATACTCCAATAAAAATGTTAAAAACAACAACAAAAAAGTTAAAAAAAAAGTTATTGATGTCCTCAACATGTTTACTATTCAAAGGGGAGAATAAGTACATGATAACATGTCATATGTTTGGTAATGATCTAAGTGTTTTGTAAATATTATATCTTTTAATCATTACAATAGCTCACTAAGGTAGCTGTTATTATTGTCCTCATTCTTTCTTGGGGAACCTGCTGAAAAGACTTTAAATAAATTGTCTGTAGTATCATAGGTAATTATCAACCTTGATAAGGTTGAAAATTGTGGTTATTCTAACTTCAGGTAAGTACTGCCTAAACATTATGCTCTACTGTCTCTGAACCACTATGCTATACTCTGTCAAGTTGTAAAGCTAGCATGATAGAAACTATGATGTAAACAAATAGAAATTAAATAGTAAAAGAACACAGGAAAGTGTCAGTTATTTTAAACTGGGAATAGTGAAAGTTTAACTAAATTAGTGACTTAAAATTGGCTTAGGAAGTCCATAGATAGAAAAGAGAGAAAAAAATGTTGTATGAACAAGTACACAAAAAAGTGATTATTCGTGAACTGCCTCAATCCACATTGTAGCTGCAATATTTTGCCACGGATTCTTTTCTAAGCTTAACATTTGGATTTTTCACCTGCTAACTTTTCTTGTCTACCACACTCAAGATTCAATATAACTACCTAATTTTTCATTTATACACTCAGCCCAGATATGGAGAATTTATAGTATATTCCAAGTCCCTTTCCTAAGTGAATAGGAAACAGAAATCAAGATGTAGTCCTTACCAACACAGAGTATGCAGTACTGTGTGGGATGCAGAAAAATAAAAATTTATCTGTAATTTACATGTTATTTGGTAGAAGTAAGCCCAGGAGTTAAGAACAATCAAGCCAAGTCTACTAAGGTTCAGGGAAATATTCCTGTAGAAAAAGATGCTGAAGCAAGTACTGAAAGATAACTAAGAATAAGAATTGTAGTAAAATAACATTCTAGGTCAATGAACCAAATATGAAGAATTATGGAGGAGAGAAAGACATACACCATTCTCTAAACCATGTGATATATCACTCAAAACTTCCCTAACTCTATCTGTTTGTGAGACAAAGATTTTATAGCAGATAGGGTCAAGTGGTACTACTGCTAATTGGGTCTTTCACCTGCTAATTCTTATTATTTACAAACTGTAATAAGACTTGAACTCTGCAAGAAATATCAACATGCTCAGGAGAGACTGCCATACTCTATCATTAAAATATTTAAGAACACGAAAAACTGCAAGTGAGGCACTGAAAAGGAACTGTGATCAAACCAGGGACTGAAATAAATGGGAATAAACGTACCTTGTATCATATACCTTGCTAAACAAAGAGGAACAAAATCAAAAGTGATATGGTTGCCTACGAAGGACAGAATAGTCCCTGGGAGACCATGGGGTTGGCATGATAACCCAGGTAACCTCGCCACCCAGTTAAATGTTGCAAGTTGCATATAGAATGTGGCTTAAAAGTAAAAATAAAAAATAAAAAGAAAAGGTCCAGTGAAAAGTGAAGTGACATTGTGAAAAATAATTTGCTAAAATCTTAGTGTGGTCTCTTCTTACAAAGCTTTCTTCAATTTGTGCAGCCAGAGTAAATTACTCACATTTCCATGCTCCCTTAACATTCTGTACAAATGATGATTACAGCTCTTACCAAATTTTATCACACATTCCATATTTATTTCTTTTTGTTATACAATAAGTTTCCAATTATTCCAATGAATGATGTATGAATTAATTTTTTAACTAATTAACTGATGAGAAAACTGAACACATATTTTTGGAACCTGTTCATATATATAATTTGCTTTTATACATTACTATTTTGTGAATGACTAATTTAGAAGAGGAAAATCAGCTCAAACACTTGCTATAAAATATTTCAGATAAAGTATGTATAAATATTGAATAGAAGTTTAAAGGAAAGAAATAAGCTAGTGAAACTTCATCTGTGAGATCCAAAGTCTTTTTAATATTTTATTTTCAAATTAAATAATAGGCATTTGTATTTGCTTTTTTATATGAACTAAAGTATAATATAAAATATAATGCATGTAATCATATAGATATTAATTTAGTATATAAATATTATACCCTAATACATTTTTGTTGTGATTATTTTGATTTTATAAATTTTTTATCATATTCCAGTAAAATGATCTAAGGTGGTACATGCTAGTATATTTTATCACTTTACATATGTATCAAAGCATTTTTCTCTAACAAGTTACTCAACAAATAAATACTGAGGCCCTTCCACTGAGAGTCCAAAGATTCTGGGAACATAATAAATTAGACTAGCAAAGCCTCACTATTACACAATGTATATTCTAGTTCGGAATTATATCAGTAATTAAGCTCTCGTCATTTAGCTTCCAATCAACCCCTTGATATTCTACTTTGCAATACTTGGACTAGGATTCTTCAAACCAATTTTTTTTTCTCATCAGCTGACTTCTTTTATCTTCTGCCAAATGAACACACTATAGGAAGGTAGGAAGGAAAAAGATGGGTGTACTTTTTCCTTTCTCTTTGGTTGCTGTTTCAGTTGGCATCTCTATGTCATTGGATCTTTGCCTTGGAAGTAACACCACTTTGATCCATTTTCCAACTTCCTTTAGCACTCACAACCAATCTTGTTATACTTTCTCAGAACTATCTGAGAAATTACTATTACTAGCCAGAGAGTGACCCCTGCTCAGAGCCCAGATCTGTAGGCTTATCGCTCCTGAGGTATCAGCACCAGACAGGAAGTACCCCTCCTCAATGTCTGACCCCAGGTTGACAGGGACTTTTCCTTTGAGTGTCTATCCTTGGATAACCCAATATTATCTCTGTTTTACTTAAGTGTTTTCAGTTCATTTTTCCAGACATCCCAAAATTATATAACTAATATCCTATACTAAATTTTCTCTGTTGAAATACTTAATGTAGCTTCACTTTCCCTGACTGGGTTCTAATTGGTATTAGATTCAGTACTTGCTATTAGAAATGGTCCAAAGAAAACAGAACCATACACATGTGATTATGAAACTGCTTTGTTATGTTTTGTCTTAAGGCAGTAATGAATTCATTGACAATGAAAAATGGAATATCAGTGGATTTCCCTGATAATAAAATTTATTAAATTAATACGTGTTATTGACTGTGAAGCAATGATTGCTGAAGCAAGCGCACCGGGGAGCAAGAGGCTGTTGTACATGACCATTATGTTTATAATGATGACTACAGGATCTGATCAGTGCAATCTCTGATTCTGAATGCACCAAAGAGTTTATGTAAAGAAAATCCAAGCTTACAACTTTGCATTCTCAGCTCACATAATTGAGAAGCAGAGAGCTTCCATGGAGAACCACCTAACAATCTTGTATTCCTTATAGTTTTAAGACAGAACTCACAGAATACCAGAACCAAATTGTAATCGTATAGCTTTCGGAATCACAGCATATGTTGAATTCATAGATCTCTCCTCTCTCTCAGTGAAGTATTTATTTTGAAAGAATAACACTCTAAGATTATAGACATATAGATAGAATCAGATGAGCTGAGAATATTTAATACCCAAATCTCTCTGAGCCATTTTTGCTAGCAGAAGGATACCCACTCTAAAGAGATCTATGCTCTCCAATGTCTAGGGAGACAAGTTTTACTTGCTATTGCCTGACAGGCACAATAGTATACCTTCATGGTCTTTTTTCAAGGCTATATCAATTTTCCTGCTTTTTGCCATAATCTAGTCTGCAAGAACCTTGTTAGTATTAAAAAACCACAGAACAATTTACACTGTTCACCTATATTTATGAGACTTTGCTTATTAAATATAATGGCAGGAAGTAGCAATGGCCATAAAATGCTTAGTAAGAAAAGTGTGAACCAAAGGTTGGAGTTAAACCCCACAAAAATGAGGGGTCTTGCCATCTCATTAAATGATGTGAGTATTCACTGAACTAGAGCATATAAATATAACCCCTCCTATGGCACTTTGCATCATCTACTTCAAAAACAATATGTTATACATACTTTGTATAAAAAATAATACTGACAATGTTCAGTGAGTGAGGCCAAGGACAAGAGAAAACTCTTTAGAAAGTCCCATCTGCAATAAAAGTTATGATGTCATATGAACTTTTTGCAAAGCAGTTCCATTGTTATATAAAATATCTGTGGCAAAGAAAGGGCTGTTCTGTGAAATATTTAGCAAGGCCAATAGGGCATTGAGAACTTCTAGGATTGTTATGAAGCGACATCTTTCCCTCTTCTGCGTATAACATTTTTAAATTTCCTTATGAGAAATACTTTCTGGCTTGTTACTGGGCCCTGTATAAATTGAAAAATGATCACAAGACATCAAGAGATCATGCAGCTTGACCTAACAATTTGGTTGGGCGTCTTCTGGCTACCAAATTGTAAGACAGAACATTCACAGAAGCCATCAATCATCTTATGTAAATGATGCGTTAGAGATCAGGTTCCAGCAGGTAAATAAGATACAAAGAAGTTTAATGAGAAGCTGGCTCAGATTCCTTTAATATCTTCTCTCAAAACATTACCACTCCTCTTCTCATGGCCTCTTGCAGAGTTCCTTATGACAAACTGACTGAAGAGGAAATATCTTAGGCCTTTTGTCCATACAGTGTATCTAACCATAAACAGACTACTGCAGCAATAGAACTTCGATCAGAAGTGTGTCCTTGAAAGGCAACGATAAATGGAAATCATCTCAGTTGGCAGAACATCAATCTACAATATTTTTGTAGATCCTTTGTCTGGATCAATCAATAAATAGATGTATAGATCTATATGCATTTGTAAGTGGGCAGTAGCTAGTGGTTTGGCTGTATGATCAGAAATTTGGAAAATGAGTAGAAAACAGAATTGAACAATTCGTGACAATGGGTTCATAGGACTATATAAATACACCTATTGGAATGAGAAGAGTATGAAGCTATTTGTCTACCATTGAATGCTGACCTGACAAATGTTCATCTAATTCAGAGGAGGCTTTGAATAATCGGATGGACAACATGACCTCTCTTTTGGATATCTGTCTTTCTCCAACCAACTTGATACTTATTTATAAATAGGCCGTGGTAGAAAGGATAGCAGCTCTGCATGGGCTAAACAATGTGGAATTTCCTCTCTAAGACTCATTTTGCTGTCTCCACTGCTAAATACCTAACTTTGCAACATCAGAGAAAAAAATACCGAGGCCCTGATATGGCACCATTCCTAGGGATGATTTCATTGGATACCATCTCATGGGAAGGGCAGTGATTTGTCCTCACTGGTTTAGAAAGATACCTTATTTATGGATTTGCTTTTCCTGCACATAATATTTAATAGCACCAGCATCTATGGACTTACTACTTCTGAACAAAGGAATTATTTGCAGCAAATAAATGTGGAAATGGGCATGTGCCACAAAATTCAGGGTTTTTTTTTTCACATACTTTATCATCCCAAGCAGCTGCCTTCATAGAAAAGAGGAGTGACCTACTAAAGGCTTAGTTATAGTGTCAGTTGAGAATTAATTCCATGAAAGTTTACTGTTCTATCTTACAGATATGTGAACTATGCTTTAAGATAAGTATCGAAATATGGACAATATTTTTCCATTGCCAGAAAATATAGATCTTAGAATCATGGAGTGGAATCAGGGAGGATCAAATTACTATTGCTTTAGTTTTCTATTGCTGCCATAAAAAAAGTCACAAACTGAAACATTCACTTAAAATAGCACAAATTTATTGTATCAGAATTCTGTCAGTCAGAAGTCTGGTGGTCTTGGCTGGTTTCTTGGCTTAGCTTCAAGAGGACTGAAATCTTGTGGTAGCAAGATTTTCTACCAATTTTCTATGCAATCTTTTCTGGAGGTTCTGGAGACAAATCCACTTCAAAGCTCATGCAGAATTTTTTGGTCAGAATCCAGTTCAATTTGGTTGTAGGACTAAGGTCCCCATTTTCTTTCTGGCTGTCAGCCAGGGTTTCTTCTCATCTTCTCATCTCAGGTTACTCCCATACTCTATCTCATTGAATCTCTCCTCTGTCTCAAAACCAGCAATGAGTTGTATTCTCATTCATAAAATTTCAATCTCTCTGACCTCCCCTTATGCTTCATTTCTCCTCTGCACCTGTCTGAATGATGCTTCTGCCTTCATTTTCTATTTTTAAGGATTCACATGAATACATTGAACCCACCTAGATAATCTAAGATAATGCCACGTTGAGGTCATCTGATTAGTAATCTTAATTCCATTACCAAAGTCCTTTCACAGAACTACCAAGATTAATGTTTGTTGAATAACTAGAGGATGAGCATCTTGATAGGGGAAGACACTTTTATAATCCTGCCTGTCACACTATTGCACCTAATAATTCATTTAGAAAGCTTTCCCTGTACCAGAAATGTTTGTTGTGCTCTTACCACTAGGGCACAGAAAAAAGGCCCACTGAACTGGAGGTTGAAGTCATCACTTGGCCATTTTGATCTCCTCGTTCCACTGAATAGGCAAAGAACACGATAGTTATGGGGTGATGTTAATGATTGTGATACCTATGAGGTAAATACATTACTGATACACATTAGGGATAAGGAGGAGTGTGCTTAGAACCCACAGATTTATCTGAGGTGTCACTTAGTACTTCCATGTTTAAAAGTAAACATTAATGAAAAACCACAGCAAACAATAAAAGCCAGAACAAAAAAATGTTAGATCTTTCAGAAATGAATTTTGAAAAAAAAAAAGAAATGAATTTTGTGGTCACCCCTTAAGGTAAAGAACTTGAACCTGCCTAGAACAATGAATTGGTAGTTAAAAAAAAAGAATGAAAAAATATCAGCTTTGTCGATTATGGGCTTACGTTTAGAGAAAAAAACAGGATTGTAGCAGGTATGCATATTCCCCCCTCTACTTGTTACACACACACACACACACACACACACACACACACACACACTAGTGAATATACCACACAATTTTTTTGTTTCTACCTCCTATTTTTCTTTTATTATTGTGTAAATGGAACGTTGTCTGTTAGTTAACTTTTCGTGTAGCATTTAGATTTCAATATATTCATATGTGGGGGGACTGTAACACCATTAGTGAACTATTTAAAATAAATCAGAGGTGGATGATATGATATTCTCTGTGAGTTGAATAAAATGAGTCTTAGCATCTTGCCCCATCTTTTGGAAAGAGGGTAATAACTTCTCTGTTTGCATGAAAAATAGTTACATCTTGTTAGGCAAAAGGATAAAGTTGTATTTGTTATTGGATGGAAGTTCATTATAATAAATGTATGTGTGGATACAGTGTACAAAAAGATGAGATATACTGGTTGTTAAACATTTTCTCTCTGTTGCGTCATATCATTTGCTCCCCAGCTTCTTAACCACTAGCCAAATAGCATCCCATGCTTATCAGTCTAAGTCTCATTTCCATTGGGCCCATTTCTCCAAGTTCTTAATGCACTACCAACAGCCAGTTTAGTGTCTTCCTCGGAGTTTGAGCCTTTCTTTGCAGGGCCCATTCTGTGAGTTCTTAGGTTCTTGTACTCTCTGTCTCTTTTTTTTTTAATTTTTAATGTCAGCTGTAGGGGTAGTAGTCTGATGCCTGCAGTTGCAATGTCTATGTTACTTCAGTGTTGTCTTTTTGCTTTTCCAGTTCTCCAATACCTATGAAATAATTCCTTATATTTAATTCTCTACTGAAATAACCAGTGTGGTTTCTGTTTTTTCTTGAAAGTACCCCCTCAGAGAGAGGGAAAGTGTTAATAAGCAAGTAAAACAGTATAATATTAGTTAAACATGATGTTAGAGAAAGTGAACCAGAGAGAAACAGAGGTAAAGACAGAGAAAAGAATGCAGGAAGAAAATCAGAAGAAAGGAGGTAGGGAGGAAAGAGAAGAGAAGGAAGGAATTTCATATAGTAGAATTACTAAGGAAATAAAGCAAGATAATAGGATGGAAGTTGACTGAGGTGAGTAGTGAAATTTCATACAGTAGGATTGAGGAAAGACTCTAGGAATGGGACATTTGAGTGAACACCTAACATAACAGCCTGGTGTGATACTGATAAATGTTACAGTGATTTTCCCATCAGCTTAGTAAAGACATACAATTTTCAGCATGGAGCATAACACAGTGTAATGCATGCTGCAAAGCACAATCAGTGTGAGGATTTGAGCAATGGGACAGCTGTTATGGAAATGTTTAATTCCCCATTCAAAGTTTTGAGCCTAAATATTGTTGAAATCCAGATGGCTGACTTAAAGCATACCACAAAGGAGAAGTGTGGAATGCCCCTAAAGTGTTGGAATGTAATTGAAGTATCATCTGACTTTTCATTTGCAAGGTAAGCAGTTTTTCATGGTTTCCTTTTTATATTTACATAAAAAGGATTTCTTAGTGAGACCAGAAGGCTTAGTAATGAAATAGAACTTCTGAAGCAATAGCAGTCAAGTTGAGAACTTGTTTTCCAGAAAAGACAAGAAGAACAAAATATAATAGATAGGAGGATGAAGACCTCCAGCAAAATAAACCAGTTTCTTCTACTTTGGAGGGAATTTGTTCAGTGAAGTTTAAGTCCCTGGTGAGTAGTAATCCATATAATTTTGCAGTGTGTATGACATACATGCTTCATTGTGTCGGTGCAACCATTGCATTTTTGAGAGATAAATTGAAAATATTAGAGATTGATGATCCAATTAATGAGATTAGCAGCAGCAGAGGAGAGAGCAAAAAATTTAACTGAGAGGAGATAAAAGTTTTCTACCTGTTTTTACATCTATTGGTAGTATTACTTTCTGGGGAAGTTAACAGGTGAAGAAGATTGGAAATGCACCGAAAGTTTTGTATTTACAGGTAAGAAAAATAATGCCATTTTAATGGCTGTCTTTATTGTTTTATTTTCAATATGAAAGTCACAGAAGCAATCATTATGACACTGGATATATCATATTGTTGCTATACAGCACCTTAAGACAATTACACATCCTAATTGATCTCTGAGATAATTGTGTTTGGTCCATCAAACCATTTTACGGATAGTATGAATAGAGAAAATGCTACCAATCTATATCCCTCAAAATTTTTTCCTGGAAAATCATGAAACACATTTTTGCCAGAGAGAAGACAAGTTAGTCTCCATATAAAATTTCTTGTGTATATAACTTCACAATAAAAATTGATTCAAATTCCTTATCACATGAATCTCCAGTACCATTGAAATAATAACAGTTCGCGTTGTTTATACCATTTTACAGTTTACGGTGTGCTCAGTTCAATTTAATTTAATGTTTCTCAACATATTTGGAGCGCCTACATTATGTTTTGTGTTATTTTAGGCATAAAGATACAATGATAGATAACCATTATCTTCAATTTGCTCACATTCCAGTGAGTCAGAAACCTAAAAATGTTATTATGGAGGGAGACCTTCAAGACGGTGGAGGAGTAAGATGTGGAGATCACCTTCCTCCCCACAAATACATCAGAAATACATCTACATGTGGAACAACTCCTACAGAACACCGACTGAACGCTGGCAGAAGACCTCAGACCTCCCAAAAGGCAAGAAAGTCCCCATGTACCTGGGTAGGGCAAAGGAAAAACAGAGACAAAGAATAGGGACGGGACCTGCACCAAGGATCGGTGCCGACCAGCACTCACCAGCCCGAGAGGCTTGTCTGCTCACCGGCTGGGATGGTGGGGGCTGGGAGCTGAGGCGCCGACTTCGGTAGAATCCCAGGTAGAGGACTGGGGTTGGCTGCGTGAACAAAGCCCGAAGGGGGCTACTGCACCATAGCTAAGCGGGAGGGAGTCTAGGAAAAAGTCTGGAACTGCCTAAGAGGCAAGATACCATTGTTTCAGGGTGCGCAAGGTGTGGGGATACAGAGCACCGCCTAAACGAGCTCCAGAGACAGGCGGGAGCCACAGCTATCAGCGTGGACCCGAGAGATGGGCATGAGACGCTAAGGCTGCTGCTGCAGCCACCAAGAAGCCTGTGTGCAAGAACAGGTCACTCTCCACACCTCCTCTCCTGGGAGCCAGTGCAGCCCACCACTGCCAGGGTCCCGTGATCCAGGGACAACTTCCCCGGGAGAACACATGGCGCGCCTCAGGCTGCTGCAACGTCACACTGGCCTCTGCCACCACAGGCTCGCCCCACATTCTGTACCCCTCCATCCCCTCGGCCTGAGTGAGCCAGAGCCCCCTAATCAGCTGCTCCTTTAACCCCGTCCTGTCTGAGCGAAGAACAGATGCCCTCAGGTGACCTACACGCAGAGGCGGGGCCAAATCCAAAGCTGAACCCCAGGAGCTGTGTGAACAAAGAAGAGAAAGGGAAATCTCTCCCAGCAACCTCAGGAGCAGTGGATTAAATCTCCACAATCAACTTGATGTACCCTGCATCTCTGGAACACCTGAATAGACAACGAATCATCCCAAAATTGAGGTGGTGGACATTGTGTGATTTTGTCTGTATATATAACTGCTTTCACCATTTGTCCTAGGGTTCTGTCTGTCATTTGTTTTGTTTTGTTTTTTTTTTTGGTAGAGTTTGTAGCACTTGTTATCATTGGTGAATTTGTTTTTTGGTTTGGTTGCTCTCTTCCTTCTTTCTTCCATTTTTTTTCTTTTTCTTATTTATTTTTTTATTACTTTTAAATTTTTCTATTTTTAATAATTTTATTTTTATTTTAATAAAATTTTTTTTTATCTTTCTTTCGTTTTTCTCCCTTTTCTTCTGAGCCGTGTGGCTGACAACGTCTTCATGATCTGGCCAGGTGTCAGGCCTGTGCCTCTGAGGTGGGAGAGCCAGTTCAGGACATCGGTCCACAGAGACCTCTCAGCTCCATGTAATAACAAACGGCAAAAACTCCCCCAGAGATCTCCATCTCAATGCTAAGACCCAGCTCCACTCAACGATCAGCAAGATACAGTACTGGACACCTTATGCCAGCTGAACTCAACGACCAGCAAGCTACAGTGCTGGAGACCCTATACCAAAAAAACAACTAGCAAGACTGGAAGACAACCCCACCCATTAGCAGAGAGGCTGCCTAAAATCATAATAAGTTCACAGACAAAACAAAACAAAGCACTGGACACAGTCCTGCCCACCAGAAAGACAAGATCCAGCCTCATCCTCCAGAACACAGGCACCAGTCCCCTTCACCAGGAAGCCTGCACAACCCACTGAACCAACATTAGCCCCTGGGGGCAGACACCAAAAACATCAGGAACTATGAACCTGCAGCCTGAGAAAAGGAGACCCCAAACACAGTAAGTTAAGCAAAATGAGAAGACAGAGAAATAAACACCAGATGAAGGAGAAAGGTAAAAACCCACCAGACCAAACAAATGAAGAGGAAATAGGCAGTCTACATGAAAAAGAATTCAGAGTAATGATAGTAAAGAGGATCCAAAATCTTGCAAATGAAATGGAGAAAATAAAAGAAACGTTTAACAAGGACCTAGAAGAAGGAAAGAGTAAACAAATAATGAACAACACAATAAATGAAATTAAAAATTTTCTAGAAGGAATCAATAGCAGAATAACTGATGCAGAAGAACAGATAACTGACCTGGAAGATAAAATAGTGGAAATAACTACCACAGAGCAGAATAAAGAAAAAAGAATGAAAAGAACTGAGGACAGTCCCAGAGACCTCTGGGGCAACATTAAATGCACCAACATTCATCTTATAGGAGTCCCAGAAGAAGAAGAGAAAAAGAAAGGGACTGAGAAAATATTTGAATAGATTATAGTTGAAAACTTACCTAATATGGGAAAGGAAATAGTCAATCAAGTCCAGGAAGCACAGAGAGTCCCATACAGGATAAATCCAAGGAGAAACATGCCAAGACACATGTTAATCAAACTATCAAAAATTAAATGCAAAGAAAAAATATTAAAACCAGCAAGGGAAAAACAAAAAATAACATACAAAGGAATCCCCATAAGGTTAACAGCTGATCTTTCAGCAGAAACTCTGCAAGCCAGAAGGGAGTGGCAGGACATATTTAAAGTGATGAAAGGGAAAAACCTACAACCCAGATTACTCTACCCAGCAAGGATCTCATTCAGATTTGATGGAGAAATTAAAACCTTTACAGACAAGCAAAAGCTAAGAGAATTCAGCACCACCAAACCAGCTTTACAACAAATGCTAAAGGAACTTCCCTAGGCAGGAAACAAAAGAGAAGGAAAAGACCTACAATAACAAACCCAAAACAATTAAGAAAATCATAATAGGAACATACATATTGATAACTACCATAAATGTAAATGGATTAAAGGCTCCAACCAAAAGACATAGACTGGACTGAATGGATACAAAAACAAGACGCTTATATATGCTGTCTACAAGAGACCCACTTCTGACCTAGGGACACATACAGACTGAAAGTGAGGGGATGGAAAAAGATCTTCCATGCAAATGGAAATCAAAAGGAAGCTGGAGTAGCAATATTCATATCAGACAAAAATAGACTTTAAAATAAAGACTATTACAAGAGACAAAGAAGGACACTACAGAATGATAAAGGGATCAATCCAAGAAGAAGATATAACAATTGTAAATATTTATGCACGCAACACAAGAGCACCTCAATACATAAGGCAAATGCTAACAGCCATAAAAGGGGAAATCGACAGTAAAACAATCACAATAGGGGACTTTAACACCCTACTTTCACGAGTGGACAGATCATTTAAAATGAAAATAAATAAGGAAACACAAACTTTAAATGATACATTAAACAAAATGGACTTAATTGATATTTATAGGACATTACATGCAAGAACAACAGAATACACTTTCTTCCCAAGTGCTCATGGAACATTCTCCAGGATAGATCGTAACTTGGGTCACAAATCAAGCTTTGGTAAATTTCAGAAAATTGAAATCATATCAAGTATCTTTTCCAACCACAATGCTATGAGACTAGATATCAATTACAGGAAAAAAATTGTAAAAAATACAAACACATGGAGGCTAAACAATATGCTACTAAATAACCAAGAGATCACTGAAGAAATCAAAGAGGAAATCAAAAAATACCTAGAAACAAATGACAATGAAAACACAACAACCCAAAACCTATGGGATGCAGCAAAAGCAGTTCTAAGAGGGAAGTTTATAGCAATACAATCCTACCTCAAGAAACAAGAAACATCTCAAATAAACAACCTAACCTTACACTGAAAACAATTAGAGAAAGAAGAACAAAAAAACCCCAAAGTTAGCAGAAGGAAAGAAATCATAAAGATCAGATCACAAATAAATGAAAAAGAAATGAAGGAAATGATAGCAAAGATCAATAATACTAAAAGCTGGTTCTTTGAGAAGATAAACAAAATTGATAAACCATTAGCCAGACTCATCAAGAAAAAAAAAAAGGGAGAAGACTGAAATCAACAGAATTAGAAATGAAAAAGGAGAAGTAACAACTGACACTGAAGAAATACAAAGTATCTTGAGAGATTACTACAAGCAAGTAGATGCCTATAAAATGGAAGAAATGGACAAATTCTTAGAAAAGCACAACCCTCTGAGACTGAACCAGGAAGAAATAGAAAATATAAATAGACAAATCACAAGCACTGAAATTAAAACTGTGATTAAAATTCTTCCAACAAACAAAAGCTCAGGACCAGATGGCTTCAGAGGGGAATTCTGTCAAACATGTAGAGAAGAGCGAACGCCTATCCTTCTCAAACTCTTCCAAAATATAGAAGAGGAAGGAACACTCTCAAACTCATTCCACAAGGCCACCATCACCCTGATACCAAAACCAGACAAAGATGTCACAAGAAAAGAAAACTACAGCTCAATATCTCTGATGAACATAGATGCAAAAATCCTCAACAGAATACTAGCAAACAGAATCCAACAGCACATTGAAAGGATCATACACGATGATCAGGTGGAGTTTATCCCAGGAATGCAAGGATTCTTCAATTTATGCAAATCAATCAACGTAATACACCATATTAACAAATTGAAGGATAAAATCCATATGATAATAGATGCAGAAAAATTTTTCGAAAAAATTCAACACCCATTTATGATAAAAACTCTACAGAAAGTAGGCACAGAGGGAACTTACCTCAACATAATAAAGGCCATATATGACAGACCCACAGCAAACATCGTTCTCAATGGTGAAAAACTGAAACCATTTCCTCTAAGATCAGGAAAAAGACAAGGTTGCCCACTCTCACCACTAGTATTCAACATAGTTTTGGAAGTTTTAGCCAGCAATCAGAGAAGAAAAAGTTTTAGACAGCAATCAGAGAAGAAAAAGAAATAAAAGGAATCCAAATCAGAAAAGAAGAAGTAAAGCTGTCAGTGTTTTCAGATGACATACTATACATAGAGAATCCTAAAAATGCTACCAGAAAACTACTAGAGCTAATCAATGAATTTGGTAAAGTAGCAGGATACAAAATTAATGCACAGAAATCTCTTGCATTCCTACATATTGATGACAAAAACTGTGAAAGAGAAATTAAGGAAACACTCCCATTTACCACTGCAATAAAAAGAATAAAATACCTAGGAATAAACTTACCTAAGGAGACAAAAGACCTGTATGCAGAAAACTATAAGACATTGATGAAAGATTTTAAAGATGATACAAACAGATGGAGAGATATACCACGTTCTTGGATTGGAAGAATCAACATTGTGAAAATGACTATACAACCCAAAGCAATCTACAGATTCAGCGTAATCCCTATCAAACTACCAATGGCATTTTTCACAGAACTAGGACAAAAAATTTCACAATTTGTATGGAAACACAGGAGACCCCGGATAGCCAGAGCAATCTTGGGAGGGAAGTGCGGAGCTGGAGGAATCAGGCTCCTGGACTTCAGAATATACTACAAAGCTACAGTAATCAAGACAGTATGGTACTGGCACAAAAACAGAAATATAGATCAATGGAACAGAACAGAAAACCCAGAGATAAACCCATGCACAAATGGTCACCTTATTTTTGATAATGGAGGCAAGAATATACAATGGAGAAAAGACAGCCTCTTCAATAAGTGGTGCTGGGAATACTGGACAGCTACATGTAAAAGAATGAAATTAGAACACTCCCTAACACCATACACAAAAATAAACTCAAAATAGAATAAAGACCTAAATATAAGGCCATACACTTTTTAGAGGAAAACCTAGGCAGAACACTCTAAGACATAAATTACAACAAGATCCTTTTTGACCCACCTCCTAGAGAAATGGAAATAAAAACAAAAATAAACGAATGGGACCTAATGAAACTTAAAAGCTTTTGCATAGCAAAGAAAAACATAAACAAGATGAAAAGACAAACCTCAGAATGGGAGAAAATATTTGCAAATGAACCAATGACAAAGGATTAATCTCGAAAATATACAAACAGCTCATGCAGCTCAATATCACAAAAACAAACAATTGAATCAAAAAATGGGCAGAAGACCTAAATAGACATTTCTCCAAAGAAGATATACAGATTGAAACAAACACATGAAAGGATGCTCAACCTCACTAATCGTTAGAGGAATGCAAATCAAAACTACAATGAGTTATCACCTCACACCAGTCAGAATGGCCATCATCAAAAAATCTACAAACAATAAATGCTGGAGAGGGTGTGAGAAAAGGGAATCCTCTTGCACTGTTGGTGGGAATGTAAATTGATACAGCCACTATGGAGAACAGTATGGAGGTCCCTTCAAAAACTAAAAATAAAACTACCATATGACCCAGCAATCCAACTACTGGGCATATACCCTGAGAAAACCATAATTCAAATAGAATCATGTACCACAATGTTCACTGCAGCTCTATTTACGAAGCCAGGACATGGAAGCAAGCTAAGTGTCCATCGACAGATGAATGCATAAAGAAGATGTGGCACATATATACAATGGAATATTACTCAGCCTTAAAAAGAAATGAAATTGAGTTATTTGTAGTGAGGTGGATTGACCTAGAGTCTGTTATACAGAGTGAAGTAAGTCAGAAAGAGAAAAACAAATACTGCATTCTAACACATATATATGGAATCTAAAAAACAAAAACTGGTTTTGAAGAACCTAGGGGCAGGACAGGAATAAAGACATAGACATAAAGAACGGACTTGAGGACATGGGGAAGGGTAAGGGTAAGGTGAGATGAAGTGAGAGAGTGGCATTGACATATATACCCTATCAAAGGTAAAATAGATAGCTAGTGGGAAGCAGCTGCATAGCAGAAGATCAGCTTGGTGCTTGTGACCACCTAGAAGGGTGGGATAGTGAGGATGGGAGGGAGACTCAAAAGGGAGGAGATATGGGGATATATATATATATATATGTATAGCTGATTCACTTTGTTATGAAGCAGAAACTAACACACCATTGTAAAGCGATTATACTCCAATAAAGATGTTTAAAAAATGGTATTATGATATAAAATGAGAATATAGATAATAAAAGTCTATAGAAAGTGCCTCAGGAACATAGAGAACATAGAGAAACTTCTGTCTGATTTTATAACCTAGTTTTTTTTTTCAATCTGCCTATTAAAATGGTGTTAAGCTAGAAAAAAAGTTGTATATAAATATGATATAGTATATTATATATATGAGATTATTTTTATATATGTTATTAAGTGGGAGGTAAAAAGAAATTCCAGATATTGTATAATTCAATTATGTAAAATCTATACAGTATATATGTGTGTGTGTTTATGTTTTTCAGGGAATCTATGATTGCAAAAATTTTAGATTAGTTGCCAGGCATGTTCCCATGCTGCTGAGGAGGCTAATTCTTAGAAGGGCTCTAGAACTGCTGGAAGTGATCTCCATTATTCTGGGTCTAGTCAGGGAAACATAGACCACACATTATTTTAGCAGGGAAATGTGTTAGAGGAATAGGTTAAATAGACAGTGGAGAACTTCAAAAAAATAAAAATGAAAACTGACATAACAAAAATGTTAATACAGAGAGCAGCCCTTCCCCTAGTGCTGAGGAAACAAAGAAGACTGGCCGTTATTGCCAGACCCCATAAACTTGGAGGAGGGGCCTACAAAGCTGGGACTTGGACCTCTGAGGAGGATTCCATCCAGCTAGTGTTGATATTGCAGAGACAATTTCATGAACCTAATTCTGTGAATATGAGAATAAGCTAGAAACTAGAACGGACCACTGCAGGGTGAGGGTCCATGCTGGGACAATACTGTTAGGAACAGCAGTGTAAGAAAAAAGAGAAAGTTCCTTCTTCCATATCCTGCCGCTTGCCATTTTCTCTGTAATACTCACTGTTGGCAGAACCTAACCAATAGAAAATCAGCTGGCCATGAAGAGATGTAGTTTGTAGAATTCTAGCCCTACCATGAAAGAGTAGAGAGGGGTGGATTTCTATCTGACTGAGAGACAAATTTCTAATAACTCATTGAATTCTTTAAATACTTACTCACTAAATATTTACATAGTATTAACTATTTGAACAATACAATGACAAGAGATGTATAGAAAGGGCATTTCATCTTTTAATATATATATATATATATATATATATATATATATATATATATATTTAGTCTTCTTAATATTGATATCTATAATTTTCTGGGGTTCCAAGAATTGCCACAGAATAAGAGGAAGCTGTTGATTTCCTAGATTGAGAACTTTCTTGCCATAAACTAATTTGTCTCATATTTAAAGGCATAGAGATTTTGTCATTATTTGTTTATCCTAATTCTCCCAAATTAACTGCATTGCTAGTTGCCAAAACTTTTCTCCTAAAGCAAGATCTAAGAAAAATTGGATAAGTGCTTTTAATGCATTTATTCACTCTTTATTTAGGGCATATTAGGGCAAGTTACTTTAAAAATGTTAAAAAAAAAAAAAAAAGAAAGAAAAACAAGGTAGATGGAATAGTTTCCCTAGTGAAACTTGATCTAATAGAAATGACAGGAAAAATGATTTAAGAATACATCAAACCTTTAAAATTTTCTGTAATACTATTTACTGTAGTAGTAAGCTTTCAAGTTCTTTTTTCAAATGTTTTATTGTTTTTATTTTTTATACAGCAGATACTTATTAGTTATCTATTTTATACATATATGTCAATCCCAATCTCCCAATTCATGCCACCATCACTACCCCCTCCCCCCCCAACAAACATTATTCTGTATGTTTCTGTGGCATGTTTTTGGATGAGATTTACATTTAATTTGGTGGACCCTGAGTAATGCAGATTGCCCTCCCTCGTATGGGTGGGTCTCATTCAGTCTGTTGAAGCCCTGAGTAGAATAAAAGACTGACTTCCCCTGAGAAAGAGGGAATTCTGCTAGCTGACTGCCTTCACATTTGACCTACAACATCAGCTCTTCCTGATTCTCCAGCAGACTGCCTTTGAACTTGAACTGCACCTATTTCCTAAGTCTCCAGTCTACCAGCCTCATCCAGATTTTGAACTTATCAAGCTTCCACAATTGCATGACACAATTCCTTTAAAAAAATATATATATATACACATATGTATATATATATTCATATGTATATATATGTATATGTATATGTATTTATATAAACACAAACACACATATCATACTGGTTCTATTTCTCTGAGAATGTGACTAATAAACTTCTAAAGAATGAATCCCTTATTTGTCTTAGTTTCCAAGACTGGGGGAATTCTTATTCTTTTCCTTTTCTCCATTTTCACCATACAGTCTATTACAAAATCATGTCTTTTTCCCCCCTATTTCTCCTGAAAATCACAGCAAATAATTCAATTCTCTAAATCTCCTCTGCTTTTATCATTCATTCTCACAATTCTAAATCTTGGCATGTGCCTTTTCCCTTGTCAGGAATGCCCCTCACAATCTTATTTTCCTGGTTCACTGCTATTTATTCTTCAAGTACCAATTCAGGCCTGACTTTCTTGGATAAGCATCTCCTGATAATCAGCAAAAAGTAAGTGATGCTTCTCTATCATTTTTTTTTAACCACTCCTCTTATTTCTCACTTTCACTTGTCTGATCACTTGTCTGTGTCTCAGCTCTTCTTCAAATTGTTAAAATGTTGGAATTCTGTCATGCATCTCTGAGCCTCAGGTTTAACCCAGGTCCTGGGACATATCAGGTACTTACTCAAAGATTGTTTGATAATTGTATGGAAAGAAATAGGGGATAGTTCATGGATGGAAGTTGAATAGAAAAATAATTGAGAAAGACCATCTATGTAATTTGGATATTATTTGAATTAAACTTTGTGCAATCTTGAATTGCATAGTAATTAACAGTGTGTCAATACAAATCTTATGGGTTCAAATTGCAGTTCCAGCACGGTTGATTTAGCTTCCTGTGTCTCAGTTCCCTTTATTGTATATTAAGGTAATAATAGTATGAAACTCAGGTTTTTATGAGAGACTTAAACTTGAAAATATTTCTACAGCACTTATCCAAAGGCTAGCATATTATAAATGGAAAAAAAATACTTAAATTGAGCAAAGTGCATTCAATTTAAGCATTATTATAAAGGTCTGGGGTTTTCTTTTAGTACATTTTACTGCAAATATGATATAAAAATTGAATCTAGATGAATCCAGATATCTTACTACATTAGTTACATACCCTCTCCCCTAACCCTGTCTCTCCATCTTTCTGTGTTTAGCTGTACTGGAAATATCATTTCTCTACTACATCATGGTATCTCTGCCTTAATGCATTTACCTACAGTTTTCCCTGAAGAGAACACTCTTCTCATTTTGATTTTCTCTTGGAAAACTTAACTTCTGCGGGAATGTCTTCCCCAAAGTCTAAACCAGTCAATGTCTTTCTACTTTGTTATAAATACTTGTTTAAAGTTTGTGATTCCTGCTAAAGTTAAGCTTTGTGAGGGCGAGGTCTGTGCATGTTTTTTAAAATATAGAAATCTAGCATTTCACACTCTATATTATACATAGTGTATATTAAATAAATATTTTAAAACAAATACATAAATATTTCACTCATCTGAACAATGATTTCTTGTCTATAAATGTTTGATGAATGTAAAAATTAAGTATTTTCCCCTCTTTTTATGATTGGAAAGCAATATAACTAAGATACTGGATAAATTTTATAGCTGAACTATCTTCATTCCTTAGATGAAAACAATTCTTATAGAACATAATTTGCTCAACTTTATTTGGAAAAATTTTATCTTGCCATTAAGAACATCTTATTTTAGGGAAAAAAAAAAAAAAAAGATGATACTAGCCCACTGCACTAAGGCACCTAAAGGGTTAATTAGTTTAAAAAAAGAAAAAAAAATTCTCGTGATGTAATAAGAGAAATGAGTTTCTTTTTACTAATATCAAAGATTAATATGTCTCATCATGAAATATCCATGCTCCACTGAAAGAAAGCAATTGTTACTTCACCCCGACTGCTTTTCCAAATGTCCTAAGATCTTCAGCTGTCTTTTAGCAGTATATTCATCCAAGATTTACCTGCAGTTGTGAAGTCAGACACAAGTTCACTAGCCTCTACAAATCCTGTATTTATGTTTATCCTTCCAAAATATGTGTGATAATCAGTACCTCAATATTGAGAAAACATTTATAACATTCCCATGATTTATCATATTAAAATATTCTTTAAAATTGTTTACAGTTTTCAATGACTCATTCTAGTAAAATTTTATGTACCTCAGAGAAATTTTATTTTTTTTAAATGGAATAAAATATTAGCATCAAACTAGGCTATAATTTTATGTAGCATGTAATTAAATAATATAGTCTATTGAATATTTGTATATATGATCTGAATGTTGTGTATAAAAATGCAAAACAATAGATTTAAATGCTGTACCCTCCCACAGGTCTAAATATCATCACTCTTTTGTTTCTTTTACTTTCAGTTATTAAAAATAACACTGAATTAATAAGAAATGATAAAGTTCAAGAAATATGAAATGAGAGTTTGGTTTCAACATTACTAAATTGTAAATTTAAAGCATTAATTTTTATCTCATGGTAAGTACTCTAATTTTCATATGTATAAGCATTGTTTACAAAAGAGAAAATATATATGTATGTACAAACAGCCATGTATGTGCGTGTGTGTGTGTGTGTGTGTGTGTGTTCACCAAACAGGTTCCATACCCAGGAACATATGAACACTTGCTGATGTAAAAATGAGTAGGATTGAAGGAGATAAAAAATATTATTGTGGATGTATACTGAAGTCCTCGAGTCATGTCAAGAGATGGGACATAGAAAATATAGTTAGGTGACTTCAGCTATCCAGCCAACTGCCTGAAGTCTGAATGAAGAAGAACAGAAAGTCCTCCAAGTATTTTAACGGAATTTATTCACAATGCTAAGTACCAAAGGATATAAATTATTATCTGAAATTCAAGTGGTATTCATATGATTGAAGGGTACATCTAGGAGTATGTATGATTTTTAGTGAGTTGGTTACAATTTCATCCATTTCCTTCATACTCAGGAAATGGTATTAGAATATGAATGAGTGCAAAAATGTTTTCTTATGGAATAACAGTAAATAAATGAATTCGTTTTAAAAATAAATTTCACAATCTGACATCTTTTAAAATATAGAAATATATTATAATTATAATTGATAGAAACATATCATGGTCTTTTCAGGGAAGATTAATAATGAAATAAACATCATCATTGTCATCTTTGTGGTCATTACCTCTACAGCAGAATTTCTCAAACTTGGCTCTATTTGTGCTTTGGGCTGAATAATTCTTTTTAGGGGGCAGTGTGGCTGGCTATCTTGAGCATTTTAGGATATTTAGCAGCATTTCTGCCCTTTACCCACTATATAGTAGTAGTAACAACCCTCACCCCTCAACAATCATGACAACCTGAAAAGGTCAAATATTGCCAAAAGTTACCTGGGGCTACAAAATCAATCCTGGTAGAAAACCACTGCTCTAGAGAGAGCTCCCTGGACATTTTTGAATCCATGCATCAAAACTGTCTGTGCCCGCCACTTCTAAATATTAACCCAATTTCTATACCTTTGGTCCAGTACTTTTTCTGAGGAGATCTCTTGCCACAGCCTTTAAAAATATTGTTTCTCATGTTAAACATCCATGTTTTAATTTATCTTGAATTTATTACCATCATTATACCAGAAATTTTAAAAAGTTAACTTTCCACATATATTTTAAATTTCTACATTGATTTGAAATAAAATATTGTACTGGAGAATTTTTTTTTTAATTAATTAATTTATTTATGGCTGTGTTGGGTCTTTGTTTCTGTGCGAGGGCTTTCTCTAGTTGCGGCAAGCGGGGGCCACTCTTCATCGCGGTGCACGGGCCTCTCACTGTCGCGGCCTCTTGTTGCGGAGCACAGGCTCCAGACGCGCAGGCTCAGTAGTTGTGGCTCACGGGCCCAGTTGCTCCGCGGCATGTGGGATCTTCCCAGGCCAGGGCTCGAACCCGTGTCCCCTGCATTAGCAGGCAGACTCCCAACCATTGCACCACCAGGGAAGCCCTGTACTGGAGAATTTTAACCCAAGAAAACCATGTTCTGTAACCACAGTATAATATATTCTATATATTAAAACTTTTTATAAATTAACCTGATTTAATTAAGCTTATTATATCCATACATTTTAGGCGTGTGGGTGTATCCTATTAGTTTGTGCCACGTTTGATTGGAAGAATTAATAGAACCATAAAGTTAATTCCACATTAGTTATCATAACAGAACAACATGGGAAGATTACAATCTTTGCATTTCTGCATAATGATATACACCATCAATGACTGGGCACCTTCTGTATTACAAATCGCAAGGGAGTCAAAGGAGATGCTCATCACTGATTTGGGAAGTGGACTAAGCAAAGATTTACTTCTGCTAAATGAGAGTATGCACACGATGCTATGAGAGCAGATGGAATCTTCACTGATCTCTGTCTGAATGGGTCAGGAAAGATGTGATGGGGCGGATTTTGGAAGGATGAGTAGGATAACATCAGTGTCAGATTACTAGTGATCCATTCATTTACCCACATTACACAAAGTTTTACTGCCTAAGAACATAAACAACAGTTTCCTGAATTAATGAAATATACCTGGTAGGCACTGCACCAAAGAAGAGCAAGTAACCCGAATTCAATTACTTTACTCAGATTCCCCAATATAAAAACATCTGAATTGATAAAACAATTAATGATCAAATCACATTAAAAAGCCTCTTTGCCAAACTCTGGCCACTTTCCATTGCCTTGGAAAACACACTGATTGATTTTTATACAAAGGTGAACTGCTGGCAGAAGTTTCCTCCAAAAAGTCTGAACACCTCTGCTTTCCCTTTTTTTCCCAGCTGAACAGAGTGCTTAAGGTTAGGTGTTTGTGTTTTCCCCTGTTTATGTTGTGCTTGTTTTTACAATAATTTAGATTAGTTAAATTTTTCATAAATAAGTTAAATATCCATAAGAAAGACAAATAATTTTGTCCATGAAAACTGTGGAAACACACAATAAAGGGGAACTGCCAAAGCATCTTTGTAGGTGTGAGTGAGTGAGTTGACTAAAAAAATTGGTAAAGTGTGAAAATCTAAAAGGATTCTAGGCTTGGATTGCTTTAAAATTGATCCATGTGTACTTTCAAATTTTTAAAATGAAAAATGAAATTTCTGAATATTGTTTATACAAAATTTACCACTCAAGACTCCAACTCACGTATGAAGAGAAACCCATACATGAAGAAAAGTCTTTGGATCCACATTCAAAATCTGATATGTGAATGTACATTTACATGTTTTAAGCAAACAAAATAATGATTAAGTATAACTTTTTGAGTCCTACCAATATATATTTATTAGCCTACCAATTCTTAAATAATTAGATAAAAATGTTTCAACTCTGTAAACTATTGTGGTTTTGAAGGTTCAAGTGACAATTAATCAAATCGATTCTGATGCTGTAGAACTTCCTACAGTTATAAAAACTGAGTAATAGTCATTTAATTAACTTTCAGACTTGAATAGGTCATCTGAAGTGAAATTATAACCAGAAATTTAATGAATTCTATGGAGAGCTGTCCACCTCCTAAAAAGCCATTTTGTGTGTATAAATTAGTGATAATGCATTTTTTAAGATTTAGACAAAATACAAGCATATTAGTGTTTATATAAAATGCCCTATATATGTAAACAATAGCACAGTTCCTTTAAAAAATAGACTTTAATGACTGATACCCCCTACAAGAAAGATATAGATTTTCCTTTTTGTATATGAAAAACACATGAAGAATCATTTTTTATTGTGATGTCAGTGAACATTTTCAGTTATAAGCTGAGAATGATATTTTAATAATTCTTATTTACTTTTGTTACTACTTGAATTGTGTATCATCTGGAAAGCTAAATCTCAAGGAAGAACATAGCTTTTCCCCTGTAGTAGTTTGAATTAATGATGTGCTGTGAGTTATTTAAACAGGTGTTTGCTTTTATAATTTAAATTTTCCAAAAGGGGGAATCACAGACAACCAACCATCAGAAAATAACAAGCTGTGATGGCTATACACAGCTGTATTTCTCACATTTCCATGGGCATTGGGAGTCATTGTTTTATTTCTGACCATCTGCAAACCCCACTTAAGGTCATAAGCAGGTGTTGTGTATCCTCTGGCATAATATTCTTCTTTCCAGAAACAAGAATACAGTTAGGATTAAGAAAATAGGAAGAACACAAAGTTAAATTGCCTTTACACCTACCTGATTTGTACAATGAGAAATTTTAGAAAAAACATGGTAAAAATATTCCCCAAGAATAAATTTCTGTGTTTGTTTTTTATTCCAGGTTAGTCAAATGTAATTACTGTAACAGCTTTTTTGTTTAAACTGAATTCTACCAGAAGTTGTCATGGAGATTGGAAATAGAGGGCTGCACAGTTGAAGGATGGAAAAGATCAATCTGTCTCCAATTTTCTATCATTTATGACTTGGCAAGGATGTAAAATTCAGTAGTCCTATCAGAAATGTGGATTTCATGTGTGTTGTGTAGTCTCTTTCACTGTTCATACGTTTGATACTGTTTCTTGGTTGCTCTCTTACGACACTGTTCATACTCTCTTTCCTAATTTTAACTAACTCACATTTTAAAAAATGCATTGCAATGCTCTTGTTGTATATTGTCTAATTTTGTAACCTAGTTTTTGAAAAGGTAGAGTGTTTTTTCTCTACATTTAATCTAATGCTGAACACACAAGAAGTAAATAGCTATTTAAAAATGATTCTTAAGGTTATTTAAATAAGATCAATATGAAGTCTACCCTACGACCTAAATTTCATTTTAGCCAATAACTCCAATCTTTACTGAAATCATATTTGAACTAAAAATACCTGCTGGTAGCAAGGGAAAAGCAACAAATGACATACAAGGGAATACCATAAGGTTAACAGCTGATCTTTCAGCAGAAACTTTGCAAGCCAGAAGGGAGTGGCAGGACATATATAAAGGGATGAAAGAGAAAAACCTACAACCAAGATTACTCTGCCCAGAAAGGATCTCATTCAGGTTTGATGGAGAGATTAAAACCTTTACAGACAAGCAAAGGTTAAGAGAATTCAGCACCACCAAACCAGCTTTAAAACAAATGCTAAAGGAACTTCTCTAGGCAGGAAACACAAGAGAAGAAGAAGACCTACAATAACAAAGGCAAAACAATTAAGAAAATGATAATAGGAACAATACATATCAATAATTACCTTAAATGTAAATGGATTAAATGCTCCAACCAAAAGACACAGACAGGCTGAATGGATACAAAAACAAGACCCGTATATACGTTGTCTGCAAGAGACCCACTTCAGACCTAGGGACACATAGACTGAAAGTGAGGGGATGGAAAAAGATTTCCATGCAAATGGAAATCTAAAGAAAGCTGGAGTAGCAATTCTCATACCAGACAAAATAGACTTTAAAATAAAGACTATTACAAGAGACAAAGAAGGACACTACAGAATGATCAAGGGATCAATCCAAGAAGAAGATATAACAATTGTATATATTTATGCACCCAACATAGGAACACCTCAATATATAAGGCAAATGTTAAGAGCCATAACAAGGGAAATCAACAGTAACACAATCATAGTAGGGGACTTTAATATCCCAATTTCACCAATGACAGATCATCCAAAATGAAAATAAATAAGGAAACACAAGCTTTAAATGATACATTAAACAAGATGGACTTAATTGATATTTATGGGACATTCCATGCAAAAACAACAGAATACACGTTCTTCTCAAGTGCTCATGGAACATTCTCCAGGATAGATCATATCTTGGGTCACAAATCAAGCCTTGGTAAATTTAAGAAAATTGAAATCAAATTAAGTATATTTTCCAACAACAGCCCTATGAGACTAGAAATCAATTACAAGAAAAAATCTGTAAAAAATACAAACACATGGAGGCTAAACAATATGCTACTAAATAACCAAGAGATCACTGAAGAAATCAAAGAGGAAATCAAAAAATACCTAGAAACAAATGACAATGAAAACAAAACAACCCAAAACCTATGGGATGCAGCAAAAGCAGTTCTAAGAGGGAAGTTTATAGCAATACAATCCTACCTCAAGAAACAAGAAACATCTCAAATAAACAACCTAACCTTACACTTAAAGCAATTAGAGAAAGAAGAACAAAAAACCCCCAAAGTTAGCAGAAGGAAAGAAATCGTAAAGATCAGATCAGAAATAAATGAAAAAGAAATGAAAGAAACAATAACAAAGATCAATGAAATTAAAAGCTGGTTCTTTGAGAAGGTAAACAACATTGATAAACCATTAGCCAAACTCATTAAGGAAAAAAGGGAGAAGACTCAAATCAATAGAGTTAGAAATGAAAAAGAAGAAACAACTGACACTGCAGTAATACAAAGGATCATGAGAGATTACTACAAGCAAGTATATGCCAATAAAATGGAAGAAATGGACAAATTCTTAGAAAAGCACAACCTTCCAAGACTGAACCAGGAAGAAATAGAAAATATAAACAGAACAATCACAAGCACTGAAATTAAAACTATGATTAAAAATCTTCCAAAAAACAAAACCCCAGGACCAGATGGCTTCACAGGTGAATTCTGTCAAACAAGTAGAGAATAGCTAACACCTATCCTTCTCAAATGCTTCCAAAATATAGCAGAGGGAGGAACACTCCCAAACTCATTCTACGAGGCCACCATCACTCTGATACCAAACCAAAGATGTCGCAAAGAAAGAAAACTACAGGCCAATATCACTGATGAACATAGATGCAAAAATCCTCAACAAAATACTAGCAAACAGAATCCAACAGCACGTTAAAAGGATCATACACTATGATCAAGTGGGGTTTATCCCAGGAATGCAAGGATTCTTCATTATATGCAAATCAATCAGCGTGATACACCATATTAACAAATTGAAGGTTAAGAACCATACGATCATCTCAATAGATGCAGAGAAAGCTTTTGATAAAATGCAACACCCGTTTATGATAAAGGCCGTCCAGAAAGTAGGCATAGAGGGAACTTTCCTCAACATAATAAAGGCCATATATGACAAACCCACAGCCAACATCATCCTCAATGGTGAAAAACTGAAAACATTTCCACTAAGATCAGGGACAAGACAAGGTTGCCCACTCTCATCACTGTTATTCAACATAGTTTTGGAAGTGTTAGCCACAGCAATCAGAGAAGAAAAGGAAATAAAAGGAATCCAAATTGGAAAAGAAGAAGTGGGGCTGTCACTGTTTGTAGATGACATGGTACTATACATACATAATCCTGGGGATGCTACCGGAGAACTTCTAGAGCTAATCAATGAATTTGGTAAAGTAGCAGGATGCAAAATTAATGCACAGAAATCTGTTGCATTCCTCTACACTAATGATGAAAAATCTGAAAGTGAAATTAAGAAAACACTCCCATTTACCATTGCAACAAAAAGAATAAAATATCTAGGAATGAACCTACCAAAGGAGACAAAAGATCTGTATGCAGAAAATTACAAGACCCTGATGAAGGAGATTGAGGATGCTGCAGATAGATGGAGAGATATAACATGTTCTTAGATTGGAAGAATCAACATTGTGAAAATGACTCTAATGCCCAGGGCAATCTACAGATTCAATGCAATCCCTATCAAATTACCACTGGCATTTTTCACAGAACTAGAACAAAAAATTTCACAATTTGTATGGAAACACGGGAGACTGAGGATAGCCAGGGCAATCTTGGGAGGGAAGGGCAGAGCTGGAGGAATCAGGCTCCTTGACTTCGGACTATACTACAAATCTACAGTAATCAAGACAGTATGGTACTGGCACAGAAACAGAAATATAGATCAATGGAACAGGATAGAAAGCCCAGAGATAAACCCATGCACATATGGTCATCTTATCTTTGATAAAGGAGGCAGGAGTGTACAGTGGAGAAAAGACAGCCTCTTCGGTGGGTGGTGCTAGGAAGGCTGGACAGCTACATGTAGAAGAATGATGTTGGAACACTCCCTAACCCCATACACAAAAATAAACTCAAAATGGATTAGAGACCTAAATGTAAGGCCAGACACCATCAAACTGTTAGAGGAAAACATCAGCAGAACACTCTATGACATAAATCACAGCAAGATCCTTCTTGACCTACCTCCTAGAGAGATGGAAATAAGGACAGAAATGAACAAAGGGGACCTAATGAAGCTTAAAAGCTTTTGCACAGCAAGGAAACCATAAACAAGACGAGGAGACAACCCTCAGAATGGGAGAAAATATTTGCAAATGAAGCAACAGACAAAGGATTGATCTCCAAAATTTATGAGCAGCTCATGCAGCTCAATATCAAAAAAACAAACAACCCAATCCAAAAATGGGCACAAGACCTAAATAGACATTTCTCCAAAGAAGATATACAGATTGCCAACAGACACATGAAAGAATGCTCAACATTAATGGTTAGAGAAATGCAGATGAAAACTACAATGAGATATCATCTCACACCAGTCAGAATGGCCATCATCAAAAAATCTACAAACAATAAATGCTGGAGAGGGTGTGGAGAAAAGGGAACCCTCTTGCACTGCTGGTGGGAATGTAAATTGATACAGCCACTATGGAGAACAGTATGGAGGTTCCTTAAAAAACTAAAAATAGAACTACCCTACGACCCAGCAATCCCACTAGTGGGCATATACCCTGAGAAAACCATAATTCAAAAAGAGTCATGTACCAAAATGGTCATTGCAGCTCTATTTACAATAGCCAGGACATGGAAGCAACCTAAGTATCCATCAACAGATGAATGGATAAAGAAGATGTGGCACATATACACAATGGAATATTACTCAGCCATAAAAAGGAACGGAACTGAGTTATTTGTAGTGAGGTGGATGGACCTAGAGACTGTCATGCAGAGTGAAGTAAGTCAGAAACATAAAAACAAATGCCGTATGCTAACACATATATATGGACTCTAATAAAAAAAAATGGTCATGAAGAACCTATGAGCAAGACGGGAATAAAGATGCAGACCTACTAGAGAATGGACTTGGGGATACGGGGAGGGGGAAGGGTAGGCTGGGACGGAGTGAGCGAGTGGCATGGACATATATACACTACCAAACGTAAAATAGATAGCTAGTGGGAAGCAGCCGCATAGCACAGGGAGATCAACTCCGTGCTTTGTGACCACCTAGAGGGGTGGGATTGGGAGGGCGGGAAGGAGGGAGATGCAAGAGGGGGGAGATATGGGGATATATGTGTATGTATGGCTGATTCACTTTGTTGTAAGTGGAAACTAACACATCATTCATTGTAAACCAATTATACTCCAGTAAAGATGTTTAAAAAAAAAAAAAGTATCATACAGCGTGATCAAGTGGGATTTATCCCAGGGATGCAAGGATGCTTTAATACATGCAAATCAATCAATGTGATAAACCATATTCACAAATTGAAGGATAAAATCCATATGATAATCTCAATAGATGCAGAAAAATCTTTTGACAAAATTCAACATCGATTTACGATAAAAACTCTCCAGAAAGTGGGCATAGAGGGAACCTACATCAACATAATAAAGGTCATAAATGACAAACCGACAGCCAACATAATTCTCAATGGTGAAAAACTGAAACCATCTCCCCTAAGATCAGGAAAATGACAAGGGTGCCCACTCTCATCACTATAATTCAACATAGTTTTGGAAGTTTTAGCCACGGCAATCAGAGAAGAAAAAGAAATAAAAGGAATCCAAATCAGAGAAGAAAAAGTAAAATCGTCATTGTTTGCAGATGACATGATACTACACATAGAGAATCGTAAAGATGCCACCAGAAAACTACTAGAGCTAATCAATGAATTTGGTAAATTTGCAGGATAGAAAATTAATGCACAGAAATCTCTTGCATTCCTATACACTAACGATGAAAAATATGAAAGAGAAATTAAGGAAACACTACCATTTACCATTGCACAAAAAGAATAAAACACCTAGGAATAAACCAACCTAAGGAGACAAAAGACCTGTATGCAGAGAAGTATAGGACACTGATGAAAGAAATCAAAGATGATACAAACAGATGGAGAGATATACCATGTTCTTAGACTGGAAGAATCAACATTGTGAAAATGACTATACTACTCAAAGCAATCAACAGGTTCAATGCAATCCCTATCAAACAACCAATGGCATTTTTCAAAGAACTAGAGCAAAAAATTTCACAGTATGTATGGAAACACAAAAGACCTCGAATAGCCAAAGCAATTTTGAGAAAGAAAACCGGAGCTGGAGGAATCAGGCTCCCTGACTTCAGACTATACTACAAAGCTACAGTAATCAAGACAGTATGGTACTGACACAAAAACAGAAATATAAATCAACGGAACAAGATAGAAAGCCCAGAGATAAACCCACACACATATGGTAACCTTATCTCTGATAAAGGAGGCAAGAATATACCATGGAGAAAAGACAGCCTCTTCAATAAGTGATGCTGAGAAAACTGGACAGCTACATGTAAAAGAATGAAATTAGAACACTTCCTAACTCTATACACAAAAATAAACTCAAAATGGATTAAAGACCTACATGTAAGGCCAGACACTATAAAACTCTTAGAGGAAAACATCAGCGGAACACTCTATGACATAAATCACAGCAAGATCCAATTGACCCACCTCCTAGAGAAATGGAAATAAAATCAAAAATAAACAAATAGGACCTAATGAAACTTAAAAGCTTTTGCACAGCAAAGGAAACCATAAATAAGATGAAAAGACAACACTCAGAATGGGAGAAAATATTTGCAAACGAAGCAAATGACATAGGATTAATCTCCAAAATATACAAGCAGCTCATGCAGCTAAACATCAAAAAAACAAACAACCCAATCCAAAAATGGGCACAAGACCTAAACAGACATTTCTCCAAAGAAGATATACAGAGTGCCAACAAACACATGAAAGGATGCTCAACCTCACTAATCATCAGAGAAATACAAATCAAAACCACAGTGACGTATCACCTCACACTGGTCAGAATGGCCATCATCAAAAAATCTACAAACAATAAATGCAGGAGAGGGTGTGGAGAAAAGGGAACCCTCTTGCACTGTTGGTGGGAATGTAAATTGATACAGCCACTATGGAGAACAGTATGGAGGCTCCTTAAAAAACTAAAAATAGAACTACCCTACGACCCAGCAATCTCCCTACTGGGCATATATCCTGAGAAAACCATAATTCAAAAAGAGACATGTACCACAATATTCATTGCAGTGCTATTTATAATAGCCAGGAAATGGAAGCAACCTACATGTCCATCGACAGATGAATGGATAAAGAAGATGTGGCACATATATACAATGGAATATTACTCAGCCATAAAAAGAAATGAAATTGAGTTATTTGTAGTGAGGTGGATGGACCTAGAGTCTGTCATACAGAGTGAAGTAAGTCAGAAAGAGAAAAACAAATACCGTATGCTAACACATATATATATGGAATCTAAAACAAATGGTTCTGATGAACCTAGGGGCAGGACAGGAATAAAGACCTAGAATGGACTTGAGGACATGGTGGGGGGGAGGGTAAGCTGTGATGACGTGAGAGAGTAGCAGTGACATATATGCACTACCAAATGTAAAATAGATAGCTATTGGGGAGCAGCTGCATGGCACAGGGAGATCAGCTCAGTGCTTTGTGACCACCTAGAGGGGTGGGATAGGGAGGGTGGGAAGAAGACGCAAGAGGGAGGGGATATGGGGATATATGTATACGTATAGCTGATTAACCGTTATACAGCAGAAACTAACACAACATTGTAAAGCAATTATACTGCAATAAAGATGTAAAAAAATTAAAAAATAAATACATAATTTAAAAATTAAAAAAAAAAAAGCTGCTAGTAAATTCAAATTTCACCCAGGTTGCCTTTATTACCCCATTCTCTGTTAGGGATATGAATAAAAAAATAAACAATATTTTTAAATTGTATACAAAAGCTAAATCATGAGCCATACGATGAAGTTTACTTGAAGAAAAGTAACAAAATAAATATATTTTTATGCAATTATATAATTGCAAGAAATTAACCTCCATTTAATTCCAGTGTTCATATCTTAATAAATCATCTGACCAGTTTGCTGACCTCCACTTGAAATCTTTACTTTTTGTAATGATCAGTTTCATATGTCAACTTGGAGAGTGTCTTGGGATGAGATTAATATTTAAAACAGTGAACTCTGAGTTAAGCAGATTGCTTTCCATAATGTGAGTGAGCCTCACACAATCAGCCTGAACAGAAGAAAATGACTGGCTTTCCTGAGCAAGAGAGAATTCTCCAGCAGATTACCTTCGGCTTGGAACTGAAACATTGGTTCTCCTCTACCTCAACCGTGTCAGCCCACACTACAGATTTGGAATCTCCTGGGGTCCATAATCATGTCAGCCAATTCCGTATAGTGAGTCATATATATATACACATATGTATGAACCCTAATTCACCTTCCTTTTTAATTGAAATAGATATTTGAATCTGAACCATACTATGGTCATGCCAACTCCTTCAGTTATGCACTAGAAAGTAGAATGGAGTCAATTCACTGACTTTACCCAGCATTGGAACTCTTGAAATCCCAGGTTAATTGGACACCAAAGTTCATTTTCTTTGCACTCTTAAAACACAATGTGGAAAAGTCTTTGCTTCCAAAATCTAGGCTAATGTCATTTTTTTTTTTTTTTTTGGCTGCACCATGTGACTTGTGGGATTTAGTTCCCCAACTAGGGATCAAACCCAGGCCCATGGCAGTGAAAGCACCCAGTCCTAACCACTGGACCACCAGGGAATTCCTGAAGCTACTGTCATATTGATAGTGATGATTACATTCCTGGTGTTTTCCAGATTACAGGAGCAGATATTGTACAATAAGAAAATTACTAAATCTATTAGGAGATTTTTTTTTTAATAATTTTTATTTTTATTTATTTATGGCTGTGTTGGGTCTTCGTTTCTGTGCGAGGGCTTTCTCTAGTTGTGGCAAGCGGGGGCCACTCTTCATCGCGGTGCGCAGGCCTCTCACTATCGCGGCCTCTCTTGTTGCGGAGCACAGGCTCCAGACGCGCAGGCTCAGTAGTTGTGGCTCACGGGCCCAGTTGCTCTGCGGCATGTGGGATCTTCCCAGACCAGGGCACGAACCCGTGTCTCCTGCATTGGCAGGCAGATTCTCAACCACTGAGCCACCAGGGAAGCCCCCTATTAGGAGATTTAACAGTGTACTTCACACAACTAGTTTACTTTTTTATCTCAACATTATTTTGCTCCATTTTGAAACTTCAAATCTATAGATATTGAATCTGATCCTTATCTTTGAAAAACTGCTAAGATTTAAATTAAAAGATCATATTCATTTAGTATATATATATATATATATATATATATATATATATATATATATGTAGTGTACAACTTAGTCTTTTGGAATAGTAAGACCCAAGAGCTGCTGTTGATGTGTAAAAGTTTTTATTTTTATACAGCTATATGAGAAAGCTAATGACAACATAATAAATTCTTCATGTACTTAAAGTGTTATAGTTTAGAAGGTTCTTACACTGAGATTATGACTTTCATATTCTTCAGTGGGAAATTTACATACTAGAGTGTACAGTATATTTATTTGAGATGCAGCTCTTTGTTTTGCCCCCCATTTAACAATTTTGCTTCATAAAATATAAGAAATTGGAGTTCATATTTTAGAGCTTCTTTTTTTTAGTTTTAATTTTTCTATTATATGAAGTTGAAAGTTTTGTGGAAACCCACTTGGAATACACTTTATGTTTATATTTAATATTAAACTTTGAAATATGCTTGAAAATAAAAATAATTCTTATCAAATAATGTGGCCAGCAATGTAAACACACAGTCACATAGAATAAGACAGATAATATAGTAAGTATATGGATAAGATTTTTTAACTGCTTGCAAGAGCTTGTGCCATTATCTGCCATCTTGATACCAACTAGCAGTCTGAGAGAAGAACTTACTCTGTGTTTTCTTATTCCCTTATGCATAACTCTCTGTGGTGTGGGTGTGCATGTGTTGACTGTGATGTTTTTCAAGAAATTGTATACAAGTATTTCTCTATATCAAGGAACAACATTTTGTTTAAAAAAGCTACTTTAAGTTAATGAATCTATAATTGCTTAGGGGATATAGGTCACAAAAATAATTTTTGAATGCAGGTTACATGTGGAGAAAGATAAAAGACAGAAGAAAGTAAACACAAATAGAAATTTAGGTATCTTTTTCATAGCTTTTCTTCCAATTAAGAGGGAGAAATTATCCTGGTATGTGCCAAGCAGCCAGCTGGCTAGTGGATTGCCATACGGCATACATTATCTACTGAACTTCAGCCTCAAAATGACCAAGATAAACAGATAATTTGAAATCACAAGGGGGTAACTGGCCCTACTGTAATGGAGCTAGGACATGACAAAGAAAAGATTCCAAGTTAGGACTACAAGGCCTCAAAAGCAATATTTCTAAAAGACACCATTCTTTAAAAGATTGAGTTTGCATCAGCAGCCTTTTCAAAAGTGGTTTAAAATCATCTGAATCTGAAAACATAAAGATATAAGATGTTTTAAAATTCCCCTATCTTTCCTTGTTAATACATTTATTAATCTTTAAAACAAATTGTAAATGCTTCTACTCTTGCTATCACTGCTTCCACTGCAATCACATAGAATACAAAGGGCAATGAGAGCTGAAATATTTTGCTTATATTGCTTATGCTTACATTTGAATTGAAGACACACATTGCCTATTTCTGGACTCATTTCACCTCTCAACATTTATAGAAACCAACATTCTCATAATCAGTGCTAGTATTGCTACAGGAACATCCCTTGGATTTTTCAGCTCTGCACTGTTTTCTACTTATTTCTCATTTTTATGGCCAATATATTTACTTTTATATTCCAGTTCTTATTCTTCTGGCCTGTTGATTACTCCTGTTTTTCCCTACTTATATTTCTTTAACATGCTAGAATGGTGTTTAACAGCAATGATTTGACAGCAATGATTTGATAGTGTAATTGATATTTACAAGCTGCAGCCTTATCTCTACTCCTTAATAACTGTGATACTGGGAAAGATACTTAAACTATAAAGCACTCAATTTCCTCATCTGTAAGTGGGGAAGATTAAATTACTTTTTTCATAAGGCTGTTATAGAATTAAATTAGAACACATACTAAAGGACTATCTCATTTTGCGGCACATTTCATTTAATATATATCTTAGTAATATTAAATGGTTATTGAATTGTGGCACTCAGTGCTCAATACACAGTATCAGTTTTTTTGGATCTTATGGCATTTTATACAACACCTCTTGCAAGACCATTACAGGACACTGTGCCTAGCAGAGCTGATGCACCAGCCACCTAGCCTATATACTGCGAGACTCCAGGCAGCATCATTCACACAGATTGCAATATATATGGCACCACCTGAGGTAGTACAATGTATTACTCCCTGAACCTAGTCAGCTTGTAACAGAGTAAAACCAGAAACTCCCCAACTCAAAATCAGATCCTGTTTCCAAGACAGTCATACCTAAAGTGACAGACACCGTTAATTGTCTATTCAGAAGCCATTATTTTCTTTTTATTTCTTGCTAAATAATTTAGATATAGTTTAGGAATGTGAAGGTGCTGTGTCTAGGAAAGATGGGCCCCTTCCTAGGCCCAGGGGATAACTGATGGTTGAACTAAACTGTGGCAATCGTATTCCCCTTTGCCAAAAACTGGTTTAAGGAGATTGGCAAGTTGACCCAGTTCTGGCCAAAGATATATTAGGGGTGTTAGGCTGTCTGGCCTATGGAAAAGGATTTCCACTATTACTGAAAAAATGTGTAGAGAGACATTCCCCTTTCTTTCTTTGGATGCAGTCATATAAGCAAGTGTGGACTGCAGGTGAAGTAGCCATTTTTATCGTGATATAACAAGCCTGTGGATAACAGAAGAGATTCTAGGACTGGCAAAAAGGAAATACAGAAAGCCAAGAGGTCCTGAATGAAATTATTAAGAATTAGTAGCACCTACTTCCCATTTCATGTTACGTGCAGTTTTGGTTAGGATTTCTATTAATTGCAAGTAAAAACTTCCTGATACATTTAATTAATTTGACCTCTTTGTTTTTCTTTTATGCCAATGGATTTCACAAGGTGAATATTAACTCTCATTTTTCTATTTTCCCACAATCTTCTTGACTAGAGGTGACACATTCTCCACCTCTCTTCTTCTGATCCTCTCATTTTTTATTTATATATCTTCAATGTAGAAAGACAAATAACTGTTAAACAATTATACACATTTTTATTTCTACATTAGCTGTAATGTATGTCCTCATCTATGAAATGGGGATAGCATATGCTTCAGAGGGTTATCATGAAGACTGTGTAACATAATCACAGACATATTCTAGGCCTTTAGTAAATTGTGATCTCTTCTTGTTGGTGAAACATATATTACCTTAAAAAAGATTTTTAAAAATTTTATATACTCAAAACATCTTGACTAGAGAAATTTTTAAAAATATAAGCACTTAGAGTAAACAAATCTCTTCTGTATAGTATTTGCTAAATGCCAACAATATCCTGACATATCAGTAGTAAATGCACAGTACATTATATGGATCGATCGTTTGTAAGGTAGAGAAATTCAAAGAAAATACATATTTACAAGTTCTGACAATATTGTGAGAGAAGTAACAAACTTCAATTATATATCTATACTAATAAAAATTTTATGGTACTTCCTCAGTTCCAGGAAAATTTCATTGTTTGTCAGAAAGTAACAAACTTAACCCAGTGTCTCCAGACAAATGAGGCATTTTATTCTGGGATTTACCTTGGGGTATATTGGCTGGTGAATGGTTGTATCAGTGATAATATTTTCTGACATAAAGTTGATCTCTCTCTCTCTCTCTCTCTCTCTCTCTCTGTTTTTGACTTTATGTATAAAATAAACAAAATTTATGAGTTTTTTCTTATAGTGGAAAAATAATTTTTTGCTTATAGAAAAAAAGCATTTTCAATATTGGCAATAGAGTTATGTACTGAGAAAGCAATTCAAGTGGCTGTAAGAAGGCTGTTTCTTATTCCAGTCATTCTTTCTCATCCCTTCCACCCCTACCGCCAACAAGATGCAGTAAAGAATAAATGAGAGCGGATATGACATTACATTTAATAGAGTGTCTGCTATGAGGCAGGCATTTTACTTGTTGTTCAGAGTAGCACAACTCATTGTAGCCCCACTCATCAACTCAACTGAATGAGTTGAAATTATTTCACATTTACGGGTGGGGTTTGAGGTTCAGAGAGGCATAAAGAATGATAACATGAACATGTAGCACCATTTATTAAATCCAATATTTGGCAATATGGAAATTCATTTTCTTTTCTTATTTTAAGCTCCTGACACTAATGCTTCCATTTCTCTACTTTTTCATAGCTACCTCATAAAATTCACAATATATTATAATTTAACTTTGAGTACCTAACTAGTAAATCAAACACTAGATTTTCAGATAACTCACCTTCAAATGCCCCTTGGTATTTGATAAAAGTACATTGTGCTTGGAATGGACATTTCACTTTCACATGGCTCAGTTTATTTATTCTTTCAACTCATTATGATAGAAAAGTTATTATATATTTATTGAGCACATGTTCTGTGCCAGACTGTATGTAAAACTTTTTTTATGCCATTTAATCTTCACAGCAATTCTATGAGTTAGAGTTAACTCATTTAACTCCATTAAATATGAGTTAAATATTACTCTTATTCTCATTATTATTTTCAGTATTATGACCATCGATGAGGGTTGAGTCTCAAGAACCAATTAGTAGCAGAGCTTAGATTCAAGAATAGCATTTGAGTCTAGAATCTCCAAAGGTATAAATATCCCAGTATTTTTTCACATTTTATCATCTGACCAGTATATTATCAACTGTTTAAATGCGAATAAAATTGTTTTTAATATGTATGTTTGCAGTACATAGCCTATTGCTTACATATTGGTAGATTTTTTTAAATGTTTTAAAATAATCTGTAACTATGTATCTTAATAAGCTTTGCAATACATTGAAATTGAATGTGTAATTAAATTCAGCTATGACAAGAGTGTGAACTCTATGTGGTAGGAATTTTATTTGTCCTGTTTACTGTATCCCACAAGTTTGGAACAGTGCATCACATTTGGCAGTTATTTACTTCATAATTGTTGATTAGGTAGTTATATTTTACTATACTAGAGTGACTATAAGGAAGCAATACAGAGTGATATGGGAAGTACCATGCAGAAAGAGAAACCAGATCGGAGAAGGAAATTCAAAAGCTGGAGAAGAGAACAGAGAGGTACAAGCTGGGAACTACTCACTGTCAAAACTGAAGATGTTGGCCACCCCTGCTTCTCCTCTAGGTGAATTCCTGCTGCGTTCTATTTTGGAATCAGAGGTTTTAAAAAGCATGAAGTCATGGGGTTTTAAGGTGGCACTCCAGTTGACAGAAACCATGACAACAGAAGAGCTGTCAAATGAGACTTTTTGCTGAAAGAAAATTAAAAAGCTTGTAGTAATTGTGAGTGCCAGGAATGGGTGTTGAGGTAATTTGGATTTTCAAATTTCTCATTGGCTTTATAAAGTGCAATCTCTTTATATTTGGTATACATGCTGTGCGCATAATGTTTTCTTGATTTAAATTTCTCAATATAATTGTGTTACAAAATTACTTTAGGTTTTTTTCTGGAAACTTTGGAAATGATGGGAAAGATAGGTATGAACCACAGTAGAAATGAATTAACTAAAATACCTCATTTTTCTTGAAAAATGTTGAGCTATAGAAACGTGGACTGACACATATTTGCTTCCGGGTAATGGAAACATATCAAACAGGACAAGATACCACTTCAAAGTATATATCAATAATTCTCAAATTGGAATGTATCATTTTACCACATTTTGCTTCTGAAAAAATATAAACCCTCTTTGGCAAGAATTTTTCAAAAATACCAAAACAGATAGTGACACTAAAATTGTTTAATTTAGCTACTAATTATTATAAAGGACATTCTGCTTTAAAATTTAGGATATCTGTCATACAATGTGAATTGTTAAAACTGGACCACTAAAAAAGAATTCAAAATACAGGATGAATAAGATAGTTTTTTTAAAAAATTATATTAATTTGGACACTTTTATTGAAATTTAATAACATTTGAAAAAGGAGGAAAAATTCCCTGATCATAGTATCTTTTCACTTTCAGAACGTTGTTATAATTTTTTATCTATAGTCATACAGAGTAAAATACTGATTTAATGATAAAGCAATACTCGTTTGTTAATTGCTAAATTCAAATGATACGGTTTCATGTTTTGCATTATTCTTTTAATTGATTTAAAAAATATAATGATACCAATACAAAATTTTAAACATTGTAATATAATAGATAGTAAAATGTAAAATTTAAAAAGCATGAGGTGATTAAAAAAAATCTAGGCTTACTCTAATACTCAGTTTCTTATCATCTTCCTATATTTGAACTTCTTTGGTTTATCTTATGACTAATAACTATTGTTAAATAAATTCACTTCAATTCAATTAATAAGTCACTTGAAATTCCAAAAATTAATGTAGCTTCTGCATAGAGACTCTGTAGAGTACTTAGACAGTCCTAATCATTAAAGATGGCAGGGGGGGACATATGTATTATCTCAGCTAGTGAAGCTAACCTTTTAACTACTTTTTTCTGAAAATAATCTAATGGAATCAAAACATTGTCAGGCATGTTTGAGACACATTTAGGCCTTGGATATAAGTTGTAAGATGGTCATGTTTTTGGAACCCAGTATTTGAAACCCATAAATATGACATAACAGCTGACAAGGGGTCTGAAAATATGATGAAGTACCTGATACCTGGGAAGTCCTGAAAAATGCTGTCATTGACTGAATTTCTACCACATGCTTATTACTATATAAAAAGAAAACTCCTCTGAATGACTCAGTTCTTATAGATAAAGATCTTATAGTTCTTATAGATAAAGATCATAGTGGCAGGATATCACAAGACAAATTGCATTTTGATGAGTGTTCTAAAAAGTACAAGAAGTACACTGAGGCACAGATAAATTATCCAAGTTTTTGCAGAAAAATTTCAATCCTACTGAAGAAGTAATACAAATAAGAGGAATAATTACAAATCAAACATTCTTGGATAGGAAGGCACATGATCTATATCCATGCATGCAGGTTAGTTTAAAGAAGAATATTCAAGCAATATTAAAATGATCAAAAAGTGCTTTTTCCCCCTCTCATTTTGTAGTAGTTTTTAACAAATTTCATATATAGACTGAGTAGAGGCAAATGTGAATGCTCATCATTTTGAGTAAATCAATGACAGACACTGATACTAAGTTAACATATCAATCATTCACCAAAGGTAGAAAGAGTTCATTTTTTTAACATTTTGTTTTGTGTTAATTAAATAATTTAGTAAAGCATAAACTCTACAGAGATGAACAAAAACTGTACTGTATTTTTAGTGGAGTTTAGCACAGTTTTATGTTAAATAATCCAATTGTTTGACTTCAATGGTAAAATCCAAAATGTGCCCAGTAAAGAAATTCTGTAAATTTTCCAAATAAAAAGCTATGACACTATGTTAAAAATTACATTATAGTCTTTTGAGCTAATTATGATTAGAGAGTCAAGTTTTTGGTTAGAGTTTAGTTCTCTCAAGCCAGAATCTAGTTTATATCTACAATGGAAAAAAAAAAATTTGCAATCACTGATAGATGGTTAACTGTGTCATAATCACAAATTATCTGTATGTTTCTGTGGTCATTGGTGAAACAAGCCCAACATTACTATTGTATTAAATTTCTTAACGTGAAGATCTCTTGCTGTCATTATATCGTTACTGAAAATTTGTAGTTAATAACATATTGGATAAATATATGCATCGATATTTTATGTAGTGGAGAACTTAAAAACAAACGGAATGAAAAAGCAAGTTTTTAGAAGCTAATTGAGTGGATAGAAGAAATAATTGAACAATTGAAGAGTTGTTAATTCAGGTGATTGAAGGAATGCATATGTACATATACCACGTACAAATACAATGCATGTTTGGCTTCTGGTGCAATTCAAAGGATTATGAATAATGTCATGAGCATATAGAAAACCGATAAATGAAAGCTTTCTTTATCCTACATAATTCATTATACTTGGAGACATGTACTTCCAAATATTATTTGAATTAATCTACTACATATCCAGACTCTAATATGTTATGATTTTAGTTATTGCTTTTTGCATTTATGAAATGAGAATGTGATTAGAACTTTTTAATCTTTTGCATGAATACTAGAAAATGTGTTTTTGAGTCAGACCTAGGTTGGATTATTGGTACTGTTCATTAATACCCTTGTAACCTTGAGTTATTTAATCAACATTTTTCAGGTAATTAAATAAAAAATGGCAACATTTACATTTTATAATTATGAAAATTAAACTAGATAACATATGTAAAATTCCCTAGCTCAGAGTAGACAGGGATATGTTTTTCTTTCTTTTCCAAGAATAATACAATGGGAATTGTGATGAAAGGCATAGTTGTGAAAACTTTTGTTTTTTTGTTTTTTGTTTTTTTTTTTTAATTTATTTATTTATGTCTGTGTTGGTCTTCGTTTCTGTGCGAGGGCTTTCTCCAGTTGCGGCAAGCGGGGGCCACTCTTCATCACGGTGCGTGGGCCTCTCATCATCACGGCCTCTCTCGTTGCGGAGCACAGGCTCCAGACGCGCAGGCTCAGCAATTGTGGCTCACGGGCCCAGCCGCTCCGCGGCATGTGGGATCTTCCCAGACCAGGGCTCGAACCCGTGCCCCCTGCATTGGCAGGCAGACTCTCAACCACTGCGCCACCAGGGAAGCCCAAAACTTTTGTTTTTTAAGTGAAGAAGCAATGTGGAAATTTAAAGATAGTACTAGAAATAACTACATTTACTTCTACATACACAGTCTCTTAACAAATTCATATTATAGGTCAATGGAATAATCATGACATTTTGACATCATAGCAACTCAAGTTAAGCTACTGTCTCTACCTCTTAAGAATAATAGGGGCTTCCCTGGTGGCACAGTGGTTGAGAGTCTGCCTGCCAATGCAGGGGACACGGGTTCGAGCCCTGGTCTGGGAAGATCCCACATGCTGTGGAGCAACTGGGCCCGTAAGCCACAACTACTGAGCCTGCGCGTCTGGAGCCTGTGCTCCGCAACAAGAGAGGGCGCGATAGTGAGAGGCCTGCGCACCGCCATGAAGAGTGGCCCCCGCTTGCCACAACTAGAGAAAGCCCTCGCACAGAAACAAAGACCCAACACAGCCAAAAATAAATAAATAAATAAATAAATAAATTTATATTAAAGAAAAAAAAGAATAGAACCTTGAGAAAATCACCTACCCTCAATTGGAGTGTCTGAAAAATGCAGATAGCAACATATAATAATATAATTTATTTATTATATGTTATAAAATAATCACATGAAACTACTTACTAAATTTAAAATGTTTAAAAAATGTAATATTGCTATCCATTTATAATTATCTAAAAATAATTGAATTAAAATGACTATTTTGGTAATTTTTAATTAACGATTTTATACCTATAACTATTAATGGGTATTTATAAATATATCTATCAATATTGAAAACAATATCAATATAGGTATACTCCTTCATAGAAAAAACATTCACAGTTTAGTTCTTAAACATTTGTCATAATGTTAAAATGTATATTTAGGTTTATCATTGACTAGTAAATTTCTTGCTTAAAAATATATACTTTTATATATTTCCCTTTACGATAGGACTCCCGAGATGCGTGGCATGTGTCAAATATTTTATAGATACCTTTATCAATACTCTAACTACAAGTTTATATTAAACTTTAGATTAAGAATTCTTTAAAAAATCTACAAAATACCAATATATGGTGGATGATTCAAGATATTTATAGAGATTTTGAAATAAATATCATTCCATGACAGTGAATGCCTTCAGTCCTATGCACATGGATTGCCTTTTTTCACCTGAAGAATTATTATCATAATGAAAACTAGATAATGCACTTAGTAAAATAACTATGTATACAACCCTACACTCTAGATTTGTCATAATTAGACAGTTGAGGAGCAATTTTTAAAATATTTTGTTCCCTTTTTGTGTATTAAATTTAGAGAGAAATGCATCCTTCTTCAGAGCTATGGGGAAATAGCATGTAATAAGTTACAAGCTAAGATACTTATGTAAAAATATTTATAAACACTGGCTTATAAATGTCAGGATAATGAACCACCAAGTTAACTAAGATGTAGTTTAAAATCATGCCTATTATATTTCATTCTATTACATGAAGTAGCTCCCAAATCATTAAGGCAACATGCAACAAAACATTATTTAATTGCTCTCTATTATAATGTCATTCTGATAACAAAATTTCATTCAATAATTGAACAATAATTTTCAAGTGCAATACTCATAAAGAGTGCTGCAGGAAATACAAAGACAATACATGCTTCCTCAACTTCAAGGTGTTCATTAGTGAGACAGATTCTAACCAAACGTACTCCATTGCAAAGCAGAATTAAGTAAATGGTACGGGAAATACAAAGTATCTCTACAGCAGCACAGAAATAGAAGCAATTAATTTCCCTTGGAAAGAAATCAGCCAGCCAGTTTCAAGACTGAAAGCTCAGTTATGAAATGAGTTAAAGAAAAACTGGGTAAATTTAGCTAACCTCATTAAAATTACAGTTCGTAGAGTATACTGTTAGAACATAATCCTGGTTATACAGTGTCTTTTTTTTTTTTTTTTTTTGAAATTCACGTTCTTTTTATTTATTTTATTTTATTTATTTATGACTGTGTTGAGTCTTCGTTTCTGTGCGAGGGCTCTCTCTAGTTGCGGCAAGTGGGTACCACTCTTCATCGCGGTGTGCGGGCCTCTCACCATCGCGGCCTCTCTTGTTGCGGAGCACAGGCTCCAGACGCGCAGGCTCAGCAATCGTGGCTCACGGGCCCAGCTGCTCCGCGGCACGTGGGATCCTCCCAGACCAGGGCTCGAACCCGTGTCCCCTGCATTGGCAGGCAGATTCTCAACCACTGCGCCACCAGGGAAGCCCCTACAGTGTCTTTAACTTCATGAATGTTGTGACTATTTTTCTTTGTTTCCATTGGGATTTTGATGTAAACTTGAAGAAGCTCCAAGTACTACTAGTCTGATGTCATTTTAAATTAAAATTTGCTGGTATTTCATAAAAATATACAGTAATGAAATTATATTCCCCCTTCCAGTTGACCATATACTTTCCATATTTCATCCAGCTGATAAAATGTTAAAATGGTATCAGATCAGAGATATACTAGACCTAATGGTGAATCATTTCCCTTTCCCTGATCTGTGTATTTCCTGGGTATTTTTAAGTAAAATTTTATAAATTTTATAAATTTTACAATTTGGATATTTTTGTTGTATGGCAATTCTGGTCAGTACTTTGAACTGAACTCCCACCTCCACCCTACACACACACACACACACACACACACACACACACACAAACACATGGAGATGCTGGACTAAATGTGAGAAAAACATGTCTTAGATATTTATTTAACCAACCTTGAAACCAAAACAGGGAAATACATAACTGGAACAGAAAACAGTAAATTTAAATTGAGACAGAAGAGCAATAGTTATTGGGGGTGGTGCCAGGTCCTAACAAATGAGGCTGGCTGGGCTCTGAAACCTGCAGGAAGCAGAGTCAGGTTCCTAGTGTTGCTTTGTTTCATTTAGTGAAGGTGCCATCACTTTAGCCAGTCCATAAATAGCTTCCTGTCATGATTCTTTTACACACATCCTTTAGTTATCCACCATATTGCGTCCCTACTACCAGACAAATGTTCCTGGATCCAACAGCCTCCTCTTCATCCATGAGGTTATTTTTATTTCTTCTTTTTTGTGTGTGTGATTTATTTATTTATTTACTTATTTATTTTTCAAATTTATGTTGGTTGAGTTGGAATTCCTTTTTTTTTCCTACATCTTTATTGGAGTATAATTGCTTTACAATGGTGTGTTAGTTACTGCTTTATAACAAAGTGAATCAGCCATACATATACATATATCCCCATATCTCCTCCCTTTTGCGTCTCCCTCCCACCCTCCCTATCCCACCCCTCTAGGTGGTCACAAAGCACCGAGCTGATCTCCCTGTGCTATGCAGCTGCTTCCCACTAGCTATCTATTTTACTATCTATTTGGTAGTATTTATAAGTCCATGCCACTCTCTCACTTCGTCCCAGCTTACCCTTCCCCCTCCTCGTGTCCTCAAGTCCATTCTCTAGGTCTGCGTCTTTATTCCTGTCCTGCCCTTAGGTTCTTCAGAACCATTTTTCTTTCTCTTTTTTTTTTCTTAGATTCCATATATATGTGATAGCATACAGTATTTGTTTTTCTCTTTCTAACTTACTTCACTCTGTATGACAGTCTCTAGGTCCATCCCCCTCACTACAAATAACTCAAATTTTGTTTCTTTATATGGCTGAGTAATATTCCATCGTATATATGTGTCACATCTTCTTTATCCATTCATCTGTTGATGGACACGTAGCTTGTTTCCATGTCCAGGCTATTGTAAATAGAGCTGCAATGAATATTGTGGCACATGACTCTTTGAATTATGGTTTTCTCAGGATATATGCCCAGTAGTGGGATTGCTGGGTCATATTGTAGTTCTATTTTTAGTTTTTTAAGGAACCTCTATACTGTTCTCCATAGTGGCTGTATCAGTTTACATTCCCACCAAGAGTGCAAGAGGGTTCCCTTTTCTCCACACCCTCTCCAGCATTTATGGTTTGTAGATTTTTGGATGATAGCCATTCTGACTGGTGTGAGGTGATACCTCATTGTAGTTTTGATTTGCATTTCTCTAATGATTAGTGATGTTGAGCATCCTTTCATGTGTTTGTTGGCAATCTGTGTATCTTCTTTGGAGAAATGTCTATTTACGTCTTCTGCCCATTTTTGGATTGGGTTTTTTTTTTTTTTTTTTTTGATATTGAGCTGCATGAGTTGCTTGTAAATTTTGGAGGTTAATCCTTTGTCAGCTGCTTCATTTGCAAATATTTTCTCCCATTCTGAGGGTTGTCTTTTTGTCTTGTTTATTATGGTTTCCTTGCTGTGCAAAAGCTTTTAAGTTTCATTAGGTCCCATTTGTTTCTTTTTGTTTTTATTTCCATTTCTCTACGAGGTGGGTCAAATAGGATCTTGGGGTGATTTATGTCAGAGAGTGTTCTACCTATGTTTTCCTCTAAGAGTTTTATAGTGTCTGGCCTTACATGTAGGTCTTTAATCCATTTTGAGTTTATTTTTGTGTATGGTATTAGGGAGTGTTCTAATTTCATTCTTTAACATGTAGCTGTCCAGTTGTCCCAGCACCACTTATTGAAGAGGCTGTCTTTTCTCCATTGTACATTCTTGTCTCCTTTATCAAAAATAAGGTGACCATAAGTGCGTGTGTTTATCTCTGGGCTTTCTATCCTGTTCCATTGATCTATATTTCTGTTTTTGTGCCAGTACCATATTGTCTTGATTACTGCAGTTTTATAGTATAGTCTGAAGTCTGGGAGCCTGATTCCTCCAGCTCCGTTTTTCCTTCTCAAGATTGTTTTGGCTATTCGGGGTCTTTTGTGTTTCCATACAGATTGTGAAATTTTTTGTTCTACTTTTGGGCAAAATGTCATTGGTAGTTTGATAGGGATTGCATTGAATCTGTAGATTGCTTTGGAGTATAGTCATTTTCACAATGTTGATTTTTCCAGTCCAAAAAAATGGTATATCTCTCCATCTGTTTGTATCATCTTTAATTTCTTTCATCAGTGTCTTCTAGTTTTCTGCAAAGAGGTCTTTTGTCTCCTTAGGTAGCTTTATTCCTAGGTATTTTATTCTTTTTGTTGCAGTGGTAAATGGGAGTGTTTCCTTAATTTCTCTTTCAGATTTTTCATCATTAGTGTACAGGAATGCAAGCGATTTCTGTGCATTAATTTTGTATCATGATACTTTATAAAATTCGTTGATTAGCTCTAGTAGTTTTCTGGTACCATCTTTAGGATTCTCTATGTAAAGTAACATGTCATCTGCAAACAGTGACAGCTTTACTTTTCTTTTCTGATTTGGATTCCTTTATTTCTTTTTCTTCTTTGATTGCTGTGGCTAAAACTTCCAAAACTATGTTGAATAATAGTGGTGAGAGTGGACAACCGTGTCTTGTTCCTGATCTTAGTGGAAATGGTTTCAATTTTTCAGCATTGAGAATGGTATTGTCTGTGGGTTTGTCATATATGGCCTTTATCATGTTGAGGTAAGTACCCTCTATGCCTACCTTCTGGAGGGTTTTTATCATAAATGGGTGTTGAATTTTTTCAAAAGCTTTTTCTGCATGTATTGAGATGATCATATGGTTTTTATTCTTCAATTTGTTAATATTGATTGATTCACATATATTGAAGAATCCTTGCATTCCTGGGATAAACCCCACTTGATCATAGTGTATGATCCTTTTAATGTGCTGTTGGATTCTGTTGGCTAGTATTTTGTTGAGGATTTTTTCATCTATATTCTTCATTGATATTGGCCTGTAGTTTTATTTCTTTGTGTTATCTTTGTCTGGCTTTGGTATCAGGTTGGGGTGGCCTTGTAGAATGAGTTTGGGAGTGTTTCTCTCTGCTATATTTTGGAAGAATTTGATAAGAATAGGTATTAGCTCTTCTCTAAATGTTTGATAGAATTTGCCTGTGAAGCCATCTGTTCCTGGACTTCTGTTTGTTGGAAATTTTTAATCACAGTCTCAATTTCAGTGCTTGTGTTTGGTGTGTTTATATTTTCTATTTCTTCCTCGTTCAGTCTCAGAAGGTTGTGCTTTTGTAAGAATTTCTCCATTTCTACCAGGCTGTCCATCTTATTGGCATACAGTTGCATATAGTAATCTCTCATGATCCTTTGTATTTCTGCAGTGTCACTTGTTACTTCTCCTTTTTCATTTCTAATTTTATTGATTTGAGTCTTCTCCCTTTTTTCTTGATGAGTCTGGCTAATGGTTTATCAATTTTGTTTATCTTCTCAAAGTGCCAGCTTTTTGTTTTATTGATCTTTGCTATCGTTTCCTTCATTTCTTTTTCATTTATTTCTAATCTGATCTTTATGATTTCTTTCCTTCTGCTAACTTTGAGGTTTTTTGTTCTTCTTTCTCTAATTGCTTTAGGTGTAATGTCAGGTTGTTTATTTGAGATGTTTCTTGTTTCTTGAGGTAGGATTGTATTGCTGTAAACTTCCCTCATAGAAGTGCTTTTGCTGCATCCCACAGGTTTGGGGTCATCATGTTTTCATTGTCATTTGTTTCTAGGTATTTTTTGATTTCCTCTTTGATTTCTTTCATTGTTATTGTAGGTCTTTTCCTCCTCTTGTGTTTCCTGCCTAGAGAATTTCCTTTACATTTGTTGTAAATCTTGTTTGGTGGTGCTGAATTCTCTCAGGTTTTGCTTGTCTGTAAAGATTTTAATTTCTCCATTGAATCTGAATGAGATCCTTGCTGGGTAGAGTAATCTTGATTGTAGGTTTTCCCCTTTCATCACTTTAAATATGTCCTGCCACTACCTTCTGGCTCACAGAGTTTCTGCTGAAAGGTCAGCTGTTAACCTTATGGGGATTCCCTTGTATGTTATTTTTTGTTTTTCCCTTGCTGCTTTTAATACTTTTTCTTTGTATTTAATTTTTGATAGTTTGATTAATATGTGTCTTGGTGTGTGTCTCCTTGGATTTATCCTGTATGGGACTCTCTGTGCTTCCTGCACTTGATTGACTATTTCCTTTCCCATGTTAGGGAAGTTTTCAACTATAATCTATTCAAATATTTTCTCAGTCCATTTCTTTTTCTCTTCTTCTTCTGGGACCCCTATAAGTCGAATGTTGGTGCATTTAATGTTGTCCCAGAGGTCTCTGAGACTGTCCTCAGTTCTTTTCATTCTTTTTTCTTTATTCTGCTCTGTGGTAGTTATTTCCACTATTTTATCTTCCAGGTCACTTATCCGTTCTTCTGCCTCAGTTATTCTGCTATTGATCCCTTCTAGAGAATTTTTAATTTCATTTATTGTGCTGTTCATCATTGTTTGTTTGCTCTTTAGTTCTTCTAGGTCCTTGTTAAACGTTTCTTGTATTTTCTCCATTCTATTTCCACAATTTTGGATCATCTTTACTAACACTATTCTGAATTCTTTTTCAGATAGACTGCCTATTTCCTCTTCATTTGTTTGGTCTGGTGGGTTTTTATATTGCTTCTTCATCTGCTGTGTGTTTCTCTGTCTTCTCATTTTGCTTAAATTAGTGTGTTTGAGGTCTCCTTTTCGCTGGCTGCAGGTTCGTAGTTCCCATTGTTTTTGGTGCCTGCCCCCAGTGGCTAAGGTTGGTTCAGTGGATTGTGTAGGCTTCCTGGTAGAGGAGACTAGTCCCTCTGTTCTGGTGAATGAGGCTGGATCTTGTCTTTCTGGTGGGCAGGACTGTGTCCAGTGGTGTGTTTTGGGGTGTCTGTGACCTTATTATGATTTTAGGCAGCCTCTCTGCTAACGTGTGGGGTTGTGTTCCTGTCTTGATAGCTGTTTGGCATAGGGTGTCCAGCACTGTAGCTTGCTGGTCGTTGAGTGGAGCTGGGTCTTAGCGTTTAGATGGAGATCTCTGGAAAAGCTTTCTCCATTTGATATTACATGGAGCCAGGAGGTCTCTGGTGGACCAATGTCCTGAACTTGGCTCTCCCACCTCAGAGGCACAGGTCTAACACTCGGCTGGAGCACCAAAACCCTGTCAGCCACACCGCTCAGAAGAAAAGGGAGAAAAAAAGAAAGAAAAAAAGAAAAAAATAAAATAAAATAGTTATTAAAATAAAAATTATTAAAATTAAACAAATTAAAAAGTAATAAAAAATAGAAAAAAAAAGAAATAAAGGAGAGAAACCATACCAAAAAAGAAGTCCACCAATGATAACAAGCGCTAAAAGCTATACAAAAACAAACAAACAAACAAAAAATACGGACAGACAGAACCCTAGGGCAAATGGTAAAAGCAAAGCTATACAGACAAAATCACACAAAGAAGCATACAGATACACACTCACAAAAAGAGAAAAAGGAAAAATATATATATATATCTGTATATAAAAAAAAAAGGAGGAAGAGAGCAACCAAATCAATAAACAAATCTACCAATGATAATAAACTCTAAATACTAAACTAAGATAAACATAAAGCCAGGAACAAATTAAATGCAGAAAGCAAACCCCAAGGCTACAGTTGCTCCCAAAGTCCACCACCTCAATTTTGGGATGATGCGTTGTCTATTCAGGTATTCCAGAGATGAAGTGTACATCAAGTTGATTTTGGAGATTTAATCTGCTGCTCCTGAGGCTGCTGGGAGAGATTTCCCTTTCTCTTCTTTGTTCGCACAGCTCCCGGGGTTCAGCTTTGGATTTGGACCTGTCCCTGCGTGTAGGTCACCTGAGGGCGTCTGTTCTTTGCTCAGACAGGACAGGGTTAAAGAAGCAGGTGATTCGGTGGCTCTGGCTCACTCAGGCCGGGGGGATGGAGGGGTACGGAATGTGGGGCGAGCCTGTGGCAGCAGAGTCCAGCCTGACGTTGCACCAGCCTGAGGTGCCCCGTGCATTCTCCCCGGGAAGTTGTCCCTGGATCATGGGACCCTGGCAGTGGCAGGCTGCACAGGCTCCCAGGAGGGGAGGTGTGGATAGTGACCTGTGCTTGCACACAGGCTTCTTGGTGGCTGCAGCACCCTTAGCGTCTCATGCTCCTCTCTGGTGTCCGTGCTGACAGCCGCAGCTCGCGCCCACCTCTGGAGCTTGTTTAGGCGGTGCTCTGAATCCCCTCTCCTCGTGCACCCCGAGACAATGGTCTCTTGCCTCTTAGGCAGGTCCAGACTTTTTCCCGGACTCCCTCCCAGCTAGCTGTGGCGCACTAACCCCTTCAGGCTGTGTTCACGCCGCCTACCCCAGTCCTCTCCCTGGGATCCAACCTCCAAAGACTGAGCCTCAGCTCCCCCCCCCACCACCTCGCCCGTCCCAGCGGGTGAGCAGACAAGCCTCTTGGGCTGGTGAGTCCTGGTCGGCACCGATTCTGTGTGCGGGAATCTCTCCGCTTTGCCCTCTGCACCCCTGTTGCTGTGCTCTTCTCCATGGCTCCAAAGCTTCCCCTCTGCCCACACCCTGTCTCTGCCCACGAAGGGGCTTCCTAGTGTGTGGAAACTTTTCCACCTTCACAGCTCCCTCTCTGAGGTGCAGGTCTCGTCCCTATTCTTTTGTCTCTGTTTTTTCTTTTTTCTTTTGCCCTACGCAGGTATGTGGGGAGTTTCTTGCCTTTTGGGAAGTCTGTCTTCTGCCAGCATTCAATAGGTGTTCTGTAGGAGTTGTTCCACATGTAGATGTATTTCTGATGTATTGGTGGGGAGGAAGGTGGTCTCCATGTTTTACTCCTCTGCCATCTTGAAGGTCTCCTTATTTTTTCTTTTATTTCATAATGTCTTAACTTGTCTTCTTCAGGTTTGATTCCTTCAGTAGGATTCTTTGTTTGGCCATCACAGTGATATTTATAAAACCTAAATCTGAGCAAAATTCAATGCTCTTCCTTTTTTCCTATTTTTGTATGGCTCTCCGTTATCCTTCAAATAAATCCCATACCTTTAACAGACACATAACATCATTCACAATCTCATCCCTTCTCACATCTCCAGATTTCTTGCATTCTTCTTCTTCCATTTTCTTCCCAGTTTTGTCCATACACTGTAGTTTCACAATTGTAATCTGCTTCCCTCTGTGTTCCACCCATTCACATTTCTGTGCCTCCATTACCATGAGAATGCTCACTCTTGTATTTTTTACCTTGTGTACACTGGTCTCCTTGTATCTCAGGATTTCTTAAGCATTTCATATTCATTATAAGGCCTTCTCCCTCCCCATCCAATTCCCCCATACTGCCTCTGGAATGTATCTTCTGGTAGTTTCTCTGCTATTGTGCTCACACCACTATTAAAGAATTTCCAGGGCTTCCCTGGTGGCGCAGTGGTTGAGAGTCTGCCTGCCAATGCAGGAGACACGGGTTCGAGCCCTGGTCTGGGAAGATCCCACACGCCACGGAGCAAATGGGCCCATGAGCCACAATTACGGAGCCTGTGCATCTGGAGCCTGTGCTCCGCAACAAGAGAGGCCGCGATAGTGAGAGGCCCGCACACCGTGATGAAGAGTAGCCCCCGCTTGCCACAACTAGAGAAAGCCCTCGCACAGAAATGAAGATCCAACACAGCCATTAATAAATAAATAAAGCACACCTAGTATAGTGTAATTTAAAAAAAAAATTGATTTTCAAAAAAAAAAAAAAAGAATTTCCAAAGTTGAATGAATTTCCAAAGTTGAATGAATCATAGCTGCCTAATTTCATAGTCTTCCTCACTCTATTACTGTATGTACTGATGCAGCATAGATACTCCCTTGATGTGCACTGAATTAGTAGATGAATTACTTTGCTGTGAGCTGTACTGGGAGGGAAAACTCTTTAAGACCTTCATCAATTCATTTATTCTCTCTGGACCTCAGTATACTAAACAGTTAGTTACAGAAGATTGAATGAACTTATGTTTAAGGCCCTTGTACAGTCCTTATAATGGCCTACAAACTCCTCCAAGATCTGATCCCATCACTTCTCTGACCTCATTCTCTATTCATTTCTCCAATTATTTCAGCCACAGGTCTCTTTTTATGCTCACCAAATATGTCAGGCATGCATCTAACATAGGACAGTTGTAGTGCCTATTTTTTCAGGCCTATGTGCTCTCTCTCATTATCCCCATGGGTAACTCTTCAGTTCCTTTAAGACCTTCTCATTGAGATCTACTGTAAAACCAACATATTATATAAATAATATAGAGAATAGAATAGAATATCTATAACAAAGGCTCTAGTATTGCTTTCTTCTTTTACATATTACCTTTCTCTTTGTAACACAGCATTTCGTTTACTATTTAGTATATTTACTGATTATTGTCTAACATCACCTGCTGGAATATCAACTCCTTGAGGGCAGAAATCTTTGTACAGGAGTGTATTTTAGGTGCCTAGAACATTTCTTATCATATCAGTAATTACATGTTGAATGCATGAATACAGGTAACACTTAGTTCTATGAGTTAAAAACCTTAGTTCAAAATCTTGGATGGCATTTCAAAAATTTTTATAATCAGTTTGAAAGTGATCTTTTAGCCTTGTCTATACTATTTCTGTTTAAAAACACCTTCCCGGGGGCTTCCCTGGTGGCGCAGTGGTTGAGAGTCTGCCTGCCGGTGCAGGGGACACGGGTTCGAGCCCTGGTCTCGGAGGATCCCACATGCCGTGGAGCGACTGGGCCTGTGAGCCACAATTACTGAGCCTGCGCATCTGGAGCCTGTGCTCCGCAACAAGAGAGGCTGCGATAGTGAGAGGCCCGCGCACCGCAATGAAGAGTGGCCCCCACTTGCCGCAACTGGAGAAAGCCCTCGCACAGAAACGAAGACCCAACACGGCCAAAAATTTAAAATAAATAAATAAATAAATAAATAAATAATAAATAAAAAATTTTTTAAAAAAGTGCTTGAACACTACCGATACAGTCCATCTCAAATTAAAAAAACAAAACAAACAAACAAAAAAACCTTCCCTCAGCATCTTCCAAGGAAATATAATCACTACTTTTCAAATAATCTTTATTTGTTCTCACTTTTATGTCTGATTTTGCTCACCTTATCTACATAGAACTCCATTTCCTCTAAAATTTAAACATATCTTACTCAAATAATTAAGTCTGTAAAATCTGTCTCAAATCAAAATTAAAATGAGAAAATTTTCCTCATGTCCTTAGTTAGAAGTGTTTTCTCCCTTTACAAATCAACTGAAGCATTTATTAGTATACTTTATTTGATTCTACTGATTAAAACTAATACAAATTGTTACTTTGGGCAACAGTGGCTTATTTTATCAACTAAATTGCAATTGTCCCGTAAGCAATTTATACATACATATATATATATAATTTATGTACATAAATATGTATATTGTATATAGTTTTCATTGTTTTTGTTTTCCATGATTAAAAATCACGAAGTAGACATTATATAAAAGTGACAATATATTTTGTAAAATGCAGTAGATTATATCTACCACTTAATTAATCGACAAGGAATTATTCTTTTTCATTATTTTGTAGTTTTTCTAATTGCTAAATAAAAGTATGTAATTTTGGTTTCTCTCTGTGGGATGGAAGAAACAAGAAGATTATATCTTGAAATGAGTGAGATATAATTAGGATGTTGCTAATTATATTCTATTTTAATGGCTACCAATCAAGGATCTGCTAAACCTCAGTAAGTCAGTGTGGAAAGTTAACGGCTTGAAAAATTAATTCGATTTATTTCCTAATTCAAACTGAAAAGTCACAGAAAGTTTTCCTATCCTCTGTTGATTGAGGACCAAATGTTCTAGTAACAATTCTTATAGCATATGAATGCTACAATGAAGTGAGAACACTATATTTTATCTCAAAACTTCATCTAGAAAGGTATCATGTTTAACAATTATGATATTTTTTTAAAAAATTAATTCTAATTACATTTATGTAAAGCATTCTATTGAAACAGAGCACTCTTGTCTTAAAAGAGGTATGTGCCTAACATGTTGTCTACTTACTTTCCCAATAAAAAAAGACCAAAATTCACCTCAGATCAAACCTCGTATTCAAGGTGGATTTGAATTAGATGTTCTTTATCATTATTTCCCATGTCATATTGTTATCCATTAAATGGTTAGACAAGTCTATATGTTTTAACTAAAGATGAGATCTTCTCCCACAAATTACTGAGTTTTTTTTTTTTTTTTTTTTTTTTTTTTTTTACAAATTCAGCTTGGATGGGGTCTCATTTAGTTATTTGTTTTCAACAATCTATTCTTTGGAGAAAACACCTTCTCTACGAATTTCTGAGTATATTCTTTCCCTACCTGCATGGTCTCTCAACTTTTCTTTCTGGTCTTCGGATAGGTATCATCATACTGGAGAAGTCTTTCTTCACCTGCAGGAATTACAAACAATAAATAGTACTTGTGGCTTTGTTTCTCTTAACTCTAAAACTTCACGTCTTACACTGCTTTCCCAAGTGGTATATATAGTCTTCATTCCTAGCTTTCAGTAACTTCAAGAAATTGGTTCAAGGGTCATCAAATTTGTCACATATTGCAGGGTGTTCTTTTTAATAAAAAAATGAATAATATCCCATTGTCTTTATATACCACATCTTCTTTATCCATTCATCTTATTATGGACATTTAGGTTGTTTCCAGGTCTTGGCTATTGTGAATAATGCTGCAAAAAACATGGGGGTGCATATATCTCTTTGAGATAGTGATTTCATTTTCTTTGGATATATAGCCAGAAGGGGGATTGTTGGATCATAAGGTTGTTTTATTTTTTAATTTTTTGCAGAGTCTTCATACAGTTTTTCATAGTGGCTGCACCAATTTACATTCCCAGCAAGAGTGTACAAGAATCTTCAACAGTTGTTATCACTTGTCTTTTTGGCAATACCCATTCTGACAGGTGTGCGGTGATATCTCATTTGGGTTTTGACTTTCCTGATAACTAGTGATGCTGAGCACCTTTTCATTGACAGTCAGGTTCCACGTTTACAGATTCAACAACCGTGTGTCGTGTACTATGTTTATGATCCATGGTTGGTTGAATCTGTGGATGCAGAACTCAAGGATGCTGAACAGAGGGCCAACTATGGGACTTGAGCATCCATCTATTTTAGTATTTCTGGTGGGTCTTGGAACTAATTTCCCATGGATACCAAGAAACAACTGTACTTGTTGGCCACTTGTATACCTTCTTTGATAGAAGGTATAGATAGAAAATATCTATTCAGATCCTATGTCCATTTTTTAATCAGATTATTTGCATTTGTTTTTGAATTGTATGACTTCCTTATATATTTTGGATATTAACTCCTTATCATTTATATGATTTGCAAATATTTTTTCACATTCTGCCTTTTCATTTTGTTGATTGTTTCTTTTTCTGTGCATAAACTTTTTAGTTTCTTTCTAGTGTAGTCCCACTTATTGACTTTTGCTTTTGCTGTTCATGTTTTTTGGTGTCAGGTACAAAAAAAAATTGCCAAGACCAACATCGAAGAGCCTTTTCCCTATGTTTTCTTCTGGGGGCTTTATGGTTTCAGGTCTTACATTTAAGTCTTTAATCCATTTCAAGTTAATTATTGTGAGTGGGGTAAGATAGGGGTCCAGTTTCATTCTTTGCATATAGCTATCCAGTTTTCTAAACAACATTTATTGAAAAGACTATATTTTTTCCTATGAGTATCCTGGACTCCCTTGTCAAATATTAATTGGCTGTAGGTGCATGGGTTTATTTCTGCCCTGCATATTCTATTCCACTGGACTATGTGTTTGTTACTATGCCAGTAGCATACTCTTTTGATTTTTACAGCTCTATAGTATAGTTTGAAATCAGGAAGTATGATGTCTCCAGCTTTGTTCTTCATTCTCAAGATTGCTTGGCTATTTGGGGTCTGTTGTGGTTCCTTAAATTTTAGGATTTTTTTTCTATCCCTGTAAAAAGTGTCATTGAAATCTTGAAAGGAATTTGATGGAATCTATAGATAGCTTTGTGTGGTATGGACATTTTAACAATATTAATTATTCTGATCCATAAATACAAAATATCTTTCCATTTATTTGTGTCTTCTTCAATTTCATTCATCATTGTCTTATGGTGTTCTGTGTACAGATCTTTCACCTCCTTGGTTAAATTTATTCACATTTTATTGTTTTTCATGCTATTGTAAATAAGATAGTTATCGTTATTTACTTTTCAGATATTTTGTTGTTAGTGTTTGGAAACACTATTATTGATGTTGATTTTGTATCCTGAAACTTTACTGAATTTATTAGTTCTTACAGATTTCTTTTTTTTTTTTTGGGTGGGTAGAGACTTCGGGGTTTTTTATAGATAAGATCACATAATCTGCAAATAGAGAAAATTTTACTTGTTCCTTTTGATTTGAATGCCTTTTATTTCTTATTTTTCCTGATTGCTCTTTTGGGGACTTCCAATCTCTGGGCTTGTCATATATGGCCTTTTTTATGTTGAGGTACATTTTCCCAATACTCAATTTGTTGAGAGTTTTTATCATGAAAGTATACTGACTTTTGTCAAATACTTTTTTACATCTATTGAGATGATCATTGGAATTTTATTTTTTGTTCTATTAATGTGGTTTATCACATTTATTGATTTGTGTATGCTGAACCATCCTTGTATCCCAAGGATTGACCCCACTTGATCATGGTGTATGATCTTTTTAATATGTTGTTGAATTTAGTTTGCTAGTATTTTGTTGAGAATTTTTGCATCTATATTCATCAGAGGTAATAGCCTGTAATTTTCTTGTGGTGTCTTTAACTGGATTTCATATCAGAGTAATGATGGCCTTGTAAAATGAGTTTGGAAGTGTTCCTTCCTCTTCAAGTTTTTGGAGGTGCTTCAGAAGGATTGGCATTAATTCCTCTTTAAATATCTTTGTTCAGGCTCCCTAGTCAGGTGAGGCCACAAGATATGCTCTTTGATTGGGCAGGGCCATTGGCTGGGCTCCCTGCTGGGGCAAAGCCATAGGATATGTTCAACAAATGAGCAGGGTCTTTTGCTGTGCTCTACCAGTGAGTGGGATTTTAGGCTGAGATCTGTGACAGGGAGGTAACATAGGCTGGGTCCCAAGACTGCTCAGGTCGCTGTCCATCCTCCCTGGCTATGTGGAGCTGAAGTTGTGCTCAAGAGTTGGGCAGGGCTGCTGGCTTGGCCCCTGGCCAGAGTGAGCAATAGGATGTACTCTTGGGCTGCCAGGAATCTGTGGCAGTGCTTTTGGATGGGGCAGGACTGGAGTCTGTAATCAGCAATTGGACAGCATGGAAAACTTGCTCTCCTGCTCTGGAGAGCTTGTAGAAATTGCTCCTTGGCCAGTGTGACCCGTTGACTGGGAATCCAAATCAGGAAGGGATACCAGCTGAGCTCCCTAGCCCGATAGAGCCGCTGGCTCAACTGTGCAGATGGGCAGATCCATTGGCTGGGATATCTGCTCCAGCACCACAGGAAGTGGGAACACAGTCTGTCAAGATCTGGGCACTGGTTGTATAAGTCCCATCTCCCTTTTCTATTAGATCCCAGTGGTTGAGCTCTACATGTTCACACAGTGATCCTCATGAGGTGAGACCCAAGTGGGTCTGCCAGGAAGCCTCATGCAATGCTGGAGAAGCTGGATGTCTACTTTGGGTTCTCTTTTTCCCACTGGAGAAACTGTAGGTCCAGGGGAGCCCTCTTGGTTTGGTGTTGTGCTAACCTCAGGGAAGGACGATATGGTCAAAGTGCAGCCACTCCTCTTACTCTCTTAATATCATCCTTCCTGGTCTCTGTTGTCCAAGGAACCACTTAAGCCTCACCCCTGGGTTCTGGGATTTTCCCAATGGTGTCTTTTCTGTGGAGAGTTGTTAGTTGGTCTTCTGAGGGGGAATGGAATTGGAAACTACCTGTTTGCCATCTTGATAACATCAATCTCCGCTGCATCAAACTAATTATAATATGTAATCAAATTCCTATCAATTCTGATCCAGAAACTGTCTTAATGAGTACTAAGTGTAGTTATTATTCACACTGCCATACAAGAAACCCCTGTTTAGGTGTGATAGATAAAAAGCATTTCTCATGAAGAAGATGAGAGAGAACATTTAGAAAGGGGTCAGGAAAACTTAAGAAACAGTGGGGCAATAGAAGCCAAGGAAACAAGTGCCATGAGAATGATTAAGGAGCAACAAGGCTGAATGTTACAGAGATGTCAGTGAAGATGAAAACTAATTGAAAGTATACAATGAATTTATCTCTGAACAGGTGTTAAATTTGCAAATGCTAGGTGTAGGGAATGCTAAGTGTATCAGCAAAAGTCATGTTATATTAAGTCAAAATATGACAGTTAAAGTGCTTTTGGGAAAGAGAAAGAATATAGTTTTGAATGTACTAAACACATGGCAGTTGATAGTGCAAGGTCCTTGAAAAGTGATAAAAGTACAGAGATAATAATAAAATAGATTTATAATAAAATAGATTTTAGAACATGTGGTTAGATACACAACTAAAAGCAGCCATCAAATACTATATGAGAACATATATAGTCCTAAGAACTGGAGGCCACCATATTGACAAGAGTACCCGAGGTAAAAAGCAAGTTAGCCAAAGATTTTATACATTGTTTTTTTTTTTTTTTTTTTTAAAGCCTACTTGTTCACATCTCTCTCTTTTTATTTATTTATTTATTTATGGCTGTGCTGGGTCTTCGTTTCTGTGCGAGGGCTTTCTCTAGTTGCGGCAAGTGGGGGCCACTCTTCATCGCGGTGCGCGGGCCTCTCACTATCGCGGCCTCTCTTGTTGCGGAGCACAGGCTCCAGACGCGCAGGCTCAGTAATTGTGGCTCACGGGCCCAGTTGTTCCGCAGCACGTGGGATCCTCCCAGACCAGGGCTCAAACCCGTGTCCCCTGCATTGGCAGGCAGACTCTCAACCACTGCGCCACCAGGGAAGCCCTACATTGTTTTTTTAATTGGAGTATAGTTGATTTACAATGTTGTGTTAGTTTCAGGTGTACAGCAGAGTGCATCAGTTATACATATATCCACTCTTTTTTTGTTGTTGTTTAGATTCTTTTCCCATATAGGCCATTACATAGTGTTGAGTAGAGTTCCCTGTGCTATACAGCAGGTTCTTATTAGTTATCTATTTTATATATGGTAGTGTACTGACACTACTATAAACAAGATTTTATATTTTTGAGGGTGGTTTCTATGTATAGAAAAAAGTTTTGTTTGTGTATTATTTTGAAATACAAATTATACACACAATTATTTTTAGACACACACAAAATAGTAAACCTAAAGCTTTATATCACTAATCTAAATCTGACTGGTGTCAAAAGATGCTTCCTCACTAAGGAAAAAAATAATTAATGATGGTCTGACTCAAGCAAGCATTGGTGTCTATCCTGATGCACTGAAGTTACAAATCACTGAGTGGAAAGAGTCCTACCTCGGATGGAAATCTTTATTCATACTCAAAACAATGATGGGATGCACTGAACCATGGAGCCCAATTTAAAATACCTATTGCAGGGATGCATTACTTTTATAAAAAGTGGTCTAGTCACACACTCTATAGTTTTTAAAGCTATGAGCACTACCTACTTCTGAAGTCTCATTTGTTTCTATAACCCAAATACACGTTGCTGTACCATTTTATTGAATTCCACTAATATATTAACTGATTCATTTTATGTTCAGTTATTTTCATTTACTTCCTAGTATAGCCCCACCTTTAAACAAATTCAAATGATATGTGCTTCTTTTCTCCATATTTCAATGCTATGAATTACTCTAAGTTTTATATATTTTTAACAATAGGGAAATGTGAAATGAGATTTGTGAAAAATCAAACTATTACTAAAGTTAAGTGTCAATAGTATCATTTGTGGATTAAACTAATGTAATTATGATCCAGGAGCACATGCACAAATGTACAGTAGGCCAGATGTACTTGGTAGAGATTATTAAGAGATTTTTATACTTATTGGAAACAAAACATACAATTTTTAATTTTCTTGACTTTGGGCCAACAACAAAGTTTCTATAAAAACACTAAGCAGATATTTAGAAAATTCTTCTTGATGATTAAGGCTTTAGTAAAATTATATAACTGATAAAAAATTAAGATTAATAGAATATTTAATATATGTCTTTACTTTTGCTTTATCAGTATAAAGGAATGCTGAATTACACACATTTGTATTAACACCATAAACACAATTTCTAAATGAATTATACTTAGACAAAATTGTTTACAAAGGACACTTTAACATTTTGCTAATTTGAATACTAAAAACTAAAGACCTTGTAGAGATAAAAATGTAATAAACACTTAAAGTTTATAAAAACATTAAAATTACATCTATTAAATATTATTTTTCTGAGAAACTAGGCATGATGTTTCATTCATTTAGATTTCTAGACTCTAAATCAGTATTTAGGACATCTACTCTTGCTCTGCCTTTTTCTAGTCTCTGGTAATAAAGCAGTGAACAAAAATCTTTCCATCCTAGAGTTTCTATTTTAGTGGGCAAGACAGATGATAAATGATAATGAAAATAAATAATATATCAAATGGTGTTATTATAAAGAAAAATACAGCAGGAGGAGCAAGTACAAAATGATGAGTTTGAGGGACTACAGTTTTAACTAGAGTTATAGGGGAAAGGCTCACAGATCATTTTGGAGCAAAGATCTGAAAAAGGGTGAGGCAATTCAATTGGCCATCTGTTATCTATGTATTCCAGATGGAATACATATTGCAGAATGTGTTTTCTTTATATAAAATAAGAAAATCATTAATATTGTCAATAATTCGTGTCAATATAAATTGTTGCAAATGTAATATTCAATTGAAATATGTTATTTCTAGAAGATAACTATTTTCTTTTTGTTATCTGCTGTACTCCCAGTACATATAAGTATCTATCACATGATGGACACTCAATAAATACTTGGTGAGTGAATAAATATTGTCTTAAATATTATGAGCCAAATTATTTGTCCAATGGAAATATTTTTCTTGGCATTGTTGGTTACTGTATTTGAGAACTACTATAAGCTATAAGCTACAAGTTACAAGACACCCAACTGTGAATGGCATTCACTGGGGAAAGGCTCTATAACATGCACAAGTTGTACTAGGGTATTTAGTTGGAGAGTTGGTTAGGCATTTCAGTGATTTTTATCAATAACTCAGGCTTTTGATTTATTTTCCCAGTGGGTCAGCATTGTCCTATCACTGTTTGCCAGATGGTTGCAGCATACCCGAGCATCTCCTAGTCATATAACAAAGTGCTAAGAGATGTACTCCATTTCCACCTTGCACTATTTATTAGTGAGTGAAATCATTACCACAAGTTCTCTAGGAAAACAATCTTGTCAGGAAGATAATCACATACTACTCACTCCTCCTATCTACCAGCTATAATATAGCCCAGGAAAGTATGTATATCTCTTTCCCTGCCTCTGCCTTGAGAAGTAGGCACTGCCAATTTAGAAAAACTAAGAGGAGTAAAACTGTTATACACATTACCATCATCGATTGTCACAATATGACAGGACTGAGTTGGCCCACTATGATTCTTTGTATAAACTAATTAAATCTATGAGCAAATCATTTCATGTTGGCTGCTCATTTGCTTTTCCCATCCAAGAGTACTCTGTATCTACTTAGCCCAAAATACCTACAGCTTCTCCCTGTCAGTGGAGTATATTTTACATGTGACTTGCTTTGGCCCACACAGTGGATGCTGAAATGATGTATTCGTCTTCTGAGTAGATGCTTAAGAGCATTCCAGTATTTCCAGCAATTTTTGCTGTTTTCTCTCTTCCAGAAGAATATTAACTCCCAATTAAAGACTGGCCTCTGGGTTGGGTTCCCAAATAAGGAGACATTTAGAGCAAAAGCAAAGTCACTGCCGACCCACAGTACATTAATAACATGTAATCATAAACATTGAAGTGTTGGAATTATTTGTTACTGTGGCCTTACCTAAAAAAAAAAACTTACTAAAATATGTTTATAATTAAAATTCAGTGAAATTGAACCTCAGAACTTTTGTTAATTATTAAAGGTACATTGAAAATGGTTACTTTTTCAAAAACTATCTGAGTCAGCAAATAGTATGTAATAGAGCTATTTATTTAATTAGATTAAGTATTTGTACATAATGGACAGACACAATGAAATATGTTCTTTTGATCATAAATGTATCTACCAACATAACATCTTTTAAATCTTAGCTTATTCCATAATTCATTTTGCCTACATTGCTTCACGTTTATCCTGAAAATCCTAAAGAGCCATTAAATTGTATATAAAACTTCAACATATTTTGTTTTATTGTGCTTCACTTTATTACCCTTAACAGGTATTGTGTTTTTTACAAATTGAAGGTTTGTGGCAACGTTGCATCCAGCAAGTCTATTGGGGCTTATTTTCCAACAGCATTTGTTCACTTTGTGTCTCTGTGTCACATTTTGGTAATTCTCACAATATTTCAAACTTTTTCATTACTATTAAATTTGTTATGATGATCTGTAGTCAGCGGTCTCTGATATTACTACTATGGCTCCAGGAAGGCTCAGATGATGGCTAGCATTTTTTAGCAATAAAGTATGTTTTAATTAAGGTGTATACATTGTTTTTTAGATATAATGCTATTGAACATTTAATAAACTACAGTATAGTGTAAGCATAAATTTATATGCACTAAGAGACCAAAAAATTTGTGTTTACTCACTTTACTGTGGTGGTCTGGAACTGAACCCTAATGTCTCCAAGGAGGTATAGCTGTACTTCAAGTTGTTACAGTACAAAAGGAGTAAATTTTTAAAAATATTAATAACAAGATGGCTTCAGTAATTGAAGAAACTTAGAGAAGCTCCAGATGATTAGATTGAAGTCACCGTGTTTGGGGATTCCACAGATGGAATGATTTTGGTATCACAGATATTGCAACATGCTTACTATAAAATTGCTCTATTGTCTTCTATATTGCACTTCACCAGAGCAGTGATTTATTAAAAGCAGTGATTCTATTTTTCTGGCACATTTCAAGCAAAATGATGGTGTGCCAACATTTTATAAAACAAATATGGAAGACAGAAGTAAAAGAGGAGAATTTATAAAACAATTATGTTATTGCCTATTAAGAAATAATTGAAAAAAGAAACGAGTTTTGTTTTGTTTTTTTACTTTTTTTTTTTGAGTAGTTTAAGGTTCACAGAAAAATTGAAGGGAAAGTACAGAGATTTCCCATATTCCTCTACCACCACACATACATAGCCTCTCTGATTATCAACATCCCTCACCAGAGTGGTACATTTGTTACAACTGATGAACCTACATTGACATAATATTATCACCCAAAGTCTATAGTTTACATTTTGTTCCACTCTTGTTGTTGTACATTTTGAGTTTGGACAAAAGTATAATAACATGTATCAACTATTTAATGTTCTACAGAGTATTAATCCCTCTTCCCTATCCACAACCTCTGCAACCACTGATCTTTTTTGTCTCCATAGTTTTGCCTTTTCCAGAGTGCTATATTGTCAGAATCATACAGTATGTAGCCTTTTCAGATGGGCTTCTTTCACTTAAGATAAGTGGGTGGCTTATCTTATTCTCTTGGCATTGGCTTTTGCAGAGCAGAAGTTTTTAATTTTAATGAAGTCCAGCTTATCAATTATTTCTTTCATGTTTCATATCTTTGGTATTGTATCTAAAACTTAATCACCATATCTAAGGTCATCTAGATTTTCTCCTATGTTATCTTCTAAAAATTTTCATAGTTGTGGGGTTTAGATTTAGGTCTGTGATCCATTTTGAGTTAATTTTTGTGAAGGGTGTAAATTCATTTTTTTCCATGTGGATGTCCAACTGTTTCAGCACCATTTTGTTAAAAAAAAAAAAAACTATATTTGCTCCATTGTTTTGCCTTTGCTCCTTTGTCAAAGATCAGTTGACAGTACTTGAAATATTACCATGTCTTTAAAATTTGTCTCCAAGTCACCATCATTCCCTGGTGTATTTCTTACACCACTTGTCACTTTTTGCAATCTGATCCTTCATTCTTATCTCTGACATTTAATAATTTAGTGCCTCATGGCTTAGTTCTGATACCTCTTCTTCTTATCAAAACTTTTATCATTTTATACGTTCTCCAGCTTTAAATATTGTCTAAAACCTAGTGGCTCCTAAATTAACACCTCAATTGGAACCTCTCCTCTTATCTTCAGTTCTGTAATGATGTAATCAACATCACCTCCTGATGTCTAACAGGCTTCACCACCTTAACAACCACAGTGGACTCCACATTCCCTATCACACTGAATAACCTGATTTGCAGTGAATGACTATGTCATTATTCCACTTGCTTACACCAAAAACTTTTTCATCATCAACCCCTCTCCTCTTATATCCCACAGCGAGCCCATCAGTGTATATTGTTGGCACTACATTAAAAATATGTATCAAAACAGCCATCATTTCTGATCTGGTTTATTGCAATAGCCTCTTAACTAGTCTCATACCACTTCAGTACTTATATCCCTGGAGTTTTCCTCAGCCAGAGTTAGCTACTAATTCAAAACCTAAATCACATCATGACACTTAGCATTTCAAATCCTTACACTGTCTTTCCACCTCAGAGTAAATGTCAGTCTTTATAATGATGTACGTATCCTATCTTTCCTCTCCTGTTTTTTCTCTGCTACTCTCCTGTTATTCTACCTTTTATTTCCTTTTCTAGAACACACTGGAATTCTTGTTTCTCCTTAAAAAAAAAAAATTTGGACAGCTCTATATTCAGGGTCTTTATCCAGGGCCTTCCTTCAAACACTGAGGCTTTCCCTCCAGATATCCACATGACTTGCTTACTTCTTTCAGATTTTTAACTAAATGCCACCCTCGCTGTGACAACCCTTTCACCCTATTACTAGCCTTTTCCTTACTTTATGTTTCTCTATAGCACAACATCATCTGATGAAATGCACACTTGACCCACTAATTTGTTTATTGTGTATCTCCCATTCCTGGAATATAATACACATGAGGTTTGGCATGTTTACGATTTTTTTTTTTCTTATGTAATTTCTTGACTTAAAGTGTCTGAAACAGAAAGGTACTCAAAAATGTTTCTTGGCTAAAACTGCCACATATTGTCAAATTGTCAATTGCCTTCCAAAGAATTTGCTCAATATGTCAAATTGTCAATTGTCTTCCAAAGAATTTGCTCAATATGAATTTGCTCAATATGCAATTTGTTCAATATGCATAAACTCCCACGTTATTCAAGTTCTTGTTTTCACATCACTTTCATCTATGTTTTGAATTATGAAATTTTTTTAGGAAATTGGCAAGTAGAAACATTTATCTCAGTATTACTTTAAATTATATTTCATTAAATTATGAGGTATGTGTAGAATATTTCCATTTTGTCTCACTTTTGCTGTTGGCTACCTGTTCATTTCTTTTGCCCACTTTAGACCAACTTTTATTCCTTTTTTATTGATTTTTAAGAACTTTAAATACAGTTAGAAAATTGGTATTTTATCTGTGGGTTTTGTTGCCCATATTTTTCCACTTTTATTTATGTATTTTCTTTGTGCATTATTTTGCATTATTATGCTGTCAATTTCATATATTTTATCATTTTCCTTATGATCCTATGAATTGTGTGACATACTTAAAAAGTAAAAATTCCTTAGATTCAAATTTTAAGCAAGAGAGGAAAAAGCTTATTTAAAAATAAACGCAAATGGATTGTACTGAAACCTACTCAGCACAGCTTCACAATTAAGGTAAACATAAGAACCAAAGGCAATTTGTAAAGAAGTGACTATACTATCTCTTCACTAGAGAATTGAGAGACCCATACATATAGGTCTAAGGAAACTCTATCTTGTTGCTTTAAAATTTTCTTTTTTCCCATGTTCCTGGATTCTAGTTAGTTTTCTAATAATTTGCTGCATTGTTCATACTGCTGTCTTCATTATATTCCTTTTATTGTGTGATTATGAGTAAAATAATTACAGAAAAAAATTCATTATTTATGTGTGCATTTGTTGGAATATTATAGATTTAATAAAGTTATCAATAAATTTAAATCAGCTTAATATATCATTGGAATTTAAAATATGGACATTTAGGAAAATGATTACTTGCTTTTGTGTTTTGCAAGTATGTGGACTGCTTGCCTACAGAGATGAGTGGAATCTTCTGTTCTACCCCACCTTTGGAGAACATCACGGATATTGAAGGGGGGAAAATCCTAAGCTGAACATCTCTATAAATTCATACATTTAATATCAGATACTTGTCCAAAAATTTGTATTTGGTGATGTAAGTATGAGCATTACATTTAATAGACGTTAATAAAAGGTTTTTAACTGATTCAGTGATGTATACAAATTACAGTGTTACACAGTTTTTAGGCAGTAAAATAAGACTTGATCTGCTGCCACATAATTATTTTTTTCCAGTATTCCATGTTATTTGGGCTAAAATCCGTGAAAATACCCTGACTTTATTCTAGTATTTGAAAGTGGATGGTAGATTCCTTTTCTTCCACCTACCTCAGAATAAAATAACCTGAGACCTATAAGATCACAAGGCAGCAGCCATGCAAAACTGCATTTGCACTTTCCAAACAGAATGGAAGGAAAGACCATTAGATCTGAGAGAGGATGAATAGGACATAATGCAGCAAAAGAGGCAGTCCAGTGAGGCAGGAGAGGAGCGAATAGAGTTTAAAGGGGAGGGCTATTATAAGAGAACAGAGAAGTAGACGGAATTCAGATCTGGTAGTCGTTAATTTTTAGTTTATTTGTTTGCTTCTTTAGTTAATTGGTTTACAGCTATAGACACACTTGTTAATTTTATTTTCTTATGAAAATAGCAACAGTGCAAATCTAATAGAATCACCAAAGGTGGTAGTGAATAGACAGCCTATGAAAATATCTTTTAGCTGATCTTATTATTTGATTCGATGCAGTAATAAAGACAGATGAATTCTGTATATTTGAAGAATATCTTCCTTAAATTCTGTCTCTATTATTACTTGGGGTATAATATATGAGTAACTATTTATTATTAGAAGCTGTTTGAGGACTTTAAAAATATTCATTCCATACAGCACTAGGAATGGATAATGATAATTTATAAAATAAAGAGGTTTTCTGGATATTAAACTGATAAATCTTATTGCTTTGCTGTAGCATTCTGAATTTTGTGATGAAAAAATACCAGACTTTTCTTATGAAAGACAAGTTACTATCACTTAGTGACTTTGTATAAGTTCTTAATTTCAGTGCTAAATTAAATGACTCCATTATACTGGGGAGGGGGAAATAAATGTCACCTTGTTTCAAAATGTGAGTAAGTGTCATCTTGGATATTATTAGTCTCTGCATTGTGTTAGGCAAGCTGATTTTATGTGTTGGAGCAAAACCCACGGCTCATAAACTCAACAGAGGTGAGTGAGTTATGATAGTCTTGGAAATGCATTAATGAAATTCTGCAAACATCAGTATGGTACATTAGTCTTCATCACATTTGGCTTTATTAAACACACAGATAGATGAGAGGCTGTCATGTACGCCAATTGTTTTGCTTTTTCAAAATGACCCAAGGAAATATAAAAGGTTTTCCTTTTTTTCCAGCTATTTTAACATCATGTGTAAATGATAACATTTCATAGTTTGTTGATTTAAAGAATGAGATAGTTTAGGATTTTTCATCACCATGATTTAATATTCATCAAGAATCTATAATATGTTGGACACAAAAAGAAAAAAAAAAAAAAGACACCGCAAAGACACAGTTTCTGCCCTTAATTTATGTTTGCATATTTTCTCTAAAGACTAGAGAAAATATAATGTTTGCTTCAGAGTACATGTTTTGAAAGCTGAAGTTTTCCATCAAAACCAATGGGGCTTAAACCATAGTAAGGACTAGGTTGATATGTTCATTTCAAGGCAAAGTAGATGTTAAAATGACAGTTATACCAACTAACAAAAATTTAAATGTTGAGCTCATTGAAGGAAAATTTTGCTCTATTGACCAATTATATGAATGTTTGGTTTTTAAATTCAAATTAAAAACATGACTTACAATCAGGATTTTTTTAAAAATTTGGGGTGATATATAATAAACTGTGTAATTAATTTAGATTTTGGAACAGGAAGATGGCAGTCACTTTAAAAATGTGATGTAATATATACCCTAAAATATTTTATTGTATGTATTCTTTATACATACTTTAGCCATGGGACATTCCTTTAATATATCCTTTATAATATCCTAAGACTAAAGTATCTCAAATACCAAATTCATCTTTCTTTTCAAACATAGTTTCCACATTTATCCAATGTATATTCTTTCCTACAGCCAAATTTTATTATGTGTATATAGTTATCACTCTTTGTCTAATTTTCTTCCCTCATATTTGGCAAGGTAAATATTATGTCATACTATTGGTGCTTTTCTAATGGAGCATTACACAAGTTCCTCAGGGAAAAACTCTCTTTTGTTTTAGTTGCTGTTATTCAATTTTTATGATGATGATGATGGTTGTTATTTGACTTTTGATACCTCTTATTGTTGATCATAATGTATTACTGTATATTATCTAAGCACTCAGTGTTATTAGTTGGCTATATGAATACATACTATCCTTCTATCCATCTACACACACATACTTATATATATATAAGTATATATATACATATATGAATATATGTATGCATGTATATCTGTATGCATATATGTGTATACATAAATTATGGATAGTGAGGAGTAGCATTTAAAATATATGTTTAAAAGTTAAAAATCAAAAGACTGCATATGCATCAAGAGGATTTTAGATACAAGAAAACCAATAATTCAGTGCAAGGCTTATAGGATTCATGAAATTCATTTTATTAATTGCATAAAAATTGTAGAACTATTTAGAAACTTGTCAGTAGGATTCTAGTAATGTTTTAATGTCCTTTAAACTTTCTACATTGCTTTAGGTGAGTGTAGATATAAGAATATGAGGTTTTTAAAAATAATTAATTAATTATTTTAAATTGAGGTAACATCGGTTTATAACATTTTTTTATCCATTTATAACCAAAATTTATCTTATCAATTATCAGCTAGTTGAACATTATTATTGTAAAGGAAAATCTGAATTTCACAATGATGTGGCAATATCATTTAAGAATCAAACATTTGGGAATAACTGTATTTCTAAATATATCTACTAGATTACTATATAAATATTAACAAAAGCCCTTTTTGAAAACAGAATATAAGAAATGGTTTCTTTAGCCAATTCCAGTCAGATTTCTGTGCATTCCACTGAAAGCAGTACATATCAAGGTAGATGATTAAAGTTATGCTTATCTGACAGCTGATGTCCAGTTAAGAGTATAAAATTTACTTCCATACTCAAATATTCATAGTATGTAATGGAAGATAATAATTAAAGACATTGGACTGACCACAATTATTTATTTGTTCTCTGACCAAAGGGATCAATAATGATAAAAAAGGAATAAAAATATTATGGAAAAAAATAATGAAGAAACCTAGTGTGGGTATCATTGAGGCTACTCAAGATAATTGAAAATAATTCCTACATTTTGAAAATTTCACAAATTGTTAGTTTAGACTTACTAGTATATGACCTGTAAATTCTTATTTCTAGTCTTCCATATTACAGTGGAAACTTGTGATCTACATTATACCAAATGGATGTACCTCTTTAAGGCTTATTTTCTTATGTGTGAAATATGATGTCACAGAATTCAGGGAAAATGACTTTCTGGCAATCATGGTGGCAGAGTTGTTAGTTGTTCAGAAGCAGTTGTGTTATTTTCTGTTACTCAATAACTAGATGCTAAACATTAGGACAATGCTTTTTTGTACATTGGTTGTTGCACTGTGTAGCTTCAGAATTTGATTCCCTGGCTATCTGGAAGATTCTGTGAGTCACCTAATATTTATTAATATTTTTTTTTAACTACTAAGAAATGGATTTTACTACTTGCAAGGATGAGTTCTAGGCAAAAGTAATAACTTCAAGAAATGATTGCAATTAATAAATATTCAAGGATATGCTAAACTTGGATTTCCTATCTGACCTGGTCTGAATTCAATACTACAGGATAGAAAATTGGAAGTCAAGAGAATCCAGTAGTGCATATATTATTCAAATTCTTACTTTTACTCACATGGATCATAATGCCTGTGAAAAGCAATACTCTGACAAACTAAGGGCTACTTCATATTGCACCAATTATTTAATGATAAAATATGGCCTTCAGTTTTTAAATTCTTTTTTTTTTTTTTTTAAAGTGACATTAATATTTTGGTATTTTATTTATTTATTTATTTATTTATTTATTTATTTATTTATTTATTTTTAAATTTTTTTATATTTATTTTTGGCTATGTTGGGTCTTCGTTTATGTGCGAGGGCTTTCTCTAGTTGCGGCAAGCGGGGGCCACTCTTCATCGCGGTGCGCGGGCCCCTCACCGTCACGGCCTCTCTCGTTGCGGAGCACAGGCTCCAGACGCGCAGGCTCAGTAGTTGTGGCGCACGAGCCCAGTTGCTCCGCGGCATGCGGGATCTTCCCAGACCAGGGCTCGAACCCGTGTCCCCTGCATTGGCAGGCAGATTCTCAACCACTGCGCCACCAGGGAAGCCCCAGTTTTTAAATTCTTACCTCAAGACACAGTCATAGAAAATGCAGATTTTTATAATGCTCTACTTTCTTATTTCCTCCAGCATGGTGATGATGATACTGAAAATCAAATGTATGGTCTGAATCTGCAAATTTCTGAATTATAAGATAGGATGGATCTCTAGGCTTTACAGTCTCGTGTGAGGAATTTTGGTAATTAATTAGAATTAAAGATGACCAGGAAATTGAGAAAATTTTGATAATGCCAAACACAAAACTTTTTTTCACCAACCAAAGCAGCTCCTCTTCTGCTCACTGAAGCTTAAAGACCATGTAATTATCTTGCCTGAGAAAATCACCCAGTAATAGTAAGAGTATTCTCTTCAAACCCTACTGTAACTACCATGCATCTTCCACAAATCCAGAACCATATCATATTCCACAAGGCCAATTGCAAAATCTCATTTAAGGAGGCTTACAAGACAAAGAATGCAAGTTTTGCAATTACATCTATAAAGAAAACTTAGGTATATGTATAAAAATGTATGCCTGTGGTGCTAGACAAGGAAATGAGAAATATAATTTTCTATATGTTGCATTTATAAATATGAGTTCACTTACCAGAGATTTTGAATTAGATGTGCTCCCACAAAGTGGTAGTAATTTATTACTCAGTAAGGGTAGACAGTAACCTAATTCAATGGGGTTCTACACAAAATAAAGTTAAGAGGCCAGAAATTCCTTGCAAAATTGGAGAGGTAAGATTCCAAGTCTAATGAAGATACAAGTGTTGGAATAGATTTATATGGCCTGCTGTGCACATCTATCATTTAGATATGCTCTGGGATGAGGTTAAAAAAATAAATCATTTTAACAGGCATTGAGAAATTCTTCAGTGAGGGGGGAGCAAGCGTCTTATAAAAATATTCTTTTGGCTGTTTTCTAAAGAACAGAGATGTGGGTGTTAAATGCTGTTAATAAAATGTGTTGCTTGGTTTCAATGTGGGTAAGATGCTGATCTGGCAGAATTCTAGTACCAGTACTAAACCACCAGAGGTAACCTTCATAGCTACTAGGTCTTGTCTCTAATTAGAACAGAATGATCTGCAAGACTAGTTGACAGTAACTAATTAATCATTGGTTCCCACAACAAATATAATTGGGTACAATTTGTATAATTATATTAGGATAGTATAATTGAAAAAAGAAAGCATCCTATAGGCCTGGAAAACAGTTCCCTAATATGAATCACTACAATACAAAATCTCTACCCTTGCCTCATATTTTAGTCTTAATCGATTCAGACCCAACATGGGCCCCTAGTGTGTCCTTGAGTAAGACCTATACTGTGATACTACAAGCATCTGTTATATCATCATTCTAACATTTTCTAACAGACATGTGTCATTTACCAAGGTAACTCTGTACTTGTAAGTTAATGGCAATTTTCTTATATAATTGTATAATTTTCCTGAGTTATATTCATTAGAACTCAGAATGGCACTGTTGTCATGGCAGTATCTTATGGCTTTCAGGTTTCAAATATGTTTGGCTATGTACAGCTTACTTATCAGTGCTTTACTAGGTAATAGAAGTCTATTTAGTATTGCACATATAATATTCCCTTTGGAGTTTTTACAAGACTCAGCAGCAGATTTTTCAGCACTGTCACTTGTGTGACTATAATAAGAGGTAAGACTAATTTAAAGTTGCCATAGAGGTCCTTTGGTTTAAAATCTTTCACTAGGTTAGGAAATAACTTCTCTGAGCCTATTACATTCTTTTGCAAGGTATTCAGTATGCATCAAAAGCATCAATCCATTCCACAATAATTACGGTTTTTGTTGTCCCATACTGACTATATATTGAATTAATTCCCCAAAGTTTCCTCCTCTTCCTGTACTTTATTTCAATTAACAATGGATATAATCTTAAGTTACTGTGATATGGCCACTGTCATTTAAAACATCATAATAAGCGAGTTTATTATTGTCTTAAGTCAGGTGGGAATCCAATTCTGAAATCCCATCCTGAGGGCCTGCTTCCTGAAACAGCCCCAACTGGCAATTTTCTGAGCCCAGATTCCAAAAAAACAAACCTCACACGTGGACTAAATGTCAAGAATTTATTTGAAAGGTACAATCCTAGAGGAGTAAGAGTAAGACAATAGTGATGTGAGACAGGAGAAGATAGGAAGAAATGCATGATGAAACATCACACTTCTGCCTACTGCTTCATGTGAAGCCCTAAAAAAAAAAACAAAAAAATACAAAAAAGAAACCACAGTTGTTTGTGAAGTGGATACTTCTGTAGAATCATAAGGACTAGCTCCATGGAAAAACTCCCTGGAGAAAGAAGAAGGAATTTACCTGTCTATTATTCTCTCATTTTACGTTTGATTTGATTCAGACCAGAATAGTTTCACTGCTGAGGCTGACCAGCCCCGTAGCTAGTGGCTCTGTTTCAAACAAGATTTTTTTGCAACATGTCTTGCCACACCACTGAGCAGAAATCTGAATTCTAGAGTGGCTGTATAATAAATCATCTAACACAAACATTAAGCGTACATTGGGTGTGTGGGGGGGGGGGTGGAGGGCAACTTCCTGCCTGTAGTTAGTATGGGGACATAAAAAAAATAATGCTGTTAAAACCCTTCATATGATCACAAGTAAAATTTGATCTCAACATCATACCACATACGAAATGATTTCTAGATAGTTTAGAAGTCAAAGTGTACAAGACATACTTAAAACATTTTTTAAGAAAATCCAGAATATGTTCATCTCCTTGGTAGAGAGGGTTACTACTTTAACAAAACATAGGAAGTTGAAATGGTAATAAAACATTGAAAATAAAATTTACTACATTAAATTTAACAACATACATTGCTCAAAAGATACCATACAATGTGTATAACGAAAGCCACAAACTGGGAGAAGATATGTAGAACACATTTAAGTCACAAAATAATAGCAAGATACTACATATGGTACCCTGAAGAATAAAGAAAATAAAGACAAATATATGTGTAAATAGACAAAAGCATAACCCATAATTTGAAGGAATAAGAATCATGTTGACATATTAGTAACTGGTAGCAATCTATGTAATAATTAGCAAACAGCAATGATATATGATTTGACACTGATCGGATTGGCAAAAAAAAAAAAATATGAGTGTAAAATTACAAAACATCGACGGGGATGTTAAGCAAAAATCCTTTAGTAGATTAAGGATAGAAGAAAACATTCTTAACATGAAAAAACTTAGTAACGCACCTACAAAAAATTTAAGTGATGGAGAAATGGTACCTTTATTCTCTAAAATGGAGATAAGACAGTGATGTTTAATAAATCTTTCATTGTTCACATGTCACTATGTATTCTAACCACAACTATAACACAATAAAAAAGGAAGAGATGTTAAAATAGAAATGAAGGCAATAGGATTATTGTTACTTACAGGCAATATAAAAAGATTTGATCCCACTCTAATCTAAAAAGATTAGAAATAAGATCAGTAATGTTCTGAGTATGAAAACTGATTCTCAGAAATAAATTGGACTTATTTTCAAGAGCAATAATCAACTAAAAAATTAGTAATACACAAGAATTTTAGATTTCAACAAAAACTATAAATTACACAGTAATATATTTAATGCACGTTAGCATCAAGGTAATGTTAAATCCTTTCTAAAAGTTATAAATGAAGGTCAGAATAAATGGAGATATAATGCACACTGTCAGATGGTGAAATAAATAATATGAGGATATCAATTAATTTCAAAATGATCTACAAAATTATTTCATATATGTTCATACGTATCTAAGTCATTTTAAAAGCAGAGCAAAGGGAAAAATTCAAAAGACATTTAGACCTATTAAGCCATTTTTTAAAAGGGCAAATCTACCAGTAGGAATGAATAGAAAGTTCAGGTATCTACTTACATCTATCTATTTACCTATCTATCTATCCTTCTATTTATCTAATACAATTTATTGTAGGATAAATATGGTGAAAACAAATCAATATGTAAGTGACAATCTATTTACTTTACCATATCAAGCAAGTGGGCTCACTTCATAGAAGAAAGTAAAATGACATCTCTACAGCATCTACAAAGGTGGATTTCAGATTTTCCTGGCTTAAATGTGAGTAAATAAATCATTAAATAAATACAGGAAAATATAACTTGTATATGTTTGGTTTAGGAAAGGAATTTTTAAAATAGTATATCTAAAGCATATAAAATAGTATGAAGAACTGATGGATTTAATTATATACATATCATGTATGAAGTCTAGGAAAAGTCATATTTAAACTCAAAAACCTACAAGTGGCTAACATCTAAAATAAAAAAAAAAAACTTCTGAAAATCACTAAGAAATAAAGTAGGAAACAACAGACATATGGAGAACATATATAAACAAACAATTTACAGAGGACAAAACTCAAATTCTATATAAGGTACACAAAATCTTAGCTAACTAGTAAATGAAAATAAAAATGTACTACATTATATTCATGACATGTTCAAAGATAAAATATTGGGTAAAACTTCTGGTGGAAATGATGTGAACTCTTCACTGCTGGTATAAATTTGACTGGTGCAGTAAATATGGTATGTAGCCTGATATACTCAGTCAAAATACATCCTATGATTCATCAATCCTCTGCCATCATATATGGCCCAGAGAAATTCTTACACACTTCTGTAAGAAAATGTGTCAGAAGCTCTTTTCAACATTCTTGTGGTATTGGTATTTGGAATCTGTTTAAATTTTTATTTCTGACAAAGGAGATAAATAGTAGTTACAGTCTATAGAATAAAACACAGCACTCAGAAGAAATAAACTAGTATATGTACACCTCATAAGTAAACAGATAACAGAAACATGTTTTATATTGCCAAGTCATTTATGCATTTTAAAATTATATATTCCCAAAATAAAATATATATAAAATTCAAGGATATATGTTAAACATATTGGAGTGCCTGTGAGGTGATGGGAATGAGACTGAGAAAGGGGAAGAAAAAAGGAATGAATGAATGAAATAATAAATAAATGAATAAAACAAAACAGGGATGATGGATGAAGACTGTATACCTTAACTGAGATGTATGTTTAACCCAAGTCTGTAAACGTACGTTAAAGAAAGAAAAACAGTACAATAGGTCAGGAAAGCTGGCATAACCATGAGATAGATGATTAAGGAAGTCACAACTCCAGCATACAATTGCTAATGACATGCACATTTCCTATTTAGTTTGGAGTACATAGACAGTTGCACTTGTCACGGTGTCTAGCTGATACTGGGATTGCATTCAGCAGTATTTTCTACTTCCAGGTTCACCTTTTCAAAATGTGATAATTCTGCTCTGTATTAGGTTTGGAGATTCAACTTTCAAACTCTTTATCCAATACTTAGAATCAACAAATAAATAAGGAAAAAATGCAAACCATAAACCCTCTCTAATGTGTTTTATTTAAAAGATTTAGATTGTCAGGTGAAAAGGAGAGTTGTTACTAACTCATCTAACTCATTTTTGAAAACATTTAATTGAAATAGTTTATATTTAACAATATATTGTAAAATAAGTGAACTTACTGAACAATTTTATTACAGAAAGAACACTTCAGTACAATTTTCTTGTTTATTCATCTTTAACTAAAATCACTGTGTTCAATAAAATCTTAGTTTTACCCCCAGATTTCTCAGAGAAAGAGCCTTATATCCCATATCTTTATTCTAGGAACAGGTCAAATACTTTACCGAGGATCAAAATCAGATTCCTCAATTAGCTATCAGTTCAGAAAAACTACATTATTTTAAGAACTTGCATTTATAAATAAAATTTGTCTTAGAATGAATCTATGCATGTCTTATATAACTGTCAAATTTTTGGAGGTTTTGTTTATAAATTAAAAATGGAAGTACTTTACTCATAAACATGTTTTTCTGCAACAATTGTGGTGGAAGGTAGGTTATTAAACATGGGTCAAAAACGGTCTGTGAGAAAATGAATTAGGTTTTTCAGAGAACTCAGAAATTGGGAAGAAAAGAGTGATGAACTGGGAACCAAGAGACTTGAGTTCAAGGTCTAATCTTGCTGGGAATATGTTGTGTGAATTTAGATACATCCTTTTCCCATCTAATTTTCTAGTTTCCCATGCTGAAAAAGACAAAGGAACTAGAAGCACACTTACACACAGTGCATTTCTAGTTATTCAATACATAAAGAGTCCATTCACTCAAGTAATCCTTTCTGAAAAGCGACTATGTGCAGACATTGTTCTGCATGATGGGGAAGCAATTAAAAAGAGTGAAGAGACGAAAAGTTGAGGGTTTATGCAAGGGAGTGGTGATAATAATGGTTCATGAAACTTAACCTATAAAGCAGGAAGGAAAAATCATCAGAGGGCTGAGGAATAAGCGGCTTTAAAAATGTAGCAACAAAGGATTTGAAGTCTAAATAGGATGAAAGCAGTTTGGAGTTGGAGAACTCAAGGATTAAACTGGATTGATAAGAGACTGGAGAGGGAAATGTTTGAAAGTGAGATAATGGAGGGGTTGCAGGTTTTGGTAACAAGAAGTTTTCAACTCTCCTTATTTCATAGCTGCAGCTTCTACACTGACTCCATCATCACCTATACTCTCCCTCATTATCACAACATTCCTCTCAAAAGGTACTGAGGCTTTATCCTTCCAGGTTGAAACTCAAAATTCTCAGCCATGTACCTGCATATTTGTGGGCAGTAGAATTTGAAACATGATTTTGTTGGGGCTGCTGGTATACTCTATCACTAACATTTGAGAAGGAGATCTACCCAAATAAAAATTTATTCAAAACAGGAAAAACGTTAAATTCTCTTAGGAAATTCAATATATGAAATTAGAATTGATGCTATAAAGTCAAATAGAAAATGACTATTAGAGTAAATCAGTGTGACTTTTGTGTTTTTGTTCCATATCTAGAGTTCTCCTTTCTAAAGATTATTTTCTCTCTCTAATATTTAAACATTACGGTCCAAGATTGTGACCATATACAGGTATTTGTTATTCACATTGTGGCAATCCAATATACATTTCATTGGATGTTTCCATTTAGTATAAAAAATTCATGATCAAATGGTGATTTATCCTAATTTTTTAAAAAAGTTTTTGTGGTAAGAAAACTTGAGATCTACCCTCTTTACACATTTTTAAGTGTATAATTCAGTATCATTATCTACAGGTACATGTTGTACAGTAAATCTCTAGAACTTATCTTGCATAACAGAAATTTTATTCTTGTTTATTAGAAACTCTCCATTTTCCCTTCCCCCAGCCACTAACTAACATAATTCTATTCTTCCCTTCCATGAGTTTTACTACTTTGGGAACCTCATATAAGAAGAATCATGCTGTATTTGTCCTTCTGTGACTGGCTTATTTCAATTAGCATAATGTCTAGTTTCATTCATGTAGTTGCAAATTGCAGGATATCCTTTTTTAAGGTTGAGTAATATCCCACTGTATGCAATACCACACTTTATCCATTCATTCATCCATGAACATTTAGGTTGCTTCTACCTCTTGGTTATTATAAATAATGCTGAAAGAAACATGGGAGTGTTAATATCTCTTCAAGATCCTGATTTTAATTTTTTGGATAAACGCCTAGAAATGTTATTGCTGGATCATATGGTAGTTCTATTTTCAATTTTTGTTGGAACTGCCATAGTGTTTTCCATAGCGACAACATCATTTGCATTCCTGCTAATAGTATACAAAGGTTCCAATTTCTTCACATCCTCACCAACACTTAATGTCTATTTTTTTGATAATAGCCATCCTGACAGATGTGAGGTGATATCTCATTGTGATTTTGATTTTCAATTCCCAGATGATTAGTGATGTTGAACATCTTTTCATACACCTGTTGGTCATTTGTATGTCTTAGTTGAAGAAATATTTATTCAAGTCCTTAGCCAATTTTTAACTGGGTTATTAGTTGTTGGTTTTTCGTTTTGTTTTGTTTTTGCTATTGATTACAGGAGTTCCTTTATAGTATGGAAATTAACTCCTTATCGTATATGTGGTTTGCAAATACTTTCTTCCATTCCATAGGTTTCCTTTTCACTCTATTATTTCCTTTATTGTGCATGAACTTTTTATTTTGTTGTAGTCCCATTTAGTTTGATGTTTTCTGTTTTTAATTTTTTTCTTTTGGCTTTTGCTTTTGGTGTCATATCCATGAAATCCTTGTCAAGACCAATGTCATGAAGCTTTTCTCCTATTTTTTTTTTTTTCTAGGAGATTTGTTTCAGGTCTTATGTTTAATTTGTTAATCCATTTTGAATTAACTTTTGTGTATGGTGTAACATAAGTGTCCAATTTCATTCTTTTGCCTGTGGATGTCCAACTTTCCCAACACCATTTGTTGAAAAGAAATAAAAGACATCCAATTGAAAAGGAAGAAGTAAAATTGTCCCTGTTTGTAGCTCACATGATCTTATATATGGAAAACCCTAAAGATTACACACACACACACACACACACACACTCACACAAAACTGTTAAAGCTAATAAATGAATTCAGTAATGCTGCATGATACAAAATCAACATATAAAACTCAGTTATGTTTCTATACACTAATAATGAACTATCTGAAAAAATATTAGGAAAACAATTCAATTTATGATTATATCAAAAACATAAAATACTTATGAATAAATTTAACTAAGGAAGTAAAAAACTGTAGGCTGAAATCTACAAAACACTTATGAAAGAAATTAGAGAAAACACAAACAAATGGAAAGATATCCCATTTTGATGGATTGGAAGATTTAATATTGGTAATCCATACTACCCAAAGAAACCTACAGATTCAATGCAATCTCTATCAGAATCTCAATGGCATTTTTTTTTTACATCTTTATTGGAGTATAATTGCTTTACAATGGTGTGTTAGTTTCTGCTTTATAACAAAGTGAATCAGTTATACATATACATATATCCCCATATCTCTTCCCTCTTGCAACTCCCTCCCTCCCACCCTCCCTATCCCACCCCTCTAGTGGTGACAAAGCACCAAGCTGATCTCCCTGTGCTATGTGGCTGCGTCCCACTAGCTGTAAGTTTTACATTTGGTAGTGTATATATGTCCATGCCACTCTCTCACTTTGTCCCAGCTTACCCTTCCCCCTCCCCGTGTCCTCAAGTCCATTCTCTAGTAGGTCTGCATCTTTATTCCCGTCTTGCCCCTAGGTTCTTCATGACCATTTTTTTTTTTCCAATGGCATTTATTATAGAACTAGAAAAACAGTTCTAAAATTTATATGTAACCACGAAAGACCCCAAGTAGCTAAAGCAATCTTGAAAAAGAAAAAAGCTGGAGGCATCACACTTCCTAATTTCAAGTTAGGTAGCATATTGTACACATGTGATTTGTTCTAAACCATCCTGACACCCTGAAACTATATAATTCATGTTGCCTTATATGACAAAAGGGACTTTGCAAATTCTATTAAGTACCTGGAGATGAGGAATTATCTTCAAGTATCCAGATAGGTCAAACCTGATCACAGAGTCCATAAAAACAGAGAAGCTTCCCAGGCTGTGGTCAGAAAAAAACATATGACAATGAAAGAAGTTAAGTAAGATATAAATGTAAATTGGATATAAAGTTAAATACATTTGTATATAAATTTGAGATGAAGTTCTGGGTTTGAGAGACACATTTGTGAATTCTCAGTGTAAACATGGAGTTTAACAGCCTGGGATGGATGAAGGAAATGTGGGAGTGAATGCAGATAGACATGAAAATAGGATTAAGGACTGACTCTGATAAAATGTTTAAATATTGATAAGTCAGGGAACAGTCAAGGGAGACTGAGACAATGGCTAGAGATGGAATACTGTGCTGGGAATCCAGTGAAGAATATGTTCACAGAGGGAGGTGGATAGACTAGCTACTCATAGATCTGACTGAAGATTAACCTTTGAATTTGTCAAACTGGATGTTGTCACTGACCTCAATTACAAATCATTGTGTGGTGAGTTGTGGACAAAATTTTGATTGCAGTGGTAACAGGAAAAATAAAATATGAGAAATACTGAAATACTGGTGATTTCAAATATAATAGCATAATACAGTTGCTTTCTTTCTTTTTTTAAATGATGTCTTGACCTAGTTTTGTGGCACTGACTAGAGGTCCTTCAATTTTCCTTCTTGAGTAGCTGAGTAAATTTCACCCAACAACTTCCCTTATCTTGTTTTCACACTCTGAGACCACTATGCATCTACTCTAATCACCCTGAGGCCAGGTGCCAGAGAAGTAGAGACAGCCTCTATTCCTCAGAACCCACAGAATTATTTAAATTAGACAATCCACAGGGAACCCATGAAATGTAGCTAATCTCACCTCTTTTGTCATACATAAATTGCCCCTACGACTCCAGATTACTGGTACTCTGTCTCTGTCCTGGGATTCTGTTTTTTGTGGCCCTGAGTGGCAGCTTTCTCTCCTTTAGAATTGCAAGTAACAAAAAGTTTTGTCTTCCATTTCTCCAAATGTAATTAGTGTTATTCTGCTGTGTCTTGCCATCAAAAGAATCTTTAAATCATAAAATGAATATCTCTTGAGAACTTTTGTTATCAGATAAAGAATTGCGCTTATAGGAAGATTTGAGGGCAAGGGAAGGTTTTTTTCTCTTTTTATTACTTTAGCAGCTATTGTAGCATATTTGGAAGCTGAGTAATTTAACAAGGAAGAAAGCACTGTTGATTTGGAGAAAAAGTGAGACTATTGTAGGACCAATGATTTTTGAACAAGGCATCCATACTGGTTAATAGAGGTGATGGTGAGAGCAAGGGAAATTCACAATAAAATTGTTACTTTTATAGCAGAAACAAAAAATGGATATTTGGTGACAGTAATATTAAGCTTATGCCATAATATCACTGTATGCTGGCTCCCAAGAGAATACACTTCAGCAAAACACAGTTAAAACTTCAAAACACTAATGTGTTGTGCTATGGATCAAGAAGTTTCCTTTGGAGTGTGAAAACTTGGCTTCTTTTCATTACATTAAAAAATATCATACTGGAAGAATTGCTGAGCTCCACATTTCTCCATGGAAATTAACCAATTTAAACAAACAAAAAGCAGTGAAATGTGATTCACTCACTTACAATTAAGACTAGCTCAGTATACTCAGCATCAACATACAATTTTTCTTTAGACTAGCCCTGTCCCCAGAGTGTTCAGTAGTAGTATAAAGGGTCAGGCTTATTAAATTATTAAATATCCTACTGGGAACCCATTGCATAGCCCATATAATTTCTGAGTAGTATTGCAGCAATGAGAAATGTGTGGGTGTTTGGTTTTATCCATATATTTGCAGCCTATCCAATTTTTAAGAACTTGGGTCAAAAAAATTGTGCCTGGTACTTATTCACAGTAAATTTTTCTTTAGTTCAGTAAAGTACACTTAAATTGCCACCCTCATATTTTGACTTTGCATACTTTTCATGCCTTTATTTTAAGGTTTTCTTTTGCTGTGAAACTGGTGAATATGCTTTTGAACTCTTTGTAATCAATGACAATTCTATTTTCTTGTTTATTGTTAATATAAAAATACTCTAATAATAATTCTGGCTGATAAATATAGCTGATAAAAAGATTTGCAACAAAGAATTCTGAGATAAAACATTATCATTTTGTTTTAATTTATTAACAGATATTTTTGAATGATACAAATATTATAATTCCCATTAAGAAGAAGATATGTTTCATGGATTTTCAAATATTTCGATATTCCAATTGGTTATATTTAGTATTCATTTATATTTTCTTGAAAATATTATTTGTTAATAAACTGAATCATTATTTTGTCTTTCCAACAGTTGTATTATGAGCAAAATCAAAGAGATATAAATGAAATCCTGAAAAATAAGATTTTATTTAGTTGAGAATTACTTTTTGATATGAATATATACAATGCAAAGTAAAAATTATATGTTAATTATGTATGTAAACATACCTTATATACTTACAATGTCAATGATTTGATTATAATGACAATAAGAAAAAAAGTATAATTTTGGGAAACTTTATGTTATAGGTGATTTCATTTTAGATATTATTATTGAAATGATTTTTCACTATAAAGTTTACTGTATTCTCTAAGTAATATATATCAGTGTATTTGCTTTATTAAATAGCTGAAATCCATATAAATAGAAAGTTACTTTTTTATCTTTTAGCATATAAACTCTCAGAGATTTCAATCTCTCGACTTAGTTATAGTAAAGGCTGGGAAATAAAAACTATAAAAATAAAATAAAATATTTAATAAGAATTTGGAAATATTCTGTTACATTTATTTTTTAGTTTTATTTGAAGACAGATTTTTAATTTAATGTTTACTTCTGAAAATATTTAAATAACCTCTAGAATAAATTGTTTATCTTTCAGCATATATTGGGAATGATTCCTAAGGTATAGATTTTTAGTTTAAAAAAAAAAAAATGGAGTGTTGAATTGCAAAAGCTTTTTTTTTTTTTTAACTGACTCTCTTAGAATTTAAATTAGATTAAATATTTAACTCTGTTCAAAAGGAGCTGATGACTCATCTATATACACTAGGTGTAAGGAATGTTACATGCTACTGATTATTTTCTTTAAAAGAAGTCAATGTGTTTCCATTAATAGAACACTGAGGATAATATTATATTTCTGTTGCAATCGAGTCGAGTGATGGATTGGCATAAACTTGGTGAAGAAAATATGAGCAAGGGATACTGTTTAAATGGAAGATTCAACCTGATTTGTTGGTAATGAGAGCCCAGTATTTTGACTGTTAGGATGCAACAAGCTACATGTTATAGACTCTGATTAGTTAGAATAAAAGCATTTAGTGTAAGTAAATATATGCTTTCTTAAATTAGATTTCCTTAATAAAACATATTCTTTGTAGAATAACAAGTATTCTCAACAAAGTCTTTGACGGTTTAGTGAGAATTTGGAATAAGATCTCACAGGGATTTTTGTTGTTTTTTTGGTTTGCTTATTTTTAGGTGGGAAAAAGAGAATGTGCATTTATATCTTATCTAGAATATTTATGTGTGTTATCCAAGCTGGTTCTTGTAATTTTTATATTCATTTTACATGAAGGATACATGGCTCTAGTAGACATTGATACTGGATTAGAACCCAACTGACAGATAACAAACTACTCTTCCTAACATAGCCTGTTGCTCAGAATACTTCTTAGATATTACCTTATTTGGATGTGCCTTAAATTTGAGTTCTTAGAACTCAAAATCTTATTTAGAAATTTGGAGTAAGCATATTGATTCTCCCTTCACATCTCTTATGAAAAGCAACCTTACTAATATAAAATTATAAATAATTTGATAGAATTTGTATTTTGGAAAAAATAGTCAAACTAATGTTATCTCTATTTCCTGTTTAATCAGTATTTAAAATATATTTTATTTAATATCACGGATATTTCCCTATGCTTGTTTCATTTCTCTTTTTTGTCATATTAGTCATCATGTTAATCAAATGTCATACTACTATAATTCTTCTTTAACTCTAATATTTCTAAATCTATACTCCTAGAAGATATAGAAGACATCAGAAAACCAAATGGTAAAAATCTGCACAGAGAAATGCTGCTCAAATTTATATTGAAATGAAAGAATTTGAATTTTTAAAGATGAATTGATAAATAGATAAATTTCCAAAAATATGATTTTAGAGGATAGATGTATAATCAAGTTATTACAAACCTGTTGTTTTACGTATGAATGGAGACAGTGTGGTTAAAAATTATCTGTGAGCCAGATAGAAAACCTTTTTGTGGAAACATCCATCCATCAGTGGAATATCATCTGAGATTTAGCTTATGGGCAACAAGATTTCTAAAATGCCAAACGCATAAAAACAAAATTGATAAATGCATATGCAGATGGTTTAGGATTTTTTGCCTAAGTTCAGGAAGAAAGGACTAGAACAAGTTCCAGAGGTTCAGCTCCATTGTTATACTATTCTGATTTATGTTTCTTTGGCATATTTACTATTATTAATTTAGCAGCTCCTACTTTTCCTTTATCAGCTTAAAAAATGAATTCTGCTTTATAATCTAGTTAATAAACACAGCAAGGTCTAGAGATAGAGATCAGATTTTATATTTTCTCTAGGTAGCTGCTGAAAATTATTTCTCCTGAAAGTGCTTTTGATATCCTCTCTAATTCCTGACTCATGACTTTGATTTATTCTTTGAGTGTAACATCACTTTTTTTCTCCCAATGTTCCTATAAAAACATGGTTGCACCCAGTGCAGTAGTAACTCACAAAGTTTCAAATCAAGGCGCTATCATGCCAAGGAATAAATGGGAATAAGATAAAGCTGGCCAGGCAGGTCATAGACTATTGAGGGGAAGGTTTGTTTCCAGGAAGAGATGACAGGTCTACTCAACTGTAAGCTTTGGGTCGGGCTCTACAGTGATTTAGTTCTAGAGCAGTGAGCTATAGAAGAAAAAGCCAAGCAAGTCTCATAAATCTTGACATGCACAATGATAAATGCTACAGCACTCAGGTAATGTACATTTTAGAATATGTGAAGTAAATTCGAAGTAGTAGCACCCCTGAAAAGAAACCCTGGTTGTGAATTGTGGTCACAGAAAGAAATATTTCACTTGTTTTATATTGCTTACTGAGAGTGGAGAGTTGAGATAGGCCAGACCACAAAGAACAAAGTGGGATAAAAATTTAATGAGAATGATGGCCCAGTTTAAGCTTTGAAAATGAGCAATGCAATGAATATATAAGAGAATTAGCACAAGATCGGAACATAAGAGAGTAGAAGGTAATCTTAATTTCTTGTATTGGTTCAAAAAGGTATATCAGAATTTTTATGTTTCAATGCAACTCATGTGGAATGAGAAATTTATTCAGATTATAGGAGCTCAGTGCTGAACTTAGGCCATTAGTTTTGATATAGAGATGTGTTGGGGACACTTCAGCAACTGAAGTCTGATGATTTCAAATAAGAGATTCCTGGCTTTGTCGTACTTCCACACTATGTCATATTCTCCTTATGCATATAGATATAAATATAGTTACAGATATAGATATAACTAGAAGATAGATATATTTCATATACATAAATATCTCTGGGCTTATAGGAGATGTGGTGTTTGCTTGCCTTGTGACTTTGATTCCAACCGTATATTTAGTAGGAACTGATTCAGAAAGCTGTTACCACCAAGAGGTGCTTAGAAAACAAGAACTCACACTTTAAAAACCTAAAACTGGAAGGGATTAAAAATTATTCAAATTTATATAAATATGTACTTAGGTATAGACCATGGGAAACATTTTTTATTTATTTTTCATTAAACCTTATAGCAAATTTTTTAAGAACATTGACTTTGGATCTAGATTGGTTACATATCCTAGCTCCACTACTTACTAGCTTTATGATTGCATACAAGTTACTAAAACTTTGTGCTTGTTTCCCCATATGCAAAATGGAAATAAAAATCATTCCTGGGCTTCCCTGGTGGCGCAGTGGTTGAGAATCTGCCTGCTAATGCAGGGGACACGGGTTCGAGCCCTGGTCTGGGAAGATCCCACATGCCAAGGAGCAACTGGGCCCGTGAGCCACAACTACTGAGCCTGCGCATCTGGAGCTTGTGCTCCGCAACAAGAGAGGCCGCGATAGTGAGAGGCCCGCGCACCGTGATGAAGAGTGGCCCCCGCTTGCCGCAACTAGAGAAAGCCCTTGCACAGAAACGAAGACCCAACACAGCCAAAAATAAATAAATAAATAAATAAATAATAAAAATAAAGGAATTCCTTTAAAAAAAAACATTCCTATTCTATTGGGCTGTGATGAAGATTAAATAAATAAATAAATGTAAAGTTACATGATTGCATGATATAAAGTCTCCCATTTTTTTTTTTAAACTTCAGAGTTTCATTGTATTGCACTAAAGGAGCAGCAAGATGGCTATACAATGTTCAGTCTTGAAAATCTAAAGTACTTGCAAATTCTTAAGAATACCTTTACTGCCAGGTTAGAACAGTAAGTATAATAACGTATTCCTTAATTAGTAAAGTCTCACAAATTAAAACACATTTAAAATAGCTTTAAATGCATTCTCCACAAGTAAGTCAGCATATATTCTCTTTATATATACATACACACAAATATTTGTGTAAATATGTATATTCTAATTATTATATAGTATATAACAATATGTATAATATAATTTGGGTGAAAAAAGCATGGTTTAGAAAAGTATGCATACTCTCCTAACTATTGTGTTAAAAAGATGGAGACTATGAATGAATGCCTTTGTTTTCAAAAAATAACAAAATGTGTGCCTAATCAGAGGAAATGAACATGGAGGAAGAACAGGAATAAAATCTAAACTTTTTAATAAATCTTATTTTACATGTTAACTCTGAAATATATAAATGTTTCACATAGTTTAGAAACAAATTTTACAAACCTATGTGTTCATATTAAGTGTTCAGTGTGCTACCACTAATCATGATGGTAACAAAGATGTCTGTACATACTAAATATTTTAATAAGTGTGGAAATATCATCAAGAAAAAACCAAAAGTTTCCTCCTTCATGAAGAGTGAGACGATGAGAAGCCAATATAGATGATACAAATATCAAAAACAGAGGACTGGGATAAAACATTTTAATCGTGATGATAACTTCATATGACTTCTGGTCAAACCTAGCATTTTAAACTTAAGGATTTAGTACATTCCTTCCTAAGGATACATGACAAGATCATATATAACTATTGGTATAATGCAAAGGGACAGGAGACAGCAGCATTGGAGAGTTTTAAATATATTTAGGAAAAACAAATATTTATAGAAGTGTTTAAACTGACATAACAGGGTAATAAACTGAGATTTAAGTGCTTAACAGTAAGAATGACAGATGGTAAGATACTTTCTGTTATAACATCACCATAAAGACTAAAATATTTTAGAGAATAGATATAATGAAATGAGGAAAAGTAATAAATTACATTTTTAACAGGGTGGAAGGTTTGATTGCAATCTTTGAAGGAAAACTTACAAACTAAGAGCGGGATCAGGGAAGGAAATAATAGATCATATACAAAAGATCAAAAATAGAGTGACACTGCAATTTTTAATAGAAAAATTAAAAGATAACAAAGCAAAACAATCCTCATTCTTGATAAAATGTTTCTTAACTTGGTATTTTAATCTAGAGAAATACTTATTCAAGTATGAGAATATGTTTTCTGATATGTAAAATCTCTAAAATGTATCTATTGTTATCCCTTTTTCAGGAAGTTATTAGAAGATGTGTTCCAACAAAGTGTGAAAGCAAGCCAAAAATATTGAGAACACGAGATCCAGGAAACATGATCTACAACACAGAGTTGAGTAGAACTTCCAGGAAAACATATTATTTTTAAACTACAAAGGTAAATGTAAGAAATGAAGAATGAGATTACAGTTGAGCAGAGAGGGGACTGAAATTTTGAATTTTTAACATTTTAGTTTAATTTAGTTAATTTTGTTGAGTTTAAAATGTTTAAAATGAATTTTAAACATTTTTTCCAACCATACAGTTGTATTATCTTTGTGAAAATATAAATCTATGGAAAATAATTATGAGGATAAGTAAAATGTAGACAAGTAAAAAGTTTTAATATTTTCAAAAAATTTTTAAGACGTAAATAAATTTTAAAGTATCACACATACATTGGAACAAATGAAAGAACATTCAAATGTAAAATAAAAAACAGGCACCATGAAGAAGCTATTCTGTGGATTTTTATCCCAGAGAGCCATTTTTAAGATGTTGGTGCGTATCTTGTTCAGGTTGTAGAAAATTATGCAAGAGAAAACATCCTAACTGGTTAAAGCAAAAAGAGACTTTCTTTTTAAAGGCTTAAGAAAATAACTTGAAACTGAGCTTAGGGAAGGGACTTCTAAAACCAAGCACAGATGATGGCCACTAATTTTGCCTCTGTGAGTACAACAATCAAGAAGATGTAGTTTCAGGAAGCTGCTGCCATAGCTGCTGATTCTAGAACAAAGCCCTGGTCACACCCTAGTCAGGAGAAGAGAAGCCTGATCCTCAAACCACACAGATAACTGCCAGCAAAATGGACACATTGGACTATGTCAGTTCTTTACCTCATCATAATCCAGTCCTAAATTAAATTCACACAAGCGTGCATCTGATTGGAAACATCTAAATTACCCCCAGGGGCCTGCCTAACTGCAAGGAAGTCTTAGAAAATGGTTTTTGTCCTCCCACTTGCACAGTAAAAAATATTAGAAACAGGTGGGAATAGGTGTTGAGCAAGTCAGTGACACATATACAAATTCCCCATAGTGAGAACAAGTATATACTGCTCTTTCACGTGACTTTTTCACTTTAAATAGTCTCACCTTTCCAGTGCACAACATATCTCATATATAGATTTAAAACAATATGTGTAATGATTCTCCTATACAGACTTTAATATTTCTAGGTTTCTTTTACTGCTATTTCGAACAATACTGCTGTCAATAAATTTGCATGCTTGTCATAGCAAGCATGCACTTGTTTTTCTAGGATACCTCCCCAGAATAGGATTGCTCTTCGGAAATTCACATCTTTAGCTCAAGTCAATTAGCCAATTTGACTTTCAAAATACTTGTTCAAAATACATTTCCCTCAAAAAGAAACAAACAAAAAACACTGTGAATATTGAAATCATTAAAAAATAAAGTATCAACCTTTAGTGTTTAATTTTAATTTGCCTTATGATTATTTGTAAGCATCAAACATCTTTTGATATGTTTATCTATAAAGTGACCAATATTCTGATTTTTCCCAGGACATAGTGTTCATATCTGTTATGCTCGCTTAATTAATAATAACACTCCTTATCTATATCTGGTCTATTTTTCCATTAAACACCATGCCTGATTCTTATTTTTAGGTGCACTTTTATTAAGGATTCATCAAGCAATTACCTTTTATTTAAGATTCATCAAACAATTACTTGTTATATGTGTTACAAATATTCTCTCCCAGAGTTTAATTTTTACATTAAACTTTGATTTGAAGTGTCTTTATCCTATTCAAGCCTTTGTTTTGTACTTAGCCAATGCTGTTGATTTTATTATTTCTTTTTAGAGTTTCTGGGATATGTGTTATGGTTTAAAAGTCCTTCCTTACATCTTAAAATGAAGATTTGGACTTATATACAATACATAAAACTAAAGAAACTATGTGCCTTACCATAAATTCATCTCTCTCCCCAGGAAACTAGTTCCCTTTTAGCCAGTATGTTACACGATCATCTGAAAGTACAAACACTGGCCCAAGAGACAGTGTTAGCATGTTCTTGAGTTAAGAGGAAAAAGTGAAGAAGGACAGGGAGGGGAAGGGTAGGAAGATAAGGAGGGGAAGGAGGGAAAGGAGGAAGAGGGCAAGAAAAAAACTTGACAGACAAAGCTTAGTTTCTTGGTAGATTATAAATTCAATGCTGTGTGATTGAAGGTTCTGCCAGGCATAGAAGCTTTCCAGAAACCTGGCAATCTTCTAGAGTGTCCTGGGTGCTACTGATATTAAAATTCAGATACTTTGAAGTATTTTGAATATCATTTGGACTGGTGGTTATTGTATATATTCTCTCTAAACATTAGCATCTGGAAGGAAGGAGAGGCGGTCATGGGCTTTCCAAATAACCAATATCCTAACATATATGTTCCTTCCTCCTTCCAGCACATGAGGTCTCATTCTTGACCTGGTCAAGGCACTGTCTCCATCCCAGATTGAACCAGCATCAAGGATGGGGAATGTTCTGGGTAAAGAGAAAGGAAGTTCGAGTATAGTGATGTACATGAACGTAAGACTTCAGAGAGAGGTATACTCCTTCAAATTCAAATGGGACATTTAGGCATTCTGTGCCAAGCAGAAATTTTGGATTTAGGTAAATGTGATCTTTTAGAAATTTTGGACTGAGAAAATCCCAGAATGTAAACCTAGTTAGGGGCTGATGAGCTGGTTCATATGTGAGCTTACTCTGAACAATTTTAGATGCCAGAACTGAAATTTAACCTTTTCCAACTACCCTAGTCCATAAATGCATTAGACTTAAAATATTCCCGAAGATGGGTTGCAACAAATGGTTGCTATGTACTCAGAGAAACTTGGTTCCTTTATTCAAGACCTTATTTTTCAAATATCCCTTTAATTCTGTGATGTACACGGTAACTTCCATTAATGTCTATTTTGCTTACACCAGACATGGTTATTTCTGTTGTTTAAAATCAATACACTATGGTTATACACCAATGGTTATAGTTATTAGTATCTGGAATTGAGGTGTTGATATGACAGCCACTGATAGATGAGGGGAAGTGGGTGAGTACACTGAAGTTTATTCATTCCTGGGCAATATTTATTAGGTGGTAACAAAGCATCTGGTGGTTGCCAGTTATATCCTTTCCCATTTTCTGTAGTTTTGAGAAAGTTTTCAATCAAGGAGCCCCTGCATTCCAGCAGGGATTTGAGATTATGATATAGGTTGTGAAGAATAGTATCCTATTCCCTGAACATGTTTTTTTTTCAAGTAGTGAAACATGACCTACGTAGGCCCATAAATATTTTTAAAGAATTGATTTTGAGGGACTTCCCTGGCAGTCCAGTAGTTAAGACTTCACCTTCCAATGCAGGAGGTGCGGGTTCAATCCCTGGTCAGGGAGCTAAGATCCCACATGCCACGGGGCCAAAAAAACATAAAACAGAAGCAATATTGTAACAAATTCAATAAAGACTTTAAAAATGGTCCACATTAAAAAATCTTAAATAACTAAATAGAAAAAAAAAGAATTGATTACGATAGTGAGAGAGAGAGACAATCAGGCATTCTTTATGATACTGTGAGCAGTTTTGGCCATCTACAAGTGAAGTGTCTGCAGTATATATTTCCTACATTATAGAGAGAGATTTCTGGAGACCTAAAGAAGATCCAAGCAATGAAAAAGAATAACAGAGAGAAAGAGTCAGAATGTGACTTGAATATCTGGATCTACCTGTGTCTAAAGCCAGAACATTTTATTTCTTTTTATTTATATTAACTAATACTTTTTTTCTTCTTTTTCCTTTATTATTTTTCCTTCCTTCATTCCTCACCACCTCCATATTTTGTGTTGAAGTAGTTTAAAGTGTGTTTCTGTAATAGGGAAGAAAAAATCTGACTCCATATTAGATCTGTTCCTTTTGCTTTAACCTTGTGCTTTGTTGCTTGTGTTTAGCCATGCTGGCTCTGCACCTTTCGTAAAAGAATGTTGCCTGTAGCCTGAAATATACAGGATAACCTATTCTCAGAGATCTGACCTTTAAGAGTCCATTCATATAGAGATAAAAATTGCAGAACAGAGAATAACATCTGTCTTGTTGGAGGTTTACAGGAACATCGTGATGTGACCTGTGTGGACAGCAAAAGAACAAAGGATTTCAACACCAAGAAGTTTGCAACAACCAACCACACCCCTCCAGCTTGCCTTTAAAAGTGCTTTGCTAAAACCCTTCTGAGAGTTCAGGGGTTTTTGGGCCCGAGCCACCCATATCCTTGCATGGCCCTGCAGTAAACTTTTCTCTGCTCCAAATTCCGATGTTTTGGTTTGTTTGGCCTCACTGCGCATAGGGCACACGAACTTGTGTTCAGTAACATTTGGTTACTTAAAATTGAACAATAACTTCAAAAGAGTCCTAGTTAATAAATATCTAAAGAGAAACAGAATTCAGTCACCAAGTTGAGAGAGTCCTTTTCAGATACTCAGACATTTGTCTCCTGTAGTTGAGACAAATTCTCATCATTGAGTATGTTACTATGGCAAACTCATACTTGCTATGCACAAAACAAAGGACAGAGTTAAGTTGACCCTTGAACAATATGGGTTTGAACTGTATGGATCCACTTATACTCAGATATTTTTCAAGAGTAAATACTACAGTACTACACAGTCTGAGGTTGGCTGAATCCATGAATGTGGAGGAACCATGGATATGGAGGTCTGACTACAGTCAGATTAATGCCCCCATTGTTCAAGGGTAAACTGTACTTAGGACTTCCACCAGAAATCTGTGATTGGAGGTATTATACTAGGCTCTCCTCTGGTATTGTCTTTTAGGGAGAGATCTTTACAAATAACATTTGTGAACTAATCAAGAATGGTACGGTCTTACTTTTCCTACCCAAGAATATTCTTCCACTTTTAATGCAATCATCCCTATCAAAATGCTTCATCATGTATACCTGTATTCAAGTGCTTTCAATGACTCTCTCTCTGCAGGTATTCCCTCTTAAACATAATCATGCTCAGTTTTTCTTCATCTTAAATTATACAGCTATCTTTCAGACTTTCACTTCTGTCAGCCTGCTCCCTATACATATGAGCTAAACATGAGGCTGAATTCAAATAACCACCCTGTAAAAAATGCTTGTAAATATATCTTCTTCAAAGTATTAAAGATCTTACAAGACAGAATGGACTAAGTGGACCAAAATGTGTGTGAAGATATAAAGTGAAGAAGTAAAAGTCACTTTTACCCTGACAGCATTGGCATTATCAGGCAAACTTCAGCTTTGTGTTTCTCTTGGGGTATAGGGGACAGAAGACAAAGTTCAGAGTCCAAACAAGATGAAGACCTAATAGGGTCAGTAGAAATTTGGCAAAAAATTGTCAAAATTAACTTTTTCAGAACTCTTGAAAATAACCAAATGTTTGCAGCAATCCAGGAGTAGTTTTTTCAAGAAAAAAAAATGCCTGAATCTCTGTAAGAACAAAAATAGCTTTTTGATGTTTTAAATTAACTTATTTCCATCCACCTCTCTCTGTATTTGTGGTTATCTTAAATCTCACAGCTGGAACTAAAGTAAAAACCAGCACCCTGGCAGCCACTGAAGGTGCCAAAACTAGATTGGAGCTCTTTTTTACTCACTACCAGAGAAATGTCATTATTTGACCCGTCTAGTGGTTCCATGAAAAGGTCCAACTTCCACTAGGAAAACTGCCTTTATTTGATGTAACTCAACTCTCACCCATTGTGAAGAGTCCCCTTTCTCCCCACCCCAGGGATATTGATCAAAATTAATTAAAGGCAACTATTTAACATTGCAGCTGCTTGAGGTAGTGGATAGCAGTTGGGGCTATAAACAAAAACACAGAAAATAACAAGTATTGGCAAGAATGTGGAAAAATTGGAACACTAATACAATACTGGTAGGAATTTTAAATGGTAGAAATTTAAAATGAAGCCACTGCGGAAACAGTTCATCAGTTCCTTAAGAAGTAAAATAACTTGAACTTACAAGAGTATAAATTAATACAATGACTCAAAAATCTATTTTATATTATCTAATAATGTTGAAGATATTTTTATCTAAATCCATAACCCACAACAGTGATCTGCAACATTTGCACACATATCTACTGAAAGGGTTTGCAAATTTTATATACTGAGACAGCCATTTTTAAGATGTCTTAAATTTTCAAATTAAGTATACATACTTTTAAAAGATAAAATGATTGTCATTTATACATATTGAAATTTTATAATAAAAACAATGAAGGCTTTTAAGAAGGGAGATTTTATTTTGTTTTGTTTGACTTTGAATTAGGCCTTTTTGACTTTGAATTAGGCCTTAATTAAATCATTCTGGCTGCCACATGGATTAACTGAATCATATGGAGCAGTGTGAAGGCTCCTCCATTATATGTCCCCATTGTTTAACATCAGGAATATCCTTAATATAACTTCTAGTAAATGGCTTATTTTACATATTCTAAGTATAGATACAACATTCTTAAAAAGTACGTGATGGAGTGATTTTGAACATAGTGGCCATGAACATTGAAAAGGAAATGTCAAAGCAAATCACAGAAAAACATTTGTGGGTAACCCCGTATTTTGAAACTGTTCTATAATTGTGTCATTCCCTGTAAAATGTACTAAAGAATGAGGAGACTTCTGATTGATACTAAACTGACCAAATTCTGATGAATCTCAAGGTTCATTTCCTCCCAACTTTCCGTAGTTCAAGAAATTGGCTCAAGAGTCACCAAGGTTGTCACATATTGCAGGGTGTTCTTTTTTATAAAAGGCTGAATAATATTCCATTATGTATATATACCACATTTTCTTTATCCATTTTTCTGTTGATGGACATTTAAGTTGTTTTCACATCTTGGCTATTGTGAATAGTGCTACAATGAAAATGGGAGTGCTAATATCTCTTTGAGATCCTGATTTCAATTCTTTGGATATATATTGAGAAGTGGGATTATGAGATCATAAGTTAGTTCTGCTTTTAGCTTTTTGAAGAACCAATATACTGTTACAGTAGTAGCTGCACTGCTTTGCATTCCTACCAACAGTGTACAAGGGTTCCAATTTCTTCACATCCTCACCTACACTTGTCTTTTTTTTTTTAAATAATAGCCATCCTAACAGGTAAGGTGATATCTCATTGTTATTTTGATTTACATTTCCCTCATGATTAGAGACATTGAGCATTTTTCATATCTCTTTTGGCCATTTATGTTTTCTTTGGAGAAATGTCTATTCAAGTCCTTAAACAAATTTTTAATTGGGTTATTAGTTCTTTGCTATTGAGTTGTAGGGGCTCCTTATATACTTCGGAAATTAACCTTTTATGCATTATTTTGTTTGAAAATATTTTCTTGTATTCCATATGTTGCCGTTTTACCCTGTTGATTGTTTCCTCTGCTATGCAAAAGTTTTTAGCTTCATAGAGTCCCTCTTCTCTAGTTTTATTTTTGTTGCTATGTTTTGGTGTTTTATCCAAAAATCATTGCCAAGACCAATGTCATGAAAATTTCCCCCTATGTTTTTTCTTAGGAGTTTTATAGTTTCCAGTTTTACATTTAAGTTTTTAAACCAGTCTGAGTTGATTTTTGTGTATGGTGTAAGATAAGGGTCCAATTTCATTAGTTTTCCCAACATCATTTGTTAAAGTAACTATCCTTTCTTTATTGTGGATCTTGGCATCCTTGTCAAAAAAGATCACTTGACCATGTGTGTGGATTTATATCTGGACCCGCTATTCTATTCCACTGGCAATATAGCTGTCTTCATGTTATACTGTTATAATTACTATAGCTTTGTAATATATTTTGAAAACATGAAGTATGATGTTTCCAGCTTTGTACTTACTTTATGAGATTGTTTGTCTATTAAGGCTCCTTTGTGATTCAATATGAGTTTTGGAATTTTTTTTCTGTTTACACAAAAAATGCCATTGGGATTTTGATAGGGATTTCATTAAATCTGTAGATTGCTTTGGGTAGTATAGACATTTTAACAATATTAAGTCTCCCATTCCATGAACATGGGATGTCTTTCCATTTATTTCTGTCTTCTTTTATTTATTGATATTCTGTAGTTTTCAGTGTGTGTCTTTTACCTCTGCAGTTAAGTTTATTTCTAAGTATTTTATTCTTTTTAATACTATTGTAAATGAGATTGTTTTCCTAATTTCCTCTTGATGTAATTCATTGTTATTGTATAGAAATGCAACTAATTTTTGTATGCTGCTTTTGTATCGTGCTACTTTAACTCATTTTTTAATTCTAATAGTTTTTTTGTGTGGTGTCTTCAGGATTTTCTTTATATAAATTCACATGATCTGCAAACAGGGACAGTTTTAGTTCTTCCTTTCAGCCTGAATTCATTTTATTTCTTCTTCTTGCCTAATTGTCATGACCAGAACTTTCAGTGATATTTTGAATAGAAGTAATATGAGTAAGCAACCTTGTCTTGTTCCTGATCTTAGAGGGAAAGCTTTTAGTTTTTCACTGTTGAGTATGATGTTAGCTGTGGGCTTTTCATATACGTTCTTTGTTAAGTTGATATAATTTCTCTCTATTCTTAGTTTATTGAGAGTTTTTAAAATGAAAATGTGTTGAATTTTATCAAACGCTTTTTCTATATCTATTGAGATGATCATAAGAGTTTTATCCTTCATTCTGTTAATGTGTGGTCCATCATATTAACTGATTTTTGTATGTTGAACTATCCTTGCAACCTGGGGATGAATCCCACTTGGACACAATGTATAATCCTTCTATTAGTCAGGGTTCCTCAAGGAAACAGAATCAATAGGTTGTCCTTCTTGCTTTTGATCTTTTTTCTTTCTTCCTTTCTTTGAGGAATTGGCTCACATGATTATGGAGACTGAGAAGTCTCAGGAAGTCTGCAAGCTGGAGAACCAGGAATGCCAGTGATGTAGTTAAATCAGAGTCAGAAGACCTATTAGCCTGTTGAGCCAAAGGTGTAAATCCCATTCCAGGGCAGGGGAAGATGGGATGAGATATCCCAGCTCAATCAAAGATGCAGAAAACATGGGTGTATTCCTCCTTCCTATGCCTTTTGTTCTAGTCAGACCTTCAATAGGTTAGATGATGGCACCCACACTGAGGAGTATACGTTTGTATGCTCCTAGCTACCAAAATGGCAAGACCAATTCAGTTAGAGAAGGGAGATAGGTATTGATTATTTTTTGAGAAATGGCACTGGTAACATATTATTATTTAGTACAACAAGACAAAGATGTAAGTCAGATATTTAATATAATAAAAAAATTATCACCTCTCCCTGTAGCAGTTAGGTTCCTTTAAGAATATGTCATTTTACAAAAAAAAAGGATCAGCACAATGTTACTTCATTTTACTTACTATGCTTACTTTTTTTTTTTTTTTAAACTTACTACTCAAAGCTTTTTTTTTTTTTAATTTATTTATTTATGGCTGTGTTGGATCTTCGCTTCTGTGCGAGGGCCTTCTCCAGTTGCGGCGAGCGGGGGCCACTCTTCATCGCGGTGCGCGGGCCTCCCACCACCGCGGCCCCTCTTGCTGCAGAGCACAGGCTCCAGACGCGCAGGCTCAGCAATTGTGGCTCACGGGCCCAGCCGCTCCGCGGCATGTGGGATCCTCCCAGACCAGGGCTCGAACCCGTGTCCCCTGCATTGGCAGGCAGACTCCCAACCACTGCGCCACCAGGGAAGCCCACTATGTTTACTTTTGATTACAACAGTTATTGTTATTCTTCTCTTGGTATCATATTCTGGTAGGAAAATAATAAAACAGGAAAAAATGTGAAAAAAGATATAGAAACTGGGTATATTTTTAATAGACATCATTTTGCATGGGACTGTAACTCTGGAAAACCACATGGAAAACCTAGGGGGATACTGAGAAGAAATCTTGTAAAAGGGGAATCTAAATTTAGGAGAAAAGCAAAGAAATTAGCTTTAGTTATAGAAATTGATGCAGTTGACAACAAATACACAAGTTTCATTTCAGCCTGTTATTTTGAATAAGAAACATAAATAAAAAGACAGGAAATAAGAATGGTGAATGTTTTATATTTTAAACAAAAATTGATAATAGTAAATTTTAAATGTCCTGGTTACAGCTGTTCTCCATATACTCTACATCCAAATATCCTGATAACAAGACTCTTACCTTACCTCAAAGAAATTCTAAAGGTAATAAGACATGCAAATATGATAAACAGTAATCAGGAACTAGTATCAAGCCTGGATCCATTCCATAGGACAGTTCTGTGTGCTAAAACTTTTTTTTCTATGTCCCCCACACTGTACATTTAATCGCTGTGACTCATTTAATTTATAACTAAGGAAGGAACTTCCTTCTCACTCCTGAGAAGGTTAATTTATGGTCTAAGGAGAAGCTGGGGCCTAGTATGTTTCACAAATGTGATGTCATACAAGGTAAATCTATGATGTGTATAAAAGGGTTAATTTGAGCTGCCCTGATAGAAAAATAGCTCCCAGGTAAGAATGAACTGTTGCTTCTCCTTTGGCTTCAGTTGTAGGTAATAAATCCATTAGTTATCCTTTAGTTATCTATCTATGTCACCTTGACTTTACTCCAGCTGAATGCACAGTATAAAAGAAAAATATTCACTATTGTTAAATGATCATTCTCCTTATGCTGTATGCTGGGATTCAGAGCCATTTAGTAGCCTGTTGTTTGGATAGCTCTGTCTGCAAATCCATCATCTGCATGAATGCAGGAGTAAGAATGTATCGACATTTTAACTGAGACAACCAAGGTAAAGACTTATACATAGATACAATTCATAGATATATGAAACTATATAATTGCCCCATAGATAAAACACCTACTATTTGTATAAGTAAAACATGATATGGAAGAAATTTGAATGAATTGTTAGCATGGTTGAAATATGAGATGGCATTGAAGGGAGCATACTAATTTTGATTTCTATGTCTCATTTACATTTTAAAACAGAGCACATGGTTTTATTTAATCTGATAACTTTTGGTGAGTCAATTGTAGTTAATATGAATTAGCCTTTTCCTTCTTGTTTTCAATTGCTGGAATGTGTGGCATAAAGTGAGGAATTAGCTATGGAAAAATTAATGGCTGGTACAGATTGATGAAGTAGGAATACTGATGAAAATATAGCAGAAAAATCAGATGAGTGACATGGTGATGAGTAACGTACTTCCTTGTTAAACAAACATTTCCTTAGATGCAGTTTTTGGTGACTGAACTCTCTCAAGTTTGAAAAATACAAATAACTTGATACAATTTTTATTTTCCAAGGAAGTGATTTAATCAATACATAGTATTAATTTATTAAAAAATTATCTGATATAAACTTATACATTCACAAATCATGTTAATATGATAATAGAGTTTTCATCTAGAATAAGAATAAAATTTTTTCAGGAGTGGAAACTCCAAAGTGGAGTTATTTTGAATACCTGAGAAAAAAATTAAACTTTAAGCTACACTTCCCATTACTCTTCTTTCCTTCCTGCTCTAAGAATTGCTGGAGAAAAGCAGAATAGTGACCCTTTAAATTGATGGTATCTCACATTAATAAATTTTAAATCTTCTGCTTTTTAAAATTTCTTCTATTATTTTCCTGCATTAAAATTGTGAAATGAATTTGTTAGAAATATGTCCCTTAAAAGGTTAAAGATTGGCTTGAGAATGTCTAGTTTTTTATCTCTTTTATCAAAATGTAATCATATTAATATATTAGATATTAGTTTTTCTTCATTGTTTGTCATTTTCCTATCGAAAATGTAATGCATTTCCTTTTAATCTCTACTGATACCTATTCAAAATCATGTACCACAGTGTTCTATTTTACAGTATTATGCAAAATCTTTTCTGGTTTTGGATTTTAATAGTTGACTACAAAACTAAAACAAGCAAAGTTAAGCTGGCCATACTTCCTAATGTTATTATATAATTATTTTTCACTGCTATTTCAGAATTAGAGTGCTTAGTATATGTAAAGTGCTTGACACACTGGCTGGCATGAAGTATAATAGATACTCAGTAACTAGTGTTTGTTCTATTTTATTAATGCTGTTTTCAAACTGGCTCAGTCACTCCTCCAATTATACAATTATATCTTTTATTCAGCACTATGATATTTTAAAATGTGTAATTAATATATTTCTATACAACTCTATATTTATTGAGAAATGATTATGAGTCAATCCTATGGTAGCTGATGAGTCTTCTGTAAACTTTATCTATCTACACTTAGTGTCTGCTACCATCTATTTTTAATTTCAGGGATTCTGCTGCCCTCTTTTTTATTTTAGTCATGGATAATACCAGCATTTCTTTGTGCTGTGTTTAGTTTGTTTGTAATCTACTCATAATTCTTTCATAAAAGATGCTTTCCACATCCCTTCATACGATATTATGCCCTGTTGCCTTAGGGCTATGGAGTTCAGCAAAGACTCAAAGAATAAACATGGCAGCTTCAGTGACTACAACATTTTATAGTCTTTTATTTATTTTTAAGTTTTATCCACCTGCCTAACACATATTTATTACCTACTGTTTTAATATTATGAATTCTCATCAATAGAAAATACAATGTTATGCTTTGGTCATTTTGTGGTCTTTAAAAATTGTTTCATGCCTATCATTTTTTCCCTATAGCTTTCAGATAAACCATGGCAGTGAATGATTTGGATGTCTTTGAAGTGGTGTTAGCCTTTAGGGTATTATTGTGCAGGTTTTAGGGCTACAGAACAAAAAACCATAAAGTTTTCAATAAATCAAAACTTGATAAGAAAACAGTGGTTCTGTGACACATATACTGACCTGGGATGCTCAGATTTGTTAAATAATTTCCCTGATATCTTATTTTTAAATTAGTGGATAAATAAAATTAAAATTCTGGACTGATTCCAAAGTACACTATCAGCATACTGCTTGAATATCTTTTTGCTGGGCCAAGAAACTATTTCCTTATTGACCCATTCTTTCTATGACTATTTTTGAATGACTTAGGATATTTTAAAATTTACCCTCAACTAATTTTTTAGCATAGCCCTCAGGGAATGTAAACTCATTGGTCCTGAAATATTAATTGATAGTAACTTCAGTACGGATTTCAGTGGTAATAGTTTGGTCTGGTAATTATCTAAAAAGCATAGTCTCCTTAGGGATTTGCATTAGAGACATTGGGCATAAACTACATAAATCTTTTCTAAACTAAATTTCACTTACGGTCTGCTATCTTTTTTTTTATTTCAGTGATGTCTCCTCTGCTTTTAAACTTTAATGATGTATAGCATTAATAAATCCATGCTATTTTTTAATATTCAGATTGTTTGCAAGCTGCTCATAGTTCTTTCACATAAAATGCCTTCCCCATTCTTAGCAAAGCACAGAAATAGCACACATATATTTTTAAATTTAAACCACTGAACAAAAATTTACATTGCCACCAAAATTGCAGAAAAAATTGATTGTATTAAAATAATTCTTATTAAGAGAGACATACTTCCAGTTACAAAATAAATGAGTCATGGGGATGAAATGTACAGTGTGGGTAATGTAGTCTCTAATTAATTATGTAATATTTTTGTACGATAACAGATGGAAACTAGAATTATTGTGGTGATCATTTTGTAATGTATAAAAATATCTGGTCCCTATGTCATGCACCAGGACAAACACAGTGTTGTAGGTCAATTATACTTCAAAAAACAAATATACAAACACATAGAAAAAGAGATCAGATTTGTGGTTATAAGGTGAGAGACAGAGGGAGGAGGAATTGGATGTAGGTAGTCAGAAGGTACAAACTTCTAGTTATAAGGTAAATAAATACTAGAGATGTAATATACAATATGACTAATATAATTAACACTGCTATATGTTATCTACGAAAGTTGTTAAGAGACTAAATCCTAAATGTTCTCATCACAAGGAAAAAAATATTCACTGCTGAATTATTTGACATTTGCTTACATGAATTGTATTCCTTACTAAAATTTCAGTATACTGAGGACAACATTGCTTTCTACATGTTCTCATATCCTTAAAAGTATATGTATTAATTTGATAAATTAATTAAATGAATAGAAAATAAACCTTACTAATACTTGTTTGGAAATAAATTATTTCAAATTTAAGTAGCCTGTTGAGTATGAGCATATTGACTTAGAAGGAAATTTGCTTATATTAATGAATCCCAGGCAAACACTGAATTTTATTTCCATTCTTTACATTTCATTCCATTAATATCCTTTAGGTAGTGTTAGTCAAAGGAAGAAAAATTTTACTTTCTATGACTTAAAATTATTTACAGATGATTACCTCAATATATTATTATTGGAAGATATCTGTGAGGTTAATTTATGTTTAATTGTTATTATAGAATATATTACATCCTTAGTGTGTCTCAACCAAATAGCCACATAGGGGAGCTCTAACCTAACAAAAGAATAAATCACCTGCTAAACAGGACACCGTAACAGTACTTTTCCTCTTCCCCAACAAAATCCAATGAGAGTTTTAGCCATTTGTACAGTATTCCAATTATATATCTTTTTGGCTTCTTGGAAATATGTTTGCCCGAAGATTATATAAGTCACATTCAAAACAAATTACAGCAAAAGGCAGGAAGTTTTTTTTTTTTGGCCAACCAACCAGTTTAACATTCTGTATTACCTTGGAACCATATTATTATGGCTAGAGATTTTACTTCAAAGCAATTACACTTAATGAAAATGACTGTGAATTCTAGCAGTTGCTTTGATAGGCTGCAGTAACTGATGAAAGGAAGTGCCTGTAAATTATGTAAAGATGAAAGTAACAGAGCATATCTTTAATAATTCATATTTAATTGCCTTGGTAAGACTTTTTTAAAAAATCTGTTCTATATGGAATATATATTTTAACATTTCCTGCTGGTGTGGTAATTTTAAGTGAACTACAATATTTGTTGTATTATAAAATGAAATACAAAGTGAGAGACTTAACATCATTACATACATTTATTTTAAATGATTAAAAATCATCTTTTAATAGCATAGAACTCTTAACAATTTAATATTTTTTACTTTCATTTCATTTCACAAGCTTTTCTAAATGATTTCAGCAAAAATTAGATAAAGCTATACTGTTGGGGATTACTCTCTGACAGTGTGAGAAATTCCACAGACCCCCCAATCAATGAAATCAAATATAAACTGATGGAAATTATTTTTTCAAAAAAACCAAAGGCTTTAAAAATTATCCTAAGAGCATACAGCAAAGGAATAAATGTTTACTCAACACAAATAGAATAAATCTTGATAAGAACAGTGAGAGTCTGTGGCTCTTAGGACAGTTCACCCCCTACTCTCAGATAAGCATGACTGAAACTCCACTCAGGCTGAATGTGGGTAAGAAAATATGGCTCCTTTTCCCTGCCTCAGCTCCTACTCAAGGGTTACAGTATCACAATGGACAGTGGAGTGACCACCCTGATTTCTTATAATCCCCAACACTTTGTTTCTGAGGCTAATCCCAGGTAAGTGCAGCCAAAGGGCTGGGGGCTTCCTTCTTCTACCCAGCTTGCACTTAAAGGGCTGAGACTTTACCTAAGGTGTGGCAGGCCAAAAATACTGGGGCCCCAATTTTCACTGTCTCAGCTCACTTACACGGTGATGATTCAATGTGAAAAGAGACAAGCCAAGAAGACCAGAGGTACAAACAAACAAGTGAAAAACAACAAGCCCCAGAAAGAGGGGAGATCAGTATATATTTGATAGGTTATCTAACCTGTCCAGTTTTCAACAAAAAAAATATTATGTGATGTGCAAAGATAAAGGAAAGTGAACGTGCACAAGCAAAAGCAGGCAAAAGAAACTCTGAGAGGGCTGATATATAGGACTTAGAAGACAATGACTTGAAAGCAATTATTATAAATATATTCAAAGAACTAAAGGAAATCATGCATAAAAAAGTAAAGGAAAGTATGGTGACAATATAACACCAAATATTGAATCAATAAAGAGAATCATTTTTAAATGAAAGTGGTGATGTTTAATAGTACAACAAATGAAAAATTACTAGAAGGTGTCAAAAGTAGATTTGAAGGAGAAGAAAGAGTCTGTAAATTTGATGACAGTGATTATGCATAACAAATAGACAAAAGAATGACAAAAATGTACAGGCCTTTATAGAAAAGAAGGATGTTGTTAACCACACCAACATATGAATAAAGTGAGTACCAGAGGAAGAAGAGAGAGAGAAAAGTGCAGAAAAAATTTTGAAAAATTACAGAGAACTTCCCAAATTGGATGAATGGCATTAATCTAATCTTCCAAGAAGCTCAGTGATTTAAAAATCAGATAAATGCAAAGAGATCCACACCCTAACATATTATAGTATACTAAAAATTATCAAGGGCAAAGACGAAAAGAAAATACTGAAGCAGCAAGAGAAAAGTGACTCATCACATACAATGGAACACTAGTAAGATAAATAACTGACTTCTCATCAGAAAAAACAGGCCTGAAGGCAGTGGGATGACATATTCAAAGTGCTAAAAGGAGAAAAGAAACACACAAAAAGCTGTCAACCAAGAATCTTATATCCAGCAATATATCTTTCACAAAAGAAGATAAAAAGACAAAGACATTCACAGATAAAAAGATTATCTATTGCTAGCAGACTCACTTTACAAGAAATATGAAAATAAGTTCTTCCATTTGAAAATAAGTGACTCAAGATAGAAATCTGAAAACACATAACAAAGCAATCATAAAGAAAAATCTGTAATTGTAAAAGCCAATTCAAATTCATGTCTTTTCTCCTTTCTTCCATTACCCAAGTCAAAAAGCAATTTTATTAACAACATTAATACAATTGAATTTTTGGTTCTATAACATATACAAATGTAACATCTTTGACAATAGAAAAAGAGGCACAAAGGAGGCAGGTGAGAACAAAGCTGATGTGGAATAAGGAAGTAATATTAGATAGTAACTCAAATCCACAGGAACAAATGTAGAGAAGTAGAAATGATAAATAGGAAAGTTAATATGTACATATTAAATATGTATATATATATGTAAATATATAAATATGTATATATTATCTATAAAATAGATATCCTCCATTTCTTCTTTCATTTTAGCTAAAACACATGAAATTATATAAAGTAATAATTATAGCAATGTATTGGTGGATTTGTATTATATTTAGATATTCTTTAAATGCTCAAAAAATGATAGAGAATATAGCAATGTAAGCAATATTTATCTACTAGAATACAGTTAGCATACATCTGTAGTAGATCATGGTGAAGTTAAGAGGCTTTGGCAGGACCTAGAACAATGATTTAAGAAAATAACTTAGAAATACAGTGTAAATTTTTAAGAGAATTAAAATGTTAAACTAGAAAATACTCAATGCAAAAGAAAGTAGTCAAGCAGAGGACAAAAAGACATGAAGTATATAGAAAATAAAAGGAAAATTGAGAGACATAAATTCAACTATATTAATGATAAGATTCAATGTGAATGGATTAAATAAATGAATGAAACAATTGACAGAATTTTATTTTAAGTACCAGATATATGCTCTCTACTGGAGACAGGTTTTAAATTCAAAGAAACAAATAGTTTGAAAGTAAAAGGATGGAAAATATATACCATGCAAATAGTAACCATAATAAAGCTGGAGTATCTATATTAATATTAGGCCAAAAAAGATTTTAAAACAAAAAATTTACTAGAGATAAAGAAACACAAATGATAAAAAAGAGTAAATTCATTAGAAAGACATAACAATTATCTACACACGTGCACCTCAGAAGAGGGTCCACAAATATAGAAAACAACTAATGAAACAATTTTGCAGGTGAAAATTGGCAATTCTAAAGTAATAGTTGAGAAAAAAGTGGCAAAAGAATGACAAGAAAATAGATCAATACAACACTGAAAACCAATGAGAACTCACAGACATGTCTAAAATATGTCACTTGATAACAATAGAATACCAATTATCTGTTATACATTTAACATTCCTCAAAATAGACCACATGCTAGGATGATACAAAATAAGCTTTAATACATTTAAAAGGAGTGAAATCCTTTAAGAATTTTCTTTGATCATAATGGAAAGAAATTAGAATGCAATATCAGAAGGAAATTTGAGAATTTTACAAATAAGTGGAAATTCACAGAAACTGCTAAATAAACAATTGCTCAAAGAAGAAATCATGAGGAACCTAGAAAATATTTTGAAATGAATAAAAATGAAAAAGATGACATACCAAAATTTAAGGGATATAACTAAATAAGTATCCAGAGAGAAATATATTTTAAATGTCCATATTAAAAAAAAAGAAAAAAGATGGTGATTACAGTTAATAATACTGTTCTGTATACTTGAACTTGGCTAAGAGATAAACCTTAAGCATTCTCACAACATATATACACACAAAAAGACTACTATTTGAGGTAATAGGTGTATTAATTAACCTGATTGTAGTAATCTTTACACAATACATACATATATCATCACTTTGCACACTAAATATAGACAATTTTGTCAATTATACTTCAACAAAGCCAGGGGGGGTGGGGAAGAAGATCTCAAATAAATAACCAACCTTCCACCAGAAGCAACTAGAAACAGCAGAGCAAAATAACTGAAGGAAAGCAGAGGAACAAAATAATAAAGATTAGTGCAGAATTTTAAATAATAGAAAATAAAGTCAGTAAAACCAGAAGTTGATTCTATGAAAAAATAGAAGAAAAAATGACAAGGCTTTAGCTGTCTAGACCAAGTAAAAAAGAAAGCTAGAAGATTCAAATTATTGCAATCATATGATTCCACTTATATGAAATGTCCAAAATAGTAAAATTGTCAGCAAATATACAAAAACAAAGTCTATTATTTTGCATAAAACCAGGTGGTGGTAGGGTTATCAGGATATGGAAAGTGATTGCTATTGGGTATGTGGGATTTGGGGAAGGACGATGATAATGTTCTAAAATTAACTGTGGTGATGGTTGTGCAACTCTGTAACTATACTAAAATAGTGTGCTTTAAATAGGCAAATTATATATCAAAGATGTTATATATATATAAAACGTATGTATATATGTATATATGTGTATATATGTATATTTATAGTTTTTCAGTGGGAAACTATGTTACTCAGGTTGTGAAATTCCACTTATAAAATGCATTAAATAAATTGAATCTTATTTTTCTAAGAATATTTTTACTTTCATTCATTAAAAGTTTTTAAAAATCATTTTATTTATTTTATTACTTTCATTCATTAAAAATCAACCATTTTCCAGTCTCTTTCAGAGATGTAAATACTTTTTGTAAGAAGTGAAACAAACCTCTATAGTCAAGAGAAGATACTTCTATGCTCTTCTTCCTCGTGGAGTCAAATCACATTTGTTGAAGACCTTTGTTCATTATAGGTACCACCAAACTCTATTCTCCTCATGTGAAGAAACTGAACATTGGGTTTGCAAAGGTACTTAATGTATCAAGGAAACCTTTTATTGACACTGTTCTATGAGTCACAGACTCCATCACTCTCACATAAGGACAGAAAATCATTGAAACAAAAATGCTTACTACCCTGCAATAGCAATAAAAAGTACATTTACCCGGAAACAATACATCCATTATCTCATAACCTTAGGGATGTAAGGAAGAGATAAAATTGAGACTACAAGACTCCTTAGCCTAAATTAATGGTTCAGTAATTTCCATTGGCATAATTTCAAATCAGCAAGAAGACAAAATTGAGATTTTAACTTTGTTATTCATCATTCTAGTATTATTTTTCAAAATTTTCCTTATAAGACCAAATAAAATCATATGTGATATGGTATATACCATGTTGCTTAGCATGTATTATAATCTAAACATGAAGCATATTTTTTGAAAAATCTTTTTTCAATCTAAAGAGAAAATACAAATGTTTATTCAAAAGCAACTAATATTATTGGTATAATACATGACAATAACAGTTGAATAAGAATGAATGTAGTCTTCACAATAAGTTTAAATTAATGTTTTCTGACCACATTGTTAAATTTTAAGTCAGAGCATCATCATAGTGTTCTATAGACCAAGAATAGTTTGAATTTGTCTTAGGGTCAAATTCTGCTTTCAATTCAGCTCTTACTGCAGTCTGGGAATGAAAGTTCCTTTAAATTTAATATTTTGAAATGCTATCAATTGACACATAGCTATATATCTATTATTTCAAGAAAAATTTGCAATAGTTAATGACCAAGAAAATTATTTTATGATTAAATATTTATGACTAAATATTAAGAACTTTTAAATAGCTAAATAAATAATAGATAAACTGTTACTATAATTACTAAGAGTAAAGCAATTATACCCCAATAAAGGTGTTAAAAAAAAAAAAAAGAGTATAGCTAGCTAATTACCTCTAAGAAAAAAAGTAACTTTTAATAGTTTTTTTCCCTGAAAGCAGAAAAGAGGCCAGGATTGGGTGCTGGTATTTGTATGGGTCATGATCCTGGGCAACAGGACTGAGTTTGCAAGAAGAAGGAGTTAGGTGAAGAAAAAAGTGATTCAAAGGTTGTTATTAAAGCTGCTGCTATATTAATGCTAACTCACTTGTGACAGGTCTTCTGTCACTCTAAATTGTGCACCTGAAGGACGGTAGCCGAAGCATTTATCCTACCTCATATGTTGGATGTTTCCCTGCCTCCACTGATGTCAATTGCCTTTAATTCAGATAAGCATATCTAGCTGAGTATATTCCTGTGTTTTCAATGAAGGCTCTGAGATAGAAATTAGAAAGCTGTGTGACACGGATATATTGTGGAATACTGTTGGTTGAATCCGAACTGTATATTGTATGGAACTGTCCACTGAAGCCGAGGCTGAAGTCAGAGGGAGCCCCATGTGATACCACATGATCACCAAAAGTACCTACTACATTTTTATTCCTTTGAGCTAACAAATACTTATAACATTTAAATAATGGTGATTTTTAAATTAATGTTTCTTTATCTTTTTCCAACATTTTACTTTCAACCTACCTTATTTTTATATTTGTAGTAATTTTTTTGTAGATAATATAGAGTTGGATCATGTTTTTTTAAACAACTTTTCCAATTTCTTTCAAAAGAATGTTTAAATCATGCATATTTAGGATAATTATTGATAGACTATGGCTAAATGTCATTTTATTTTTTATTTTGTGTTATCTCTGGTTTCCATATCTTTGTTTTCTTTATTCTACATTAGTGTGGATTATTTTAACATTTAAAAAAATTCCATTTTAATATGCTAATAGGTAATTTGCATGCATTACTTTAGTGGTTGCTCTAGAGATTACATTATACATATAAAACTCATCACAGTCTACTGATGTTCACATTTTACCAGTTTGAGAAAAGTGTAGAAGGTTTATCTCATTTTATATCTCTTTAATTTCTCACATTTATAATTGTCTTTAAAAACTTCCTCTCCATATATTTAAACCCATATCTGACAATGTTTTAATTTTGGTTTCAACCATGAAACATAACTGAGAAAACATATCAGGAGAAAGAAAATGGATTGTATTTAGTCATATTTTCTTTTTACATTATTTTTTCTTCTTTACTGATGCTCTCAACTTTCTTCTTTTATCGTTTCCTTTATTTCCACAGAACTTTTTTTTGGCCATTATTTGTGGGTAGGTCGATTGTTGACAAATTCTTAGTTTTCCTTCATCTGTGAATGTATTGAGTTTCTCGTCATTCCTGATGGGTAAATTCACTGGGTATAAAATTTTCGGTTGAGTGTACTTTTTGGCCTCCATGGTGTCGGATGAGAAATTGACAGTTATTCGAATTGTTTTCCCCCCATTGCTAAAGTTCCATTTCTCTCTGTATGCTTTCAATATTTTTTGTTCATTTTTAGTTTTCAGAAGTTTGATTATGATATATATGGGTGGGGCTTTCAAGTTTATCCTATATGGGAGATGTTCAGTTATTTCTATCTGTAGGTTTATGGTTTGTGTCAAAGTTAGGGAGAGGACTCAGTCATTATTACTTCCAGTACTTTTCAGAACCACTCTTTTTATCCTCTCTTCTCAGGACTCTAAAAACATTGGTATTAGATCTTTGGGTTGTAGTCCAAAAGGTCCCAGGGCCCTGCTCATATTTTTATCAGAATATTTTCTCTACACTGTTCAGATTTTATTATTTCTATTGTTTTACCTTCAAGTACACTGATTGTTTTCTATGTCTCCACCATTGTGTTGTTGAGCCCATTTATTGAGATTTTATTTTAGTTATTATTTTTTTTAATTCTAAAATTCCCATTTGTTCTTCAAGTGGGTTTATTCCAGGTATAACATAAAGGATCCTTGTGGGTTTGAAATGGTCTTTATCTTGACTGTATCAAAGCCCATATCTTCATTGAAATGTTGTATTATAGTTTTTAAAGATGTAATTACTGAGCAAAAATGGGTAGAGGGTTTGTGGGAGTGCTCTGTATTTTTTACAACTGCATGTGCATCTACAACCATCTCAAAAATAAAAAGTATAATAAAAATGTAAAGTAAAAAAAAACAACCATCTGTCCTGACTACTCTAAACCTTTCTATGTAACAATATTCAAATCAGATTTTACACTTTCATGAAGCTGATTACTATTTGTTCTAATTAGTAATACTACCTTACAAATCACACAAAATTTAATAACTTTTGTAAAGGTAATAATTTATTGCATCTCAGAGTTTTTTGGGTCCATAGCTCAGGAAGGGCTCAGATTCACATTTCTTGCTTGGAGTCTTTCATAGATTTGTAATTAGATGACAGCTGGGACCACAGTTATTTGACGACCTGAATGGAGACTGGAGGGGTCACTCACATAGCTGGCCAACTGGTAATGATTGTTGGCTAGGGGTATTAGTTTCTCTCTGTTTGCACCTCTTCTTTGGGATCTTTATGTTTTTGTTTTAATTGCATGACGGTGAACTTTTTCCAAAGCAAGTCATCTAAGAGACCAACCTGGAAATGATAAAGCCTTTTATGACATAGCCTAAGAAGTCACACATTACCACTTCTTCAGCATTCTTTTCATCATATGGGAACAGTGTATGAGAAGATTATATAAGTGCATGACTATTAGGAGCCGAGAACCATTATGGCCATTGTGCTCCCTGGCTAAGTGGCAAACATGGTAATTTCATTAAAATATCAAATAATTCTATATCTATAATAATATACATTTTAAAGTTTAACTACAATAGTAAGTCTTTCTATTTAAAATTTAGATTTCAAAAATAATTGGTATAGATCTGGAGGATTCAGTTTATAAAATCATACTTCTGATGCCAACAATTATTTGAGCAGATATATATGACATAAGGTTTAGCTCACTCAACAGAGAGTCTCCTAGGTTTCTTAGCTTATATTTAGGAAATTTGTTAACAATAATGAATATACATAAATTCCAAATTTCAAAAACATATTTTTGAGTACCTAATGGGCTTAACACACTGAGTTACATTTTTTAAGTAAAAAAAAAAACAAAAAACGTTTTTACTTGTTAAAATTACCAATTATGAGCAAGTGTATCAAATTGTTAGCTGAAAATAGAATACCCACCCTACATCATTATTAATCCCATCTAAAATTTTATGTTGCTGATTAGAGAGTAAAAGGATTCAATTTCCCTGAAATTACCATATATTCATACATACGAAAATGAAAAAGAAAAATAACATATGCAATGTTTAATTCCCCTCCAAAATTGATTAATTAAGGTTTAGACTGTTCTTTGAAAGTGATAACTTTTATATCAAGTCTTTGAACATAATAGAGGTTATGTTTTTCAGAACATTTGGTCCCAGATGTCTCAAAAATCCACTGGGATATGGTTAGGAATCAGTAGTTCAGATCTTTATACTGTGTCCCTTGGTTTATCAAAAATGTTTATTCAAACTAGGTGTAGCCAAATATTATAATAGCACTTAGTTTAGAGATTTGAAAAATAGTCACAATACAATGTTTTCAATAAAATGGAAATATTATCTAATATCTAATTATAAAAAATGTGTATTCAAAGTTATAGGTGCACATACATAGCACATTTAAAGAGTAATGACTGTAGCAAAAAATCATAATTATGTAACTGGTGTATGAAGAAAATTTCATTCACTTCTTCCTTTAGCAATAATCTATGTGGAACCTCCTCTAGGGAGGACCAGCTTCTGTTCTGAAAGTTTAAGTTTAATTGTTAATTATAATATACAATCCTTTGTAATAATGCTAATTAGTTTCTAAGAAGCTGTACAACTATCCTCAGAGCTGTCATCTTGCCAGTCGACAAGAAATATTGTGATACTTCAATGTTGTACGAGTACAATACAGCAGAAGACATAGTGAAGAGAAAGACTGTTGAATGGCAATTGGCAATTCTGAATCAGTCTTTTCCCTTCTGTTCCATTAAAATCCTCAATACAGTTTAATGAAGACTGTAATAAAAACTTTGGAAATACCTCCATAGAAAAGCATTCAGTACTCTATGATAATTTTGCATTACATTACAATTGATTTTTTAAACTGCTTTCTTTTCATATTTTTAAAAAGAGTGCATCTATTTTTCAAGAAATTTACCTTAGAAAAAAAGTCTACACCTAAATATTTTCATATTCTAATGTGCTTAACTGCTTGTCAATTAAAAACAGAATGCATAAAAAATTACGATAAAATATTTTGTAATTAATTTTAGATTAGATCACAGACATCATTTAAGAGCAAGTTATGTAATCAACTAAAATGATATAATTTTCAGATTTTTACATATTAATAGCAGTTTTATGCATTTAATAACTATAATTCATAAACATGATTATGATGATGATGAAGAATTGAATAAATGTCCACATGTCAGACTCTGCAGTAAGGGTTAAATCGAAATCTAATTTATTTTTTCTCTGCTGGGGCCCATGTAAGGAGCTAGACATATGATAACCCCTTCGATCTGTAACATTAAATTTTTTCATATATCTTTATGTGCGTGTTAGTTATTGATATATATGTCTGTATATTTATATCCAAATAATCTTGATTAAGTCATAAATTTTAAGATTTGCTTGGTATATTCATAGATGTACACACACGTGTAATATCCAATTTAAATTTTTCTATTTTATATTAAGACAGAGAAATCAAAAGACTTAATCATCAGAATAATATTTACCTAGATGTGCCTAAATTGCTAGCTGGGAGGGAGTCCGGAAAAAACTCTGGACCTGCCTAAGAGGCAAGAGACCATTGTTTCGGGGTGCGAGAGGAGAGGGGATTCCTACCTTGTCTGTCCACAGGAGGCAGAGCACCACCTAAATGAGCGCCAGAAATGGGCGCAAGCTTGGACACCAGAGACGGCACAAAATGGCTATCAGCTTGGACACCAGAGATGGGCATGAAACGCTAATGCTGCTGCTGCAGCCACCAAGAATCCTGTGTGCAAGCAGAGGTCACTATCCACACACTCCCGGGAGCCTGTGCAGCCCGCCACTGTCAGGGTCCCATGACCCAGGGACAAATTCTCCGGGAGAACACATGGCGCGCCTAAGGCTGTTGTAATGTCATGCTGGACTCAGCCGCTGCAGGCTCGCCCCATGTTCCAATTATAACTACTGTACCCCTCCTTCCCCCCCGCATGAGTGAGCCAGAGCCCCCTAATCGGCCGCTGCTTTAACCCCATCATGTCTGGGTGGAACAGAAGCCTGAGGGCAACCTACACACAGAGGCAGGGCCAAAACTAAAGCTGAACCCCAGAAGTTGTGCGAACAAAGAAGAGAACGGGAAATTTCTCCATGCAGCTTCAGGAGCAGCAGATTAAATCCCCACAATCAATTCCACAACTTGCATCTGTGGAATACCTGAAGAGACAACGAATCAACCCAAAATTGAGGCGGTGGACTTTGGGAGCAACTGTACACTTGGGGTTTGCTGTCTGCAACTGACTTGTTTCTGATTATTATGTTTATCTTAGTATAGTTTTTAGCACTTGTTACCATGGGGGATTTGTTTAATGGTTTGGCGCTCTCTCCTTTTTATTTTATTACATTTTAATTTTTAAGTTTTAATAATTTTTAAATTTTTAAATTTTAATAATTAAAAATTTTTAAATTTTAATTATCTTATTATTATTTATTTATTTATGCATTCTTTTTTTCTCCCGTTTCTTCTGAGCTGTGTGGCTGACAGGGTCTTGGTACTCCAGCCTAGTGTCAGGCCTGAGCATCTGAGGTGGGAGACCCGAGTTCAGGACACTGGACCACGAGAGACCTCCCGGCCCCATGTAATATCAATCAGCGAGAGTTCTCCCAGAGATCTCTGTCTCAACGCTAAGACCCAGCTCCATGCAATGGCCAGCAATCTCCAGTGCTGGACGCCCCCTGCCAAACACCTAGCAAGACAGGAACACAATCCCACCCATTAGCAGAGAGGCTGCCTAAAATCATAATAAGTTCACAGACACCCCAAAAACACCATCGGATGCAGCCTTGCCCAACGGAAAGATAAGATCTAGCCTCATCCACCAGAAAACAGGCACCAGTCCCCACAACCAGGAAGGCTACACAAGCCACAGAACCAACATTACCCACTGGGGGCAGACACCAAAAACAATGGGAACTGTGAACATGCAGCCTGTGAAAAGGAGACCCCCAAAACAGTAAGTTAAGTAAAATGGGAAGACAGAAAATTATGCAGCAGATGAAGGAGCAAAGTAAAAACCCACCAGACCAAACAAATGAAGAGGAAATAGGCAGTCTACCTGAAAAAGAATTCAGAGTAATGAAAGTAAAGATGATCCAAAATTGTGGAAATAGAATAGAGTAAACACAGGAAACATTTCACAAGGACCTAGAAGAATTAAAGAGAAAACAAAGAATGATGAAAAACAGAATGAAATTAAAAATTCTCTAGAAGGAATCAATAGCAGAATAACTGAGGCAGAAGAACGGATAAGTGACCTGGAAAATAAAATAGTAGAAAGAACTACCACAGAGCAAGATAAAGAAAAAAGCATGAAAAGAATTGAGGGTAGTCTCAGAGACCTCTGGGACAACATTAAATGCACCAACATTTGAATTATAGGGGTCTGAGAAGAAGAGGAGAAAAAGAAAGGGTCTGAGAAAATATTTGAATAGATTATAGTTGAAAACTTCCCTAACATGGAAAAGGAAATAGTCAATCAAGTCCAGGAAGTGCAGAGAGGCCCATACAGGATAAATCCAAGGAGAAACACGCCAAGATATATATTAATCAAACTATCAAAAATTAAATACAAAGAAATATATTAAAAGCAGCAAGGGAAAAGCAACAAATAACATACAAGGGAATCCTCATAATGTTAACAGCTGACCTTTCAGCAGAAACTCTGCAAGTCAGAAGGGAGTGGCAGGACCTACTTAAAGTGATGAAAGGGAAAAACCTACAAATAAGATTACTCTACCCAGTAGGATCTCAATCAGAATCGACAGAGAAATTAAAACTTTTACAGACAAGCAAAAGCCAAGAGAATTCAGCACCACCAAACCAGCTTTATAACAAATGCTAAGGGAACTTCTCTAGGCAGGAAACACAAGAGAAGGAAAAGACCTACAATAACAAGGCAAAAAATTAAGAAAATGGTAATAGGAACATACATATTGATAACTACCTTAAATGTAAACGGATTGGATGCTCCAACCAAAAGACATAGACTGGCTGAATGGATACAAAAACAAGACCCATATATATGCTGTCTACAAGACACTCACTTCAGACCTAGGGACACATACAGACTGAAAATAAGGGGATGGAAAAAGATATTCCATGCAAATGGAAATCAAAAGAAAGCTGGAGTAGCAATTCTCATATCAGACAAAATAGACTTTAAAGTAAAGACTATTAGAAGAGACAAAGAAGGACACTACAGAATGATCAAGGGTTCAACCCAAGAAGATATAACAATTGTAAATATTTATGCACCCAACATAGGAGCATCTCAATACACAAGGCAAATGCTAACAGCCATAAAAGGGGAAATCAACAGTAACACAATCACAGTAGGGGACTTTAACACCCCACTTTCACCAATGGACAAATCATCCAAGAGGAAAATAAATATGGAAACACAAGTTTTAAATGACACATTAAACAGGATGGACTTAATTGATATTTATAGGACATTCCATCCAAAAACAACAGAATACAGTTTCTTCTCAAGTGTTCATGGAACATTCACTAGGATAGATCCTATCTTGGGTCACAAATCAAGCCTCGGTAAATTTAAGAAAACTGGAATCATATCAAGTACCTTTTCCAACCACAACGCTATGAGACTGGATATCAATTACAGGAAAAAAACTGTAAAAAATACAAACACATGGAGGCTAAACAATACACTACTAAATAACCAAGAGATCACTGAAGAAATCAAAAAGGAAATAAAAAAATACCTAGAAACAAATAACAATGAAAACATGACGACCCCAAACCTATGGGATGCAGCAAAAGCAGTTCTAAGAGGGAAGTTTATAGCAATACAATCCTACCTAAAGAAACAAGAAAAATCTCAAATAAAAAACGTAACCTTACACCTAAAGCAATTAGGGAAAAAAGAACAAAAAACCCCAAAGTTACGAGAAAGAAAGAAATCCTAAAGATCAGATCAGAAATAAATGAAAACGAAATGAAGGAAACAATAGCAAAGATCAATTAAACTAAAAGCTGGTTCTTTGAGAAAATAAACAAAATTGATAAACCATTAGCCAGACTCATCAAGAAAAAAAGGGAGAAGACTCAAATCAACAAAATTAGAAATGAAATAAGAGAAGTAACAACTGACACTGCAGAAATGCAAAGGATCATGAGAGATTGCTACAAGCAACTCTATGCGAATAAAATGGATGAAATTCTTAGAAAAGCACAACCTTTTGGAAGGTTGAAATGGACACATTCTTAGAGAACCACAACCTTCTAAGACTGAACCAGGAAGAAATAGAAAATATGAACAGACCAATCACAAGCACTGAAATTTAAACTGTGATTAAAAATCTTCCAACAAACAAAAGCCTAGGATCAGATGGCTTCACAGGCGAATTCTGTCAAACATTTAGAGAAGAGGTAACACCTATCCTTCTCAAACTCTTCCAAAATATAGCAGAGGGAGGAACACTCCCAAACTCATTCTACAAGGCCACCATCATCCTGATACCAAAACCAGACAAAGATGTCACAAAAAAAGAAAACTGCAGACCAACGTCACTGATGAACATAGATGCAAAAATCCTCAACAAAATATTAGCAAACAGAATCCAACAGCACATTAAAAGGATCATACACCATGATCAAGTGGGGTTTATCTCAGGAATGCAAGGATTCTTCAATATATGCAAATCAATCAATGTGATACACCATATTAACAAACTGAAGGATAAAACCCATATGATCATCTCAATAGATGCAGAAAAATCTTTTGACAAAATTCAACACCCATTTATGATAAAAACACTCCAGAAAGTAGGCATAGAGGGAACTTCCCTCAACATAATAAAGACCATATATGACAAACCCACAGCCAACATCATTCTCAGTGGTGAAAAACTGACACTATTTCCTTAAAATCAGGAACAAGAGAAGGATGCCCACTCTCACCACTATTATTTAACATAGTTTTGGAACTTTTAGTTACAGCAATCAGAGAAGAAAAAGAAATAAAAGGAATCCAAATTGGAAAAGAAGTAAAACTGTCACTGTTTGCGGATGACATGATACTATACATAGAGAATCCTAAAGTTGCTACCAGAAAACTACTAGAGCTAATCAATGAATTTGGTAAAGTAGCAGATTACAAAATTAATGCACAGAAATCTCTTGCATTCCTATACACTAACGATGAAAAATATGAAAGAGAAATTAAGGAAACACTTCCTTTTACCATTGCAACAAAAAGAATAAAATACCTAGGAATAAACCTACCTAAGGAGACAAAAGACCTGTTTGCAGAAAACTATAAGACACTGATGAAAGAAATTAAAGATGATACAAACAGATGGAGAGATATACCATGTTTTTGGATTGGAAGAATCAACATTGTGAAAATGAGAATACTACTCAAAGCAATCTACAGATTCAATGCAATCCCTATCAAACTACCAATGGCTTTTTTCACAGAACTAGAATAAAAATTTCACAATTTGCATGGAAATACAAAAGACCCCAAATAACCAAAGCAATCTTGAGAAAGAAAAACAGAGCTGGAGGAAACAGGCTCCCTGACTTTAGACTATACTACAAAGCTACAGTAATCAAGACTGTACGGGGGCTTCCCTGGTGGCGCAGTGGTTGAGAATCTGCCTGCCATTGCAAGGGACACGTGTTCGAGCCCTGGTCTGGGAAGATCCCACATGTCGCGGAGCAACTAGGCCCGTGAGCCACAATTACTGAGCCTGCGCATCTGGAGCCTGTGCTCCGCAACAAGAGAGGCCACGATAGTGAGAGGCCCGTGCACTGCGATGAAGAGTGGCCCCCACTTGCTGCAACTAGAGAAAGCCCTCACACAGAAACGAAGACCCAACACAGCCATAAATAAATAAATAAATAAATAAATAAATAAATAAATAAAGTAGGGGGGGGAAAATAAATAAATAAATAAAAAAGGACTGTAAGGTACTGGCACAAAAACAGAAATATACATCAATGTAACAGGATAGATAGCCCAGAGATAAACCCACACACATATGGTCACCTTATCTTTGATAAAGGAGGCAAGAATATACAATGGAGAAAAGACAGTATCTTCAATAGTGGTGCTGGGAAAACTGGACAGCTGCATGTAAAAGAATGAAATTAGAACACTTCCTAACACCATACACAAAAATAAACTCAAAATGGATTAAAGACCTGAATGTAAGGCCAGAAACTATAAAAGTCTTAGAGGAAAACTTAGGAAGAACACTCTTTGACACAAATCACAGCAAGATCCTTTTCGACCCACCTCCTGGAGAAGTGGAAATAAAAACAAAAATAAACCAATGGGACCTAATGAAACTTAAAAGCTTTTGCACAGCAAAGGAAACCATAAACAAGATGAAAAGACAACCCTCATATTGGGAGACAGTATTTGCAAACAAAGCAACTGACAAAGGAGTAATCTTCAAAATATACAAGCAACTCATGCAGCTCAATATCAGAAAAAACAAACAACCCAATCAAAAATGGGCAGAAGATCTAAATAGACATTTCTCCAAAGAAGATATACAGATTTTCAACAAACATATGAAAGGATGCTCAACATCAGTAATCATTAGAGAAATGCAAATCAACCCTACAATGAGGTGTCACCTCACACTGGTCAGAATGGCCATCAACAAAAAACCTGAAAACAATAAATGCTGGAGAGGGTGTGGCGAAAAGGGAACCCTCTTGCACTGCTGGTGGGAATGTAAATTGATACAGCCACTATGGAGAACAGTATGGAGGTTCCTTAAAAAACTAAAAATAGAACTACCCTATGACCCAGCAATCCCACTACTGGGCATATATCCTGAGAAAACCATAATTCAAAAAGAGTCATGTACCACAATCTTCATTGCAGCACTCTTTACAATAGCCAGGACATGAACCAACCAAAGTGTCCATTGACAGATGAATGGATAAAGAAGATGTGGCACATATATACAATGGAGTATTACTCAGCCATAAAAACAAATGAAATTGAGTGATTTATAGTAAGGTGGATGGACGTAGAGTCTGTTATACAGAGTGAAGTAAGTCAGAAAGGGAAAAACAAATACCGTATGCTAACACATATATATGGAATCTTAAAAAAAAAAAATGGTTCTGATGAACCTAGGAGCAGGACAGGAATAAAGATGCAGAAGTAGAGAATGGACTTGAGGACACAGGGAGGGGGAAGTGTAAGCTGGGATGAAGTGAGAGAGTAGTATTGAAATATATACACTACCAAATGTAAAATAGATAGCTAGTGGGAAGCAGCTGCATCACACGGGGAGATCAGCTCGGTGCTTTGTGACCACCTAGAGGGGTGAAATAGGGAAGGTGGGAGGGAGATGCAAGAGGGAGTGGATATGAGGATATATGTATACATACAGCTGATTCACTTTGTTATCTAGCAGAAACTAACACAACGTTGTAAAGCAATTATAGTCCAATAAATATGTTAAAAAAAAGATAACGTTAGTGATCTGTTTTCCAATTGCATAGTTCAACAATTCAAATACAGAATCTATAATATTTATGAGTCTAGAATCTTATCAAAAGAGGAAATGCAATATTTTTTCACATGATACCATTACTGAACTTATTCTAGTTTCTAAAAATTAATGCACTCTATCAAAAAGGATTTAAATGAGACTCTTTTAAACTTTTCTAAAATCTTGCTGAATGATAGGCATTATCTTTACTAATTCTTAATATCAGAAATCACATGATTTTGTTTTAAAATTGGAATAGCAGCTATTACTCTTTGCGTCTCTATCCTTTTAAGCAAATATTAAAAAATTATTAGATAGTGTGCCAATATTATCTGCAATTACATTATCTAGTAGGAATATTACCTGTAATGGAAGAAGTCCATGCATATATAACAGTCATGCATTTTATTTAATCTTGTTACCTCCTTTGCAATTGAATTGTTTCATAATATTACTTGTTTTACCATATCCAGGTCAATTATCATTCTTCTTGAGAACAAAGAAATAATCAATATAAGCAATGCATAATTCCCTATCCTTAATGTTGTCTGCTAATATAATACCTTTTCTCAAAGAAGGTGATTTCTTTATTCAAAAATTTTTTTTCTATAAAAATACGTTTTTAACTAAAATTTTAGACTTTAGATGTAGGGAATTTAATTAATCTTACTCTTAAATTCATAGTATATTATATCCATTGAGTCATGTAAAACCCTTTGTGATTTTAATTTTTTCACTTAATACTGATTTCCACTTATTTTCTTTCCATCCCTCCAGCACTGCTATATAAATTTACTCTGATATTTTTGATAAAAGTCCTTAAATATTCATGTGCCTGCACAAAGTGCGTAATTATGTTTTTGCTTAATAGTTTTACTTTTGCATAATTGAAATTGTTCTATGAAATTTAAACATTTCCATGTTTTTGTATGGAAGTACATGGTATTTTACTAGATGGTGATTATTCCTTATTGATGGTTACTAGTTTACCACCTTGCTGATACAAATAATATGGGACACCTTATACTTACATCTTACATGTTTGGACTAAGTTTGGCTCATCAGGTCAAAGGGCATACCCATAATTAATTTAATTAAATATTACAAAATTGCCTTCCAGAATGACAGTTCCAATTTACTAACTTTCCAAGAGCTTGCTATCTTTCCAAACATGCTCTTTCCAAATTGCCTATGTCCAAAACAACGCTTTGATAATTGAGGTCTAGGATTTTCTATACTTGGATGGATTTAGTTGTGTATATCATCAATGATGTAATTTGTATTCTGTATTACAGTGATTTGGACCATCTCTTGCAGCCTTTCAGAGTTCACCTTCTGTGACTTGAATCTACATATTATCAAATACATATATATATCTCATTGGAGATATATATGTGTATACATATGATATATATATCCTACTGGTTTCCTTAATTATCCAATTGGATTTACATTTTTATATTCAGCTTATACACTGTATTATCATTTCCATGGTCAATATTTCATTTAGTACTTCTTCAATACTATTGTTCTTCCTTCTTGTTTCCAATTTTTAAACATCTTTTTGGATTTTAACTTTTCTGAGTTCTTAATTTTAATTCTTCTAATTTTTCCAATGTGAACAAATCTTGATTTGCTTGATATACTCCATACCTAGGCTAGTTATATCTTCTTGTAGCTATAAATCGAAGTTATCCCCTAAAGTGAGTTCCCGCCATGAGCGGAGGACGGGTGTCCATTTATGATTGCAGTGTGAGCCTCATCATTCCATGTGGACCCTGCCTCAGCTTATCTCCAAATCGCTGTATTACAGACCGTGCTCTTGCTTTTAAATGTAGCTTTCCTTTTAATTATTCCCTATTCCAAGGGTTAGGTAAAAGAGAATTCAGAGGTCTGCAGTCCAGATACCCTCAAGTTCTTGGCTCCTCAACCTGGTAATAACAGTCTAGCATATTCTTAATATTACCCTACCTGTTGGTTCTACTGCTTTGCTGCCTTTTTGATATGAGTGGATCTGGCAAGATTCTGGGATTACAAGGTCTGGGCCAGAGGTGCATAATAATTAAATCATTTCTTACTTATGTCTTACGTTAGTTTAGAGGGTCTGTGGCAGCATGAACACTCCTACTGGCTCGAAAGTGTGAACTGATGTTTGTGAGTACAACCTGGGTCATTTTCAACTTTGGCCTCATAATTATGTTGTCATACCTCTGGCTTCAGGCTCTCAGAGTCACAACATGAAGGGCAAGGGAAAAATTCTAGACTTCTTCCTCAGAATACTCCTACAATCTGATCCCCTAGTCCTCTCCAGCCATAAGCCTCCATTTCTCCCAACAGTTGTAAGCCAGCTACTGCCTAATTCTTCGGGGCTTTATCATATGTGTCCCATTATTTGGATTTAAATTTTATTGCATTGAAATATTTTTTCTTAAATTTCTACGTTTTCACTCAACAACTGGAGCCACTAGCCAGTTCCTTTTTGCTGTTCTTACTCCACTAAACATTTCAATTCTGAGTCAATCAAGAAATAACTCAAAACTTTTACCTTTATCAGCTCATGCTAAGTCACAGTCTAAAAACCTATATCAAATATGACTGATGGACCATTATGTTTCTCATAAATTTTTTTTTTTCTTCCACTCAAATTCAGTAACTGGTGGGTTTCCCTTGGAACTGTTACATATTGCCATGTCATGTTTAAGTTTTCTCAGAGACAAATTTCTCACATTTTTCTTCTCTCTTGACTAAATGGGTAGGACTGAACATTTTATCCTTACTCTTAGTTTCTCTCTTATTACCCCTTATTGAAAATTGTATTTCACTTAGCACAAAGTGTTTTCCTCGAGTCAACTAGATTGATTCTTAGAGAATATGTTTATATTCTCCACTATGTTGAAGTTAAAAAATATGTTCCATACCTGTTTTATGGTTTACTTGGTTCAAAATTCTTTTTAGTTTTCCTCAACATCTTTGTCTTGCTTTTAGTCAAAGTTTGGATTCCTTTCTGGCTTTTCAGAATTGTTTGTTCATTAAAATAAATTTATGTTCCATTAAGTATTTGTTATGGATTATTGGATTAACGTTATACAAGTTTATGGATTTCAGGGAGCAAGGACAATGGACAGTAAGTTATATGTTTGAATCATGGTCCTAAAGTAATATGAGCATCTAGAATAACAGGTTGAATATAAGTTGATTGAAACAGTGGAAAAATGAAGTTTATACTTCAGTGAGTAAAACAACTAATATTTGCAATGGGTATTACCTGCCTTAACATTAACATGTGGAAAATATGCCCTTTGGTTAACAGAAGTTCTATCAGTGTGTTGCAACTCTCAAAAATGTATGCAATTTTTCATTTTTCACTCAATGTGTAGAAAGAGGAGGATTATGGCTCAGTTTTAGTCTGTTCCTTTCTGTGTACAGTGTTTTCCAACAAGATGAATGTGTCAAAGGTAGTGGAGATCAAAAGCTCTGCCCAAAATTGGAAAATTTGAAGAAATAAGATTTATCACGCAATGCTTGTTTTCAAATATTATGAAACATTATTTGGTAACAATCACTTTTGCTTCTTCAGAGGAAATAATTAGCCTACTCTGTACAAGAGCGAATATAGAAAATAGACAGGCTTCTGGAAAAAACAGTAACAAAATCAAGAGTTCAATACTCCAAAATGAGATAGCAAGGGATGGCATATTTATTTAGAAATCAGGCTCAGAAACCTCAGTCATGGAGTGAATCCATTGCCCAAATGCTACCTCTGATAAGGGCAAATAAAAAAAAACAAATTATCAATCTATTGGTCAGTCATGTGTTATTGTTTCCAGCAAGTTAAAATTTGAAAGGTTTAGATTTAATCTGTTTCATCACAAAGGAAAACTAATCTATGACATGTGGATCATGATTATAGGAAAACAGACTTAGATTAATGAAAATGATGCTTTTTTTTCTCCATTAGAGTGGTCAGAAAGCTACATGGATTGCCTTAGGTAAGCCTTAGGTAAGTCCATCATGCCTGGCTGGTGAAGAAGGAAAGGAGAACTAGAGTTTCAGCACTATTCTGCTTCGTGTCTACACTGCTTTAGAAACCAAGAAGGGACAGAACCTGCAGTAGGAGCTTCTGTGAATTCACTTCTTTGAATAAAAGAGGTAAGGGAAATGACAGGAAGCTGAAAACATGTATTGATTTTAAGGCTATTATTAAAAACACACCATAAAATTTCAACACCTTTGTAATAACGGTAATCTGATGATTCTACCACACTCATCGTTACTCTTCCAAATTAGTTTGGGCTCCTGAATGACACTCATTCCAATTGACTAACCTGCCATCATCCTTCATGATGTCAAGAGCTATTAAACCTGGTCTCATCAATCCTTAAACTCATCCACTGCTGCAATTTTCATTCCATTCCACTTTAACTTTATATCCCATTGCCACACCAATACATCATCATAATCAGAAATACACAGAAATACAGTCTCTGAACTCTTAAACTGAAATATTCTACTTAGAATAATATTAATCCTTTCTCATCTAAGTCTCCTAAATTTGTTCTCCCACTACACTTACTGTTTTAATGCTTTTAGTGAACTACACCATATATAAAAATATGTATAATATAAATGAACAATTTAAAGAGTAATAACAAGAGAACTCAAGCACACAAGAAATAGTGTATGTATGTATATCTCTAGTATTCTATATATACATATATGAAAGTATACATGTATGTGTCTTTTATATAAATTAATTTTATACATTTAATGTATATTGATATGTAATGTATAAATAATATGTATAAAATGTGTGTATGTGTACCCTGTGTGTGTGCATGTGTATATATTATTACACATGCACACACACACACACATATGTGTATCTCCAGTGTTTTGGAAACAACCATATACTCCTGCCTTATCACATACCCTCCCCCAGTGATAACTGTTAATTTGCACAGTATTTTCTATATTCCAAGCACTATTTTAGATCCAAAGAGAAAGAAAAAAATATCAGTAGAAAAACTGAAGAAATACTTTGCCTTTGTTAATTTTACATTCAAATATGTATCTTTCAGAGCATGGGAAAGCATACAACAATTACATGAAATATGTTGTTTTCTAAATGGTAATAAATACTATACAGAAAACAAAGCCAACAGTGCCATAAGGATTGTTGATTGGGAGGACTTGCAACTTTAAATGTGTCATTCAGGCAGACTTCACTGAGAAGGTACAACGTGTACTTTCACTCATGTTTCATTGGTCAGAGCAAAAAGTTGACCACCCCTAACTTCACAATGATCCTTCCCTATGCACTAAATTGGAAAAGAACTGGACACTGGTGAATAATGACACTTTCACATCGAGTTAGTACTGCTGTGAGACATGATAACACATTTAGCATTGCAGAGTAATTACAGATATACAGAAAAACTAAGAATAGTGTTAGTACCATGAATTATGCTGTATATAATAGGACATTATCAATTAACAAGACTGGGAAGAAAAGTATTTGCAATATAAGGTACTAGGCACTGGATGAAATAACATTTGAACAGATTCCTTCTCTATAAGAGATTAGAATTGAGACTGAAAGACTTACAAAGCAAAATCATTTGTTGTAAATGGAACCTTGACCCAACCAAATTTTCTTTTGTGCTCTGTTTATGCATACCATATTTAACTATCTATTTACCAGTTTCTCTTATTTAAGAGATTATAAACTTTTTTTAGGTACAGAATCTAGCATCATTCCTGAAACATAGAAAGCAATAAATAATAATTATTAAATTGATAAATAGATGAACAAATTTACATTAGTGATATCATAGAACCCAGGCTTTAAAGTATCATCTTTTTCACATTTTATTTTGAAATGATGAAACAATGAAAATTTATTCATTTTCAGTTATGTATATGTGTGAGAAGGAGAGAATGTCAAAACTATTTTTCATTTTGTCTCTAGACTTCAATTATGGAAAAAATTCTACTTCTTAGATATGTGTTATGTGAATTCTTAAATGAATTTTCCAGTAGTAGGGTAATAATTTTTGTTTAGAATTCATACTTTCTTGAACTATAGTCAAACACCTTTGAGTTTGCTGGGGCTAAGGTTTTAAGATGAAGATATTTGCGACAATTCACTACCAAAAAAAAAAAAAGAAAATTTAAAAAAGAAAAAGAGGGTAACTGCCTAGTTTTGAGTTGTGAGCAGAAATTGCTCCGACCACTCAGTGACACGCAATGCAATTGCTGAAACATTAACAATAAGAAAGGCAGCCAAGAAAATTACTAGAGTGGACAGTCACAAAATGCTTTTCCAGTCCATTAGACCACAGCATATCCAGCTAGATTTTAACAGATGTTCTGAGATGCCTGTAAAATATTAAAACGCTCTTTAATTCAATCATAGGGTTTCAGCTGAAGAAACAGCCCGATTTATTGCACCTTTTTCAGCTAATACCAAAGGTCCATTGATAGAGCAGTGAAAGCACAAGGAAGCCTGGGACAGCTCAGCTTCTTTGGCTCCAGGCCAGGGCTCTCTAGCTAGCCACTGGGTGTTATTGCCATGCAAATGCCTGGAAGCCAGGCATCCACTGCATCTGAATTAATAGAGAAGGAAACAAAAGTAACAAAAAGCAAAAACACAAGCAGAATCATAGTTTAGAAAACAAATCTTGGCATGTTCAGTGGTATTTTGAGCCTCTAAATAAGAAATTTAAAGCAATTTATTCAGCAGGGCCAAGGAAAAACAACAGAGCATATCAAATCTACCTCAAGGGTTTTATGAGGTGGTGATGGCTTGACAAAATTTAAAAGAATGAAAAGAATCTTTATTTCCCTCTCATCCAAACAGCTTACCTTACAGACTTTTTAAAGTGTTTTTAAACTTTTTGTTTTAATTAAAAGTTTTAAAAAGTATATTGGTGAGATGCATTTCAAAATGAAAAAACTACGCAAATAAAAATCAGAATATATCAGTTATTCCAAAAGAAGCTTGATTACTATATTCTAGATAAAACAGATAATGTTACTATAAAAACTATACAATTAACCAGGATTAACTCTACATGTCAAAAGAGAATATATAATTATTCATTATTTTTTGTTCTAAGGACATGTGTCCTGAGCTTTATGATCTGTGAACAAAATGAAACCCCTACCAATTTGCAACTCCTGTATCTTCAACTGTTTGCTAAATATTCAAAATAATATAACAAAATTAAATATAAAAAAGCTCTATTCAAATATTTGCAATGAAAGAGAATATGTATTAATAAAAAATTATGCTGGGCAAGTTCTAAACTTCCTTTCATTCTTTATGGATAGATTGTCTTACTTTCCTTTGTGTTGTTGGTATACAGACATTGTGTTAGACATTAGTGCTGTTCACCAAAGATTTCTGGGCCATCTCTTTAAAGAAGCACATGATAAGACTATGTTTCTCTATGCCCTTGAAGTTAGGAATGGACCTGTGACTTGATTTGGCCAATGGAGTGGTAATTTAAGTGATAGGAGACATTTCTGGGCAGAAGTATTACAAGCCACACTATTTATATCGTTTCTTTCTACTGTCATGGTGATCTTGGAAGCAGAGTCAAAATGAAATGGAACTAATCTGTGTTTTCTAGTGAGGCTAATGTCAAGCCAACCAACTCATATTGGAAAAAGTGTAAGTAATAAAATTTTGTTTTACTAAGCCACTGGAATTTAAAAGCAGTTTGTTACTACCTCAGCATGGCTGACCCCATTCTGATATACACAGTCACAGAAGGAGATGCTGCTTTAACAAATAACTACAATGTATGGCACATTTTAAAAGTCCTGCAGTGAGCAGAAAATAGGAGAAACTCTTATTGCAGCATGGAAAAATAGTGATCCAGGCAAGAGAGTGATAAAAAGAACTGGTAAACTGGCTACTTTTGATAATAACAAGACAGATCATGGATGTAATGACCTTATATCTTTTAGATAAAAAGTTGGAAACCAAATATTAGAAGTGTGTATGATTGGATATTGACTGCGAAAAAAGGTCAGATATTAATTTTCAGGTTTGATAAAACGAATGAAAAGAGATAAGGAGTACAAAAACTTAGCAGTTTGAAAAAACAGCTGCTTCTCACATGCAATTTCTAAAATATATTTTTAAAAAAGAAAGTCTTGGACTACAAAAAACATTTAGAATTCACCATTACAATAATCATGAAACCAATCATATGTACATCATACTTACTGTTCAAAGCTCTGTTTAGATTAAGAAGTCTCAGATTAAAGGACTAATAGTGTGGTTTGCAGCAAATCCTGTTTCTTAATTGGACAAAATATTGTACTTCAGAGAAAAGAAGCTAATCATTTCTCCCAGTCTAGCACTGTGGGCTCACAGTACCTGAGACTAAATCATAAAGGGAGGCATAGGGATGGGAAAGCAAAGATGTATACAAATATAAGGAGTAGATTATGAAAATTATCATGAGTGTGATTATTGCCTCAGAGTAGTGTCCATTACCAAAGAAATAAAAATAAAAGCCAATTAAATTAAGGAGAGTTATGTTTTCTACTCTGCGTGAATCAAGAGGCTAAAAACTTCTGAGATTTAAAGCTTGCCTTGGTGCCCCCTCTACAAGCTGTTGAAAGGAAATAGGATGAAATGTTTTTAATCTATCAAGTTGCTGATGCCAAAAACAATGGAAATGAAGGGATCTTCCAGAAAGTGAAAACAGGGTTTCTGGAGAATCATGAACATGGAAGCTCCTTCCAGGGAGTAGAACTAAAGTCTCATCAAGTGTCCCCTTCCCTCAGGAAGACACAAAGCATCAACCAGAAATTCTGGACTCTGAGCTCAATCTCATAACTAGATTGAGATATAGGGATTTTGTCTCACTTGGGAACCTTGGGGGTATGTATAGTTTATGTAGAAATCAATCCTACTTCTGGGTATACATCCAAAGAAATTTAAAGCAGGATCTCAAAGAGATATTTGCATGCCCGTGTTCATAGCAACACTATTCACAATAACAAAGAGGGGGAAGCAACTCAAAGGTCCATGGACAAATGAATAGGTAAACAAAATGTGGTGCATACATGCAATGGGGTATTAGGCAGCCTTAAAAAGAAAGGAGATCCTGTCGCATGCTACAATATGAGGACATCATGTTAGGTGAAATAAACCCGTCACAAAAGGACAATTACTACGTGATTCCACTTATATGAGGTATCTAAAGTAGTCAAATTCATATATATAGAAAGTAATGTGGTTACCAGGGGTTGGGGGAATGGGGCACAGGGGAGTTGTTTTTTTAATGGATATAGAGTTTCAGTTTTGCAAGATGAAAAAATATTGGAGATGAGTTTTACAACAATGTGACTATACCTAATGTCACTGAACTATACATTTAAAAATGGTTAAGACAATAAAATTTATGATGTTTTTTATTACAATTAAACAAAATTTAAATTATGCTCTTAGTAATGTTACATTACTGTTATTTTAGAGTTGCATTATTTTATTCCAGTAAATCTACAAATCTAGCCTATAATGTGATACAGAACAAATATTCTCTGGTTTTCTACTTAAGCAAAAAGAGTAGGAAATATATATAGATTTCTACATGAACTGTTATTGTATGAAAGTGCTAATGACCAAAACACAAGCATAAAATATAACATTGGGCACACTGAATTGCATTTCTAGTTCTACCATTAATTAGGGTAACAATAATCAGGTAACAAAATTGCATTAGCTAGCCTGCTTTCTCTTGGACTTTGACTTTAGATCAGGGACAAAAGGAGTGCACAATACAGTAAACAAATAGTAACAATGTATCATGATAAAGGCATGCAAAAAGGCTATTGTGAGAAGGAGGGGTGCTGCTCCTGTTTCTAACAACAAAAATTAGCCAATCTCACATTCTTCTTGCTAGAAAACACCTCCTACAGTTAAGAGGAAATGTGAAACCATAACATGTTAACACCAAAATAGAGAGACAGTTTAGCATTGGTAGACCCTCATTTTAAGAACCAGTAAAAGGAGTGCACGCAAAAAAAGAAAAGACTGCCTATACAACTACTAAGCAGTAAATGCTTTCCTTATAAAGTAACAGTTAAGGGGTGTATGAATAAAAGATAAGGTTAGTCAAGTGGAAAGAAACTGAGGAATAGAATAGGCATGAAAAGAAATGTATTTCAGACATATGAAAGGTCACCCTGAGGTGCAGGAATGGGATCAGAGGACAGACTCAGGATATATGTAGATTCAGTATCAAAAGCTATGTAACAGTCATATTACAACGTCTTACGTGCTATACCAGGAAGGTGTTCTATTATTAACCAGGCAATGGGGAGGGAGGGTAAGGTCTTAAGTAGTTTGTTGACATTCAGATTGTGTTTCCAAAGCACAGATATTATAGCAGTTTTGTGGGTTGATTGTAATGGGAGGCCCATAAAAATGCAAAAAAAAAAAAAAAAAAAATCGAGCAAATCCTAAAGAAGAGTAAGGGAAGTGTGAATGAAAATTTTATGAAGTTGGAAAAGCTTTTGTGAATGAATGTGTGAGAAAGGAGAAAGGGGAAAAAGAATTTACTTTTTTTTTTTGCTGAGTGTCTGGGAGGATATTGATCACATTTATTGTGGTAAGAATTAACCAGAAGGGAAAAACATGGAATGATAAATAGGAATGGGGAAAATGTTTAACTGTTTTCAGGAGGGAGTACATAAGGAGGAACGAATGGTGCAATCCCAATGTTCTTATTAGAAACATTGAGAGCTCAAGGCTTCCTTTCCTGCCATACACACAATCTTGGCAAAATCTAAACATAGTAATGATATTTTCATGTTTTTCTAATTGAGCTTAACATTTTAACTATGGCAAAATACTAGGCAGAATAATATTCATTTTGGAAGAACACAATCAAATAATTAAAAATAATATTTTCCTCTATATAGTTGAGCCATGGGAAAAATAGATTTTTAAAATGTATTTTACTTAAGATTATTGTAAAGAATTCAAACACACAGAAACTACCAAGAGAGAAAAACTTAGTGTTTTGGTCACTGTGTATGCACCTTGGTTACCATTTCTTTGTGAAGTTCAGAGGTACTAATTCCATGTCCTAGTTAGTGACAGCAGAAATGAAACTTATTAAATCTATCATCTTCCTAAGATGCAATCTATATTTGATATGCATTGAGATATGCTCAAGTGTTTCCAAATATCTTGTGATGGAGGTCTCCAGACCTTCTGGATTTAATTTTACTGGACTCACTCTTACTGAGGAGCACTGACTGCTAAGCAAAAGATGGATTTTGGGGGCCATATCTAAAATGAAAAAGCTCAGAGGCATCTCTCTGTAGGGAAACCTGGCCCAAAAAAGCTGTATAAGTGTCAGTTCTAAGAGTAGATGCTGCTATTTCCAATCCCTAGCCCCTTTCCTGGCCTGCTTTCCATCCTCCAGCTCTGTTATTGTTGCCTGATAGCAGTTCAGGCTTCCCTCTTTTCTTAATTGAGCATGGTCAAATGGGAGCCACTCTACGCAGACCTTGCCTAATGCCTGACATGGGGATGCCAAAGGCCAGCCTTTTGTCTCAAGGTGAGAAAACTGTTCTAAGTTGTGCTCCAGGACTTGTCTGTGTTTCTAAAGCTAAGAATATACTCTTGCTTAACTTTATTTCTCTATCCCTTCTTGCTTTCTCAATTCCCCTTCTCCTGAAAGCATACCTCAAATAATACTTGAACAAGAATCCCCACCTCAGAATCTGCTCCTAGAGAATAACTGACCTAAGTCAGCTATTTTTTTTTTCAAAGTGAGCAGTCCCATTCAACATTATTACATTTAATTAGAAGTCCTTCCAGCCGAACAGGCCAGAAGCTTCTGGGTTAAAGCTATTTGGATTTTCTCAGTCATCCCCTTGTATAGGAAGTTAGATTTCTCCAGATTGCTATTATTTTTATTTAGGGAAGAGTAGACATTGTCACACAATGTTCAGAGCAATGGCAATGGCTGAGAGAGAGCAAGTATGTCTGGGAGGTAATATTATCCACATGCCAACTAAACTAACTCCAAATATATATATATAATATATATATATTATTCATTTGAGGCTAAAGAAGTCTTTTGGTATAGCTAGTGCAAATGGGAGACTGACTATGACCATCACATTTTTTTTGGTTGTTGAAAGAAAATTCTCTTAGGTTAGTTTTATGATAGAAATAGAATCCATTATGGATTAGAAAGCTTAAGTTAGTCAATGGTGTAGAAAATGCATTTGATAAAATCCAACACTTATTCATGACAAAAACTCTCAGTAAGCTCTTTCCTCAAGTTGATAAACAATATCTATAAATAACTTACAGCTAATATCAAACTTAGAAACTCAAAGTGAGAAATTCTCAGCTCTCCCACTAAAATCAGGAATAAAGCAAGGATTCACCCTCTCACCACTGCTTTTCAACATCATAACTAATGTATTAAGTAAAAAAAAGGAAGGAATAATTGGGAAGGAAGAAATAATAACTGTATCTGTCCCCAGAAAACATGATGGTCTGTGTGGAAAATCCAAAAGAATCTACAAAAAAACATCCTGGAACTAATTGATTATAAAGAAGTTGCAGGATATAAGGTTAATATAAAAAAGTCAATCGCTCTCCTATATACCAGCAGTAAGCATATAAAATTTGAAATTAAAGACAAAATATTCTTTATATTTACACCCCCCAAAATAAAGTATCTAAGTGTATAAATCTAACAAAATATGGACAGGCTCTATATGAAGAAAACTACAAAACTTTAGTACAATATAAGTGGAGAGATACTCCACATTCATGTATAGAAAGATTCAGTATTGTCAATATGTCAGTGGTTCCCAGTCGATCTATAGATTCAATGCAAGCCTAATCAAAGTCCCAGCAATTTGTTTTGAGGATACAAAAAAAAATTTTTTTAAGTTTATATTGGAGAGGCGAAAGTTCCAGAGTATCCAACACAATGCTTGAAGAATAAAGTTGGAGGACTAAGAGGACTAACACTGCTGCACTTCAAGACTTACTATAGATGTAAGTAATCAGGACTGTGTGGTGTTGGCAAGATAATAGACAAATAGATCAATGGAACATAATAGAGCGCCCAGAAATAGACTCACAAAATATGGTCAACTGATCTTTGACAAAGGAACAAAGGTAATACAATAGAGCAAAGATAGTCTTTTCAACAAATGTCACTGGAACTACAGGACATCCACAGGCAAAAAATAAAACTAGACATAAACTTAATACCCTTCACAAAACTTAACTCCAAATGGACCACAGACCTAAATTAAAAACACAAAACTGTAAAATTTCTGGAAGATGATGTAGAAGTATGATGACGTGGGGTATGATGATGAGTTTTTAGATTCAAATTTAAAGACATGATCCATGAAGGAAAGAACTGAATAGCTGGACTTCATTAAAATTAAAACCTCTGCTCTGCAAAAGACAATGTCAAGAGAATGAGAAGACAAGCCCTTGACTGGAAGAAAATGTTTTCAAGAGACATACCTGATAAAGGATTGTTATTCAAAATATACAAATAATTCTTAAAACTCAACAGGAAAAAAACAACCTGATTAAAAAATGGGCCAAGACCTTAATAGGTACCTCACCAAAGAAGATATATATATGGTAAGTAAGCATATAAAAAGATGCTCCACATCGTATGTTGTCAGAGAAATAGAAATTAAAACAGCAATGAGATACCACTACATACCTAGTAGAACAGCAGAAATCTAGAACACGAATAACACCAAATGCTGGCAAGATGTGCAGCAATGTGAACGCTTATTCATTGCTGGCAGGAATGCAAAATAATACAACCACTTTGGAAGACTGTTTGGTGGTTTCTTACAAAACTAAACATACTCTTACTATGCGATCCAACAACTGAACTTCTTAAACATATTTACCCAAAGATATTAAAAACTTATGTTCATGCAATTACCTGCACATGGATATTTATAGCAGCCTTATCCATTATTGCCAAAACTTGGAAGCAACCAAGGTGTTCTCTAGTAGGTGAGTGGATAAACTGTGGTATTCTAGACAATGGAGTATTTTTCACAACTACAAAGAAATGAGCTATCAAGCCATTAAATGACATGGAGGAACCTTAAATGCATATTAATAAGTGGGAGAAACCAATCTGAAAAGGCTAAAACTATATGATTCCAACTATGTGACATTCTGGAAAAGACAAAATTATGGAAATAGTAAAAAGATCAGTGAGTTCCAGGGATTGGGTGAGGATGAGTGGTGAATAGCTGGAACACAGAGGATTATTACAGGACTGAATATCCTCTATATGATACTAAAATGAAGGACATATTTCATCTCCATAAAAATTAAATGTACAAAACCAAGAGTGGATTTTGGGTGATATTGATGTCTCAGTATATATTTATCAATTATAACAAATGTTGATAATAGAGGAGTCTATGCATGTGTGGGGGCAGGACGTTTATGGGAAATCTCTGTACATTCCTCTTAATTTTGCTATGAACGTAAAACGCCTCTAAAAATGAAGTCTATTAAAACAAATAAGTAGGGAGAGAATACTTACAAAGAAGAGGCTCAAGTCTTCTTGAGTTATTATAGAGTACAGATTTTGGGGATACATAAAGGAAAAATATGTAATTTCTATCTCTATCTATCTATCAATCTACCTACCTACTTACCTACCTACCTACCTAGAGAGAAAGGTTTTAAACGAACAGTGTAGTAAGTTGATATGCAAAATAAAGCGGCTATCACGGAAAACCAGTCTATGTCAAATGCAGCTAATATGTTGAATGAATTGTAGAATGAAAATTGTCATTAGATCGGCATAGTGGAGATCATTGGGTTTCTTTCCTCTGTGTAGTGGGGACAAGGATCTGACTGGCCTGGATTCCAGAGAATTCAACAGGAGAGAATGGAGAATAATGTAAGTAGAACACTCCTTGATGGTTTGCTACAAAACAGAAGCATGCACAAGAGTGGTAAGTGGAGGAAGATGTTGGATAAGGTTATTTGTTCATTTGTTTTGCAGTGAAAAATATTACAGTGTTTCCTATTGTTGATAGGAATTATTCTTGAGAAAAAAAAAAAGGGAAACTTACAAATAGGAATTCTTTGTAGAGATACACCAGTGGGATTCAATGCACATGTGGAGATTTTGGCCTTGGATGGAAATATTTCTAAATCATTCATTGTAAAGGGGAAACAAAGGAAGTCTGATAATTTTTGCACTGGGTAGATATGGGAGATCTCTTTTGATTGCCTACATTAGCTCAGTGATGTAAGAAGCAAAACTAACTGAGGACCGAGAAGAAGGCCTGGAGAATTAGTTGCATAGAAAAATAGGAAAAATGAATTGATATAAGTATAGGAGAACTCCCTTGAGGACTATACTGATTAATGAAAGGTGAGAATGTGCACACGCGTGCATGTTTGTGAGTGTGTCCCCAGCTATATTCACATGCTGCATTGCAGGCAGAATGTAAAATTAAAATGTGGTTTTAATCCACACCCCCCTTCCAATCTCAGGAATTTAATCAAGGGAGAGGGCAAACTTGAGGATATATGCAAGGAGATAATTATAAATGTGGACAACTGGTTCTGTATGCAGAGAAGTCAGGCTGTGAGAGGTTGATGAAAAGTAAAAAAGGTCAGTAACTTGTAGGTTATAGAAATGACTATAAAAATTTAGAATCAAGTTATTTGAGTGATTGCCTCATGAAGATAGAAGGCGATAGAAAGATAAAAGATATTGAAATTCAGGAGGTGGTTCAATTATTGCTCATTGAAAACCTAGGTGTGGCAATTAGCATGTCTGAGGTCAGGTGGAAGAAAAATTCAATAGAGGAGAAAACGTCAAGAAACTATGGAGAACAGATAATATATTTACATTGAATGATCATGAATGATGAAATATATAACTGGTAATATACAAGGAAGCACATTAAAATCTTCACTGAATGAGGGGAATTACAGAAGGACATAGATGACTGCAAACAGGGAGGAATCACATTATAACAAGCAAATCAAAGTTCTGGTCTTTTAAGAGTCTAAATATTAAGGAATTTGGGGGCGGTTGACTAGTTTGTGGGGACTGAGATCACCTAGAATGAAAGGCATGATGAGTCTAGCTCTCATGCTAAATTAGGGAGTTATGATGACCACGGAAGTGTAGGTAGCTATGCCAATAACAGTGTCCTTTTATGGGACTGGACGCTTAGGCAGGATATTTGAGAGAGAAAGTAAAGTGGCTGTCTCAGTGGGAGCATAAGGAGTTCTCTAGGTCTTACTTCAACCCTGTTATCTTACTGTGTGTGGAAAATAGTCTTAACAGTTAATACTAGAACCTGGATGAAAGCAGTATTGAACCTGAGGGAAGACTCATGCCATCCTGCCAACTACTTAACAGAGCACAAATCTTCTTTCATAAACTAGTACAGTATATGTCATGCTATTGGCCAGTATATTATTTTGCTAATATTTTTGAATATTATAATAACCTTGAGGACTTACTGATGTATTATTTCAGGAATATCCTGATGGTTATAAACTTGTCTTCAGTGGTGGGAACCAGGCAACTAAAAATGCAAAACAAAAAATTACAGAATTACTGAAAATTCATACATGAAGAGCTGACCTTATAAAATATCTTTCAATGTTTAGGAAAGTTTTGTTTACAGTAACTTTTACTTTTAACTTTTCTCAATCACTTGGACAATTTTTAAAGCAAGCATATATTCTTTTTATTTCTTTGTTTACAAAAATCCAAAACTATTATGAAGATTATCATTGCTTTAGTGGAAATAAGTCAAAAATGTATTTTATCAAATAAAAAGTAAATTATTTTTAAAAAATCATTGAAAAATTTAGTCATTTAGCAAAAGAGAAATAGGTGAAAGGATGGCAAAAGGAAAAGTGATAGAAGTTTGACCAAAATCACGAGTTGTCTGAAAGTCATTCAGATGCCTTTCTGTACAAATAATTGAGTTGGAAATACTAGAACAGACTGTTCTTGCCAGAATAAAAAGTTACTACTTTGACCATGCTAGGAATGTGACAGCTTCATCTACTGATATTTTCACATAAAATAGCTCTTCCATTCCCAGTTTCTTTGGGAAACAGAAGAGCAGGGATGTGTAAAAATTTTACAAATTGTAAAATATAAGATAAAATAGAACTTCAAGGACATATGAGTCAAAATGAATTTTCAATGTAAGTGAAGTAATATTAAAGTCATCCTTTATTATATTAGCATCATAGATTTCGATGTGTAAAAAACTTAGTATAAAGAAGATTTAACATGGCTGGCAAAAGATCATGCAACAAGTATCATATAAGCATGAGTCAATATTATAAGAATAATGAAGATTACCATGTTTGCCTGAATTAAAATATTTTCGATTGTATATCTTTTCACAAACATTGCAATATTGGGGTAGAGAAACCAAAACACACTCATCTTATCTTAATTCAGTTTGGGGGGTTCATTTCAGCTATTGAGTATAGGGAAGTTTATTGATCAGTAAGAAAAGTTGATTTTCAAACAGTATTATTTTACTGTTTTTTCAATAATGCATTATGACAAGCATGCATAATAATATTACTTTGTTCTACTATTAGAATAGTAAAGTATTCCAGAAATGAAAAAATAAAATCCTTGGTACTGCAAATTAATAAAATTAGGGTTATTAAGTTGTTTAAAAATCATTTCAGGAGCTGACCTCATATTTTAAGAAGGCCATGTACTGGGAATTTCAGAGACTCAAGAAGCTATTAAAACATACACACACATTCAAACACATGCACACACAGACTTCTTGGGTAGGTTTTTATATTGTAAGCTCTTTGATTCTCATGCTTTCGGAAAGTTGTTTGCAAGGGTTCCCTTAGTATAAAACATACAGTTCCAAATTAAAACGTGGAGACTTGGGTCCTGTTTTTGGCTCTGCTAGTTACCAAATCTATCACCTTGGACAGATCATCACCCTCTGAATATCCTTTTCTGTAGCAGGAATAATAACTAGGCCTACATCACATGCATATTGTGCATGCATAATTTAAAAAGAGCTCGGGAATGGCCTACAGTATAAAAATATGACAGAATATCTTAATAATTGTGAAAGGCAAGAGAAGTTCCAAAAATAGTTTTTTGCCTTCTCCTGAATTTCCTGATGCCTCTTGAAAGCTTTATTAAATGCCCACAAGATTTAGGCATTTAAGTTTTATGTAAGCTCCGTGGGAACCACAAAACAATAACCTATAGGAGATACACAGGGTCTACGTGAAGTTGTTCTGGGTTCCCGTCCTAAATTAAAGGAAACTTTTATAATGTCTGAAGATACCGATATGCTACAAATAAAGGAGAAGGATGTCCTAAACTCCTTGAAGCAGGAATCCACTTAGGAGGCACCAACCTTGACTTCCACATGGAACAGTACTTCAACTAGAGGTAAAGTGATGGCATCTACATCATAAAAGTGAGGAGAACCTGAGAGAAGCTTTTGCCAGCAGCTCGTGCTATTGTTGTCATTGAAAACCTGAATGATGTAAGAGTCACATCCTCGAGGAATGCTGACCTGGGAGCTGTGCTGACGTTCGCTGCTATCACTGGAACTACTCCTATTGCCGCAGCTTCGCTCCTAAGCCTCCGGTTCACCAGATCCAGGAAGCCTTCCAGGGGCCGCGACTCCTGGTCACTGATCCTAGGGCTGCCCACCAGATGTCACAGAGGTGTCTGGTATTAACCTGTCTACCAATGCTCTCGGTACCAGACCCTCCTCTGTGCTAAGCAGACATCGTCATCTGAGCAACAACGGAACTCCCTCAGCGCGTCTCTCGCCGTGCAAACTGGCCTGGCCTGGGAAGTTCTGCGCATGTGTGGCATCTTCTCGCGGGAAAATCCAGGGCGGTCGCTCGTGATCTCCACAGATCCTGAAGAGATTGGAAAGGAAGTGCAGGGTCTGCAGAAAGGGCCGCAAATGAGTAGGAATTTCACGGTGAATGGACTGCTACAGCTCCCGAGGTTACTGCTCCTCAACCCGAGGCCGCAGGCGGTGCTGAAAGAGCCCCAGTGCCTATCCTGCCGCTCCCTGCTGAGGACTGACTAGGCCTCAGGCCTCTGCTGGAGTCAGGACTGCAGCTCCCACTGCTCAGGCTTCTGAACGGTAAGAACAACCACTGAGTGGTCTTATGTTGTTTTTCCACAGAGTCTTAGAAAATGGAATAAGTTTAACAGAAAATAAGTAGTTTCTAAGGGAAAAGAAAAAAAAAAAAAAAAAGAACCGCTTCTTTGCTGTAGTGTGGGACTCGTCAATGGCTTTCATTGCCACGGGCTTTCACGGCTTGGCGTTTTGGGCCCCGCCCTTCCATTGGGAGTCTTACAAGTTTGGGCACTAGATGTGAGGTCCTAACCCTTCTCTCCTCAGGAAGAATCTGGGAGTTGGGGGTTCCCTCCTGATTGTAGGGTGCTGTGCGGGGCTGGGGTTTATGGCGGGAGTGTGTCTCAGCCGTTCCTGCTTTGATGTGGGTGTTTTCTCATTAGCTCAACGTATAGGATTCACTCAGTTTGTTTCTGCATTTCTCTGGGGGTAATTGCTCCATTTGTAGCTGTAAATGCCATACACCTGTGGGAGGAGGGAAGTAAAGCAGGCTTTTGTGTCATTATCTTTCTCTCTCTCCCTCTCTCATAGATAATTCACCAATCCTGATGTTTATCTCCAAAATTTTAGACGTTTACTTATATTTTTTTTAAATGTTATGCTGGCTAATCAAAAGACATCTGACAAACAGATCTCATTCTTAAATATCCTTAGATCTTCTAGAAAAACTGTTTGGAGAAGTAATAGCAAGCCTAAAGGTCACATGAATATTAAAAATTGTGTTAAAGTTTGTGGCCTGAACTTTTCCTAGGACTGTTATTACATTTTGATGTTATACTCCATGCTTGATAAGGGATTCCTTAAAAGTTTATAGCTGTCTGTTTAGCAGTCTCTTATCTACAAATCAAATTATTTTAGACTACTCTTTTTATATAATTTCTAAGAATAAAAGATCAAAATAAAACCTAAGTAAGCATTTGAGCTACCAAGATAAGTTCTTAGATATAATTAAAGACATATTACATATAGATTAATTATTCAAGTAGCAAACCACCTGCAAAACTATGTTTGAACTCACATGCCTCACTGATCCCCAGAAGTTCAAGGCAGCACATTTATTTTCGTACTTCTTCCAGTTTTTAAAAATACTTTTAATCATGGAATATATTATAAGTTGCTGTTTTAAGCTTCCACATAGGGGCCTGGGTGATGAAGGAATAAGAAAGACTCTGGTAATTTGAAAATTTCTCCAAATTACCTTATATATCTTAAATGCACTTAAAAGAAAATACGAGCATGCATCAAATTCTTTATTATACTGAAAAGGAGAACATAGAACTAGAACTCCTTGAGAAAATAAGTAAACTTCCAAGACTTGCCAAGAACACCAAAATCTTAAGAAAAGAAAAAAGTGAAGACTGGGATGGTCTACTGGAAAGCAAAACAAAATGTACACATACGGGTTTTAGAGCTAGGAAAACCCGTATTCAGATATCAACTTTGACTTAAGATAGGTGTATACTTCATTTTTTGAACCTTTGTTTTTCACTAGTGAATTGAAAGTAGCAACCAAAGCAAAGAATTATTATTTTAATTTATTTTAAATTTTGTTGTTGTTTTACATTATTGAAGCAATCATAGCCCTTTAGGGTAATTTATTTACTTGTAAAACTCTATTGTTTTACAAATCAATCTTCACTGAGAGCAGTTCACCACTTGACATAATCTTACTGATTTTTAGAGCCTATTGAAGATAAACAAATTGTAATTATAAAGTTGTTTACCAGTTTTTTATTTAACTACAAGTTTGGAACTTAACATTGTTTACTTAGTATATAAAGAGGTTGAATTATTTCATAATATATATCATTCATCTTCAAAACGATTACATTGCTACCAGGCTAAGTATCATCTTCATTTTACAGAGGAGAAAACTATGGCTCTGAGAATTTAAGCTTAATATCCTGATTTTCATAAAGTCAAAATATCACCAAAACAAAACTCAAAGAACATTGGACTCCAAAACAAAACATGCAACACTGCATAACCATTACCTGTTCACAATTTAGACTTGAAAAGAAATGATGTGCCATCGAATCACCTTCATTTATCGAAGTATATGATTTAACTGCTTCATATTTAAAGAAATTAAGAAAATATAGGGTTTTTTTTTTTAATAAAGTATTTCGAAACCTTCGTTGTTCACACTGCCTTGGTTTAAATATGATGTGAACTCTCTTGCCTTTTGTTAACTGAAGCATTTCCTATTAGTATTCTCATTACATCAACCACACATACTGGATCTGTTATTTTGCACTTATTATTTCCATGTAGACTTCTTTGAAAATTAGGATCTAACTTACATTATCTCAGAAGAGTTCCAGAACATGACATTTAGTACTTTAGAAATCAAAGTTGCTTGCTTTTTTATGCTGTAACCGTATCGGATATATGTATGCCTCTTGTCTTTCAAGCCTGAAATTGATTTCCTGAAATGTGCATTTTAACTATAAGATGAGAATTGAGTCCCAAAAAAGTTTGCTTCAGTGAAGAATAACTAAGCCATAGACATTGCTTTCAGTCTTTAAGAGAATGCAGATTACCCATTAAAAAGCAAAACCTTCATTTCATAAATTGAATAGAAAGATGATTGGAAGTAATTATGACTGCTCAAAAGTAGGTCGCTTGGAAAAGTCAAATCTAAGAATCTCTTCTGAGGGCCTGTAGTGTTTTTATTTAATTTTGAATAGAAAATATTTTCATTTATTTTAAGCATCTAATGTTTTATTTTATTCCCTTAAAACTAGAATTGATTGGTATGAATAATTCAGCAGTAAGTATTCTTTTATTTAAAAATAAATTCTGAAATTTATATTCATGTTAGGTAAAGAAGCACATCTTCAATATTCATTGAAACTAAAACCCTTACAGTAAACATTTATTCTGCTTTGCTATCAACTCAACCTTATAATAAGTGGTATGGTCTACTAATAATAACTTACTCTTGATATAAGATGAGTGTAGTAAAATATTTGAAATGTTCAAAGAAAGAAACAAAGGCCAACCTAAAATTCTGTATCTAGTGAAATTATCCTTGAAAAATGAAGAAGAAATACTAAGACAAAAGTTGAGGAAATTTTTTGCCAGTAAGCCTATCTTGAAATAAATGTCATAAGAAGTTCTTCACAGAAAAGAAAAATAATATCGTTCAGAAACTTTGATACACATAAAGAAAGCAAGAACATTAGAGAAGGAATAACTATGGGTAAAATAAAATATTTTATTTTTTCACTCTCAAATTATCTAACAGATAAGATTTTGTTTCAAAATAATAATAGCAGCAATGTATTGGGTTATTATAGCATGTGGATAAATGAAATAAATGACAGCAATGTTTTAAGAGACAGGTGGGAGAAATTGGTAATATTTTGTTGTGAGGTGTGTGTATTATACATGAAATGGTATAGTGCTATTGGAAAAGAGATTTACATTAGTTGTAAATTATTTTACAAACTCTCGAGTAACCACTAATAAAAGAAATAAGGGAAGTATAGTTAATATGCTGAGAGGATAGACATTGGAATCATGAAATGTGATCAATTAATTTCAGAGGAGGCAGAAAAGGAATGGAAGTAAAGAAATAAAGAACAAGGACAACAGGTAGAAAAAAGTTCAAATATGGTAGATATTAATTCAACTATATGAATAATCACTTTAAACCTGAATGGTCTAGTACAACAAATAAAAAATAGAGATTGCTGGAGTGGATTAAAAAAATCAAGATCCAACCATATAGGTTTCTATAAGAAACCCACTTTAAATTTAAGACCCAGATTAAAAGTAAAGAGCTGGAGGAAGATATATCATGCTACCAGTAATCAGAAGAAAGCTGGGGAAGTGTTAATAACCCTAGTGTGTCCTAGGGTTATCCTAACAAAGTACTAACAGGCTGAGTGGCTTAATACACAGAAATTACTTTTCTTACAATTCTGAATGCTAGAAGTCTGATATCAAGGTATTGACAGGAACAGTTTCTTGTAAAGCCTCTAACCTTGGTTTATAGATGACCGTCTTCTTCCTATGTCTTTACACGGTTTTCCCCCTGTATGTGTATCTGTGACCGAATCTCCTCTTCTTTTAAGAACACAAGTAATATTGGATCATTTTAATAATCTTCATTTTAGCTTAATTACCTTTTCAAAAACTTAATCCAAATACAGTTACATTCTGAAGTACTAGGGCTTATGACTTAAACATGAATTTGGGGGGAACACAATTCAGCGCATAGCAGGTGGCCATATTAATTTTGGACAAACTAGACTTTAGAACAAAGAAAATTATCAGGGATATGGAGAAACATTATATGATGAAAAAGGGGTCAATTCTCCAAGATGGTATAATAATCCTTAATGTGTATATGTAAGGCAAAAACTGATAGAACTGTGCAATGATATAGACAAAGCTACTATTATAGTTGGAGACATCAGTGCTCCCTATCAGTAACTAACAGATCCAGGAGGCAGAAAATCAGTAAGGGTATAATTGACTGAACAGCACCGTCGATCAACTGGATACCTGACATTTAAGGAATATTTTATCCCACAACAGCAGAATATACATTCTTCTCAAGCTGGCATGGAACATTCATCAAGATAGACCACATTCTGGACAATAAAACACACCTTAACACATTTAAAAGAACAGAAAACAAAGTATGTTTTCAGGCTAAAATAGAATAAAGTAGAAATCAGTAATAAATTCCAAGTATATGGAGGTTAAACAACACATTTCTAAATAACACATGGGTCAGAGAATAATTCTCAAAAAGAATTTATAAATATTTTGAACTACATGAAAGTATAGCTCATCAAAATTTGTGGGATGTAGCAAAAGAAGTGTTTAGAGGGTAATTATTAGCATTGATTGCATACATTACAAAAGAAGAAAGATCTAAAATCAATATTCTAATGTTCACATTCACTCACTAGGAAAGGAAAAATAAATATATCCAAGGGAAGCAGAAAAGAATTAAAATTAGAGCAGAAATCAATACCATTGAAAACAAGAAATCAGTAAAGGCAATTGATGGAACAAAAGTTTGTTCTCTGGAAAGATCAATAAAATTCACAAGTCTCCAACCAGGTTAGCAAAAAAAAAAAAAAAAAAAAAAAAAAAAAAAAGAGAGGAGGCCCAAATTACTAATAAAGAAATGAGAGTGAGAGTGAGAGTCTCACAAGTAATTCCATGGATATTAAAAAGATGACAAAGAAATGTTCTGTATGACACTCTGTGCCCTGAAGTTTGATAATGCAGATAAATGAGGAATCTTTCTGAAAGACACAAACTAGCAAAATTCAAAAGGATAAATAGATAATCTGAAATAAGTTTATATGTATCAAAGAAAATGAATTAATAATAACCCTTGAAACAGAAAGCACCAGACCCATATGGGTTCACTAGTGAATTTCACCAAATATTTAAGGAAGAAATTATACCAATTCTGTGCAATCCCTTCCAGAAAATGTAAATAGAGGGACTGCTTCCTAACTCATCCTGTAAGGCTAGATTTACCCTTTAGTACAGTACTAAAACCAGACAAAGACAAGAAAAGAGAAACTATAGACCAACATTTCTTGTGAACAAAGATGGAAAAATGCTCAGCAAAATTTTAACAAATCTAACTCAACAATGTATAAAAATAATTATATACTATAATCAATTAGGATTTATTTCAGGTATGCCAGATGGTTTGCCATTCAAATATCAAACAGTGTAATCCATCATCTCAATAGGCTCAAGAAGAAATATCATAGGATCATATCAGTAGATGCATAAAAATTGTTATTTGTCATTAGAGGATTACAAATTAAAACAATGAGATAGCACTACATACCTATTAGAATGGCTAAAATCGAAAAGATCGACACACCAAATGCTGGCAAGGATGTGGAGCAACAGGAACTCTCATTCATTGCTGTGGGAAAGTAGCCACTTTGGAAGATAATGTTAGTTTTTCTCAGCACACTCTTATGATAGTATCCACCATTCATGCTTCTTGATATTTACTCACATGAATTGAAGGCTTATGTCCACACAAAAGCTCACACAAATATTTATAACTTCTTTAGTCATAATTGCCAAAAATTGATGCAAAATGATGTTCTTTTTTTAATTGAAAAAAATTAACAGACAGATTAAACAAACTGTGGTGCACCCATGAAATGGAATATTTTTGAGCAATAAAGAGAAGTGATCCATAAAAAGACATGGAGGGATCTCAAACACATATTTCTAAGTGGAAAAAACCCATCTGAAAAGGCTACATACTCTGTGTTTCCAACCATATGACATTCTGGTAAAGCCAAAACTAGAGAGAGAGTAAGAAGATGAGTGGTTTTTAGAAGTTTGAAGGCAGGGTGGAGACATGAATAGGCAGAGCTCAAGGCATTGTTAGGGCAATGAAAGTTTTCTATATAAGACTGTAATGCTGGATATGTGACATCATGCACCTGTCAGAACCCATGAACTATACAACACAAGTGAACACCAGTGAAAACTATGAATTTTAGTTAATAATAAAGTGTCAATATTGGTTCATCAATTGTAACAAATGTAGATAAAAAATAGGGAAAACTGTGTGCCAGGGGTTGTGATAGAGGTAGATGAGAAATCTCTGCACTTTCAACTGCTCATAATTTATTGTTTTCTGTTGTTTGCTTTGTTTTATATTGCTAGATCTCTTTGGGGTTTTCACCAAAGAAGGTCTGTGCCACCTGCAAATGAGGAGAATAAGGAGAGTTTTATCCTCTTTTTTTTTTTTTTAATCTGCGTGTGTTTTCTTTTTCTGGTCTTATTTGACTGGCTCAACCCACCAGTGCTTATGTTGAATAGAGGTGGTAAGGAAAAGGCATCCTTTATCTTATTCCCAGTTTTGGGAGCAAAGCATTTACTCCTTCATCATTAAATATGATGTCAGCCGTAGGTTTTCCATAGTAGTCCTTTAGCTGTTTGAGGAATTTCCATTCTATATGTAGTTTCCGGAATGCTTTTAACAGGAACAGATGTTGCATTTTGTCAAATGCTTCTCCTGCGCTTACACAGATAATCATGTGTAAGCTTTTGGTTCCTTTGCTTGTATTGCTGTTGTTATTTGTTTGTCCTTTATTCTACAATTATAGTGTGCTATGTTCATTGATTTTTGGATTTTACATTACCAAACTTTCCTTGGACAAACTTCACTTGGTTATGATGTATATAGATTTCTATATGTTGCTGGATTCCATTTGTTCATATTTTTAAGGAATTTCGTGTGTATGTTCACAATAGATATTGATTTGTGGTTTTGATTTCTTTTGATGTCTTTGTCTTGCATCCATGTTGAGGTAATACTGGCCTAGTAAAATGAGTTGGAAAGTTTGTGTAGGAGTGGGATATCTTTTCTACCATTAAAGTTTGATAGAACCACCTCAGCTTCTTTTGTGATAAATTCTTAATTTTATTAGCTCATATAAGTTTACTTACAAATTCTATTTGTTCTTGATTTAATTTCAGTAATTTCTGTCTTTCTAGGAATTTGTCAGTTTCATCGAATTTGTCTTATTTGTTAGCATAAAGTTGTTCATAATATTTTCTTATAATTCTTTTAGTATCTGTAGGTTTTATAGAGGTGTTTCTCTTTAATTCCCATAAGCGGAATTTTAATAGTCATGTAGATTGACTATATGTCTCCCTCACTCTGTTACTAGAAAAACTCAGAATCAGTGCATTATATAAAAATAAGCTACTTTTAATATTATACATGACAGTAAAGTTCTTTATCTTCAAATATTTCAAGTAACATTTCCTCTATTTTTCACATTTTTATCCCTTTTTCTTTATTTACAAAGGAATATGAGTAATTATTTACTCAGTTACACTTACACTTTTATTCCACTGAAAATAAGCTAGTTGTATGATAAGGAAAAAATAAGAAAAAACAATGCTGACTTTAAAGAGTTTCTCACTACAGAAAGGATTCTCACAATTTTTAATGGCCGTCATGATTTTAATGACAATTCTCCATTCCTAACATCCTCCTACTCTCCCATATGATATATGTAATGCATAGTATATGACATACTAATATGTGATATAAGATAGTGTTTCTCAAACTGCAGATTCTTAAGAACCTTGGGGTCCACACAGATTCTGAGTCAGTCCTTGCTCAGTAGTTTCTGGTGATTCTGATGCAGGAGGTCCTGAATACACTTAGAGAACACTGTTCTAAGAGGATCATATAACACTGATGTCTATGCAAGTCAACTCAGCGTTTCCTTTTATTACTGTCCCAAAGTAAAAACTGTCTGTTAACCCGTACTTTGCACTATCAGGCAAACATTTGATAAATACTATTTAACAAAACATCAAAATTGGGTTGGATTTAATTTTTATCTTCATATGTTACGCAGTTTACTGCTGTATAATTTTTAAAAATAATACTGAAATAGAAACAGAGAAGTTTCCAGTGTAATCTGACCTTTAAAAGACTAGTAGTATAGTATAATTTTCAAGATAAAATGGCAAGCCTGGCTTGATATATTTATTTTTCTTCACGTTTAAACTTTATTGACTGCCAGATGAACCTCATACACCTCAAAGCAGACTTTGATTCATTCAATCTTTGGACCATGTTGTACACAAATACATGTTTCAATTTTAAATTGTCATTTCTGTAAGTTGATGTTCAAAAATGATGTTTCTTTTTTTTTTAAATTTATTTTTTATTTTTTTAATGCTATTCTTGTCTGCTTACATTCTTTTTATGTATGTATGTATGTATGTATGTATGGCTGTGTTGGGTCTTCGTTTCTGTGCAAGGGCTTTCTCTAGTTGCGGCAAGTGGGGGCCACTCTTCATTGCGGTGCGCGGGCCTCTCATTATCGCGGCCTCCCTTGTTGCGGAGCACAGTCTCCAGACGCGCAGGCTCAGTAATTGTGGCTCATGGGCCTAGTTGCTCTGCGGCATGTGGGATCTTCCCAGACCAGGGCTCGAACCCGCGTCCCCTGCATTGGCAGGCAGATTCTCAACCACTGCGCCACCAGGGAAGCCCGATGTTTCGTTTTTGTGTATTTTTGGCTTGATCTTGGACCAGAAAATATAGATAAATTTATCATCACATTTCTCGCCAAAATATAATTATGGAGGTAATGATTAAGACTCTAATGTGATGTCTGAGAAAATAATGACTCAGCATTTCAAGATTGTGAAATATATGCCAAAACAAAACTACTTTTTTTTTTAAACTGCCAAGCCACTTGATGCCATTTGACAGATGTGGTAGTCAGAATAATGTTCCCAAATATGTCCGTGTTCTAATTCTCAGAGCTTGCGAATATGTTACCTTACATAGCAAAGGGTCTTTGCAGGTGTGATTAACTTAAGGGGATTATCTGGCTGTGCCCAGTGCAATCACGAGGATCCTTAGAAGTGGAAGAGATAGGCAAAAGAGGAAGAGTGACTATGGAAGAATGAACGGTCAAAGAGGTGCAATGCCATTGGCTTTGAAGATAGCAGGGCCACAAGTGAGGAATCAAGCAGCCTATGGAAGTTGGAAAAAGCAAGAAAATTGACTCTCCTCTAAAGCCTCCAGAGGCTTCCTGCAAAAACCTTGATTTTAACTCAGTAAGACTCACATTGGACTCTGGCCTATAAAACCGCAAGGTAGTAAGTTTGTGTTGTATTAAGCAACTGAGTTTGTGGTAATTTGTTATACCAGCAATCGAAAACTAATGTAACGTGAGTAAGTATGATAAACATGAACCACCAGTGATCTATAGACCAAATTTTGTGAAACACTTGACTAGATTTTAAATTTTGTTAGCAATTAGAGCCATTAGAAATGGCAATTTTAGTATGGTCAAATGGAATAGAAGTTGGAAAATTATTAAAATTCAAAAATACTTGAGTTAATCCACTCAGTTCTATAAAGATCAAGCTTGTATTTAGTCATCCCTATTATTGCAGTACAAGCAAAAGTAAGCATTACTTAAAAGCAGATTTTTGTATACTTATTAACACCTAATTCCTAAAAGTGATTTTTATTAGATTCATTCTAGTCAGAATATTAAAACATTATTTGACTTCATATGTATATATGTGTTCACCAAGAAAGCACATAATTATGGTGTTTATTTTATATTTTAAAAGCATTATTAAACATGTTAAAATGTTTTTATTATCCAAAAATACTATTGTGAGATTTTGTTTATGCTTTCTATGTCATATACAAGAGTACTGTGCAAGTACTTTTCAAGTACCAAATTTAATGTTTACAAAAAACCCTATGTTATAAATGATATGATTCCCATTTTAAGTACAAAGATCTGAGATAGAATGCTTTAGTGACTTTTACAAATTCACCTTCTAAGCTTCAGAGTTGTAATCAAATCTAAGTGAGTCCTACACCTATGTCCTAAATCAGTGTACTACATATAAACCTCAATTTCACTTTTCCATGTTGATCACTTTATTTCTTCTCTTGCACACTTGTTTTTGACTCCATTTAAACACCCAGATGTGGTAAAGATTTTTTGATTTACTGAATGTAAATATTTAATGACCTTCTATATTTATTCTTAGTTAAAATCAAATTTTAATTTCCTGAATGCATATGCTTTTACAAAAGAAATGACTGAAAAGTTGAATCATGGAGAGCACAGTGGATAAGAATACATAAAATAGACTTGATCACAATTAAAGAAAATAACATATATTGGCACATGGCTTTGTACATTGCGATACTCTTTTAATAGAAAAATACCCTGAAAATCACATGAGTTTTCTTATTCAGTGCAGTACACATCACTGTCATTCCATTATTTAAAACAGACAATTCCCCACATCTTCCAGCAGGTGGCAGCACAGTGTCACTATTTGAATCTCAGTTTGCACTTTTACAATAAATAGGCAAAACTAAATGGTAAAAACACAAGAATACAGAATATTTTAGAAACATTTTTGGGGGGTGTAAAACATCTTTCTTTATGAAAAATATATATTAATTATAGCAAAACTTTATATTCATTTATGATTGTAAGTTATATTTAAGTGTAGGGAAAGTAAAATTCAAAATAGTGGTTAGTTACCCTTCAAATTATTTCTTTTCCCAGATCATTTCCAGTACATTAAGTGAAGTTATCTTTGAGAGAATATTACTGTTTAATTAATTTAAAATAAAATAAAATATGCTTTAAAAATCTGTTTGCCATTAGTGAGATATATTATTTATTGTATATAATATTAAAAACTATATATTTAGTGAATTTAAAAAATAAAACATACCATTAGAAACTCTTTCTAGAATGCTTAATTCTGTACAGCGTAGGGTAAAAAAAATTCTCATTATCCAAACTAACTTTTGTCCTCTGTTCCCTATCTTAATAACGTCACTGTCCGACTGATTTTATCAATCCAGTAAACTCAATTTTTTCAAGCTGGCCATCTCCCTTTACCTTATACCACGCATCAACTCTTGTTCTGTCTTACCAATTTTACCACTTAAAAATCTACGGGATCTGTCCAGTCCTTTTAATTCCCCTGTCACTTCACTGGTCTGAGCCACTGTATCACCTTGATAACCTCGCCAGCCTCATAAAATATCTACTGGCCTCAGGATTCCACTGTTACTATGTATCAGTGTGAGAGAAATTTCTAAAACACAAATTGTGTCCTACCGATTTCTTTTTAAAAATCCATTTAAAGGTTTCTCATTGCTTTTGGGATATATTTAACAACATTTACACAACAAATTAGGAGAATTTTGTTAGGTGTTTGAGATTAAGTAATTAATAAAAGAGAAATTGGCCCCAACCATAGAGTTTGAATGTTTGAGATAAACATAAATAGAAACTAAATAGAACTATATTATGATTTGATAGTATTGGAGAAGTTCAGGATGTTATAGGAGCATAACATAAAGGGAGATGATCACAAAAATTTTCCCTGAGAAATAACATTTATGTTGAGGGAGATGACAAGATTGGGGAGAGAGAGAAGAAAGAATGGGATAGAATATTTGGGGGCCATGGTACTGGCTAGGGGCGCTTATATTCTCCCATGCAATTTGAGTGGAACATTCAAGAGTCTCAAGAGTGTACTTGAAGTTTGTAGTCACTGAGGAATTGATGCATGAGGAAGTTCCTGATCAGATTTGTATTTTAGAAACTCAAATTGCATGAGAAGACTGATTTGTGGCCCAGACTGAGGAGAATGAAAGAGAAAGCACAGAGATGAGTGAATAGTCTAATGATCAGAGAATGTAGTTTTTAAAGCTTGATAGCTTGATTTAATCTCCTTACGTGTTATTGGTCTGTTGAGATTTTTTATTTCATCAAGATTCCATCCTGATACGTTGTGTGTTTCTAGGAATTTGTCCATTTCTTCTAGTTTATACAATTTGTTGGCATATAATTGTTTGTACTAGTCATTTATGTTTATGATCCTTTGTATTCCTGTGACATCAGTTGTAATGTGTCCTCTTTTATATTTTTTTTAATTTGAGTTTTCTCTATGCTTCATATAACAAAATGTGAAAGTTTCTGATACTTGCTATTCTAGCCTCCTTTCAATATACAGTATGGTCCATGATCTAGGCTTCACAAACACACCTACCATAGACTCAAATTAGTATCTAAGAATGTGAGGGATTAAGGACTACAGTGGGATAGCAGCAGCTATATGTCTAGTTCCTACAGCAACAGTTGTAGCTGTTTGAATGACAGCATCAATGCCTTATGTTTTTGAATTCAGTAATGCAATTTTTGTTGTTTGTCCCAGTGGAAACAAAAAGGGAAATAATTTAAACCCAGGAGAACTCCTGGAAGTGTAAGAGAGTGTAGCATACACTGGCCCTGTTCCACCCATATTTTCTTGGACCTTTTATATTCTACAGGTGATTTCCAACAGCCAGTATCTACATCCATTTTACCTTGGATTTTTAGAAAGGCTAACTTTCTACCTAGCTTTGGCAGCAGGTTGAACATGCTAAGGAATTACAGTGTCCAGGAGAAGTCCTCAACCAATGATGCTTATCCCATGAATAGGCTAAAATGGAAATGTGCATTTGCACTCTTTCCCAGGGTTTCTCCAACAGATTCAGCTGATGAGCACTTCATGGTAGCTTTGTTAATATCACACCCATTATTGTAAGTTACTTCTTCCCTTATTAATCCTTTACTTATTTAATCTCATTTTATAACTAAAGAATTTCTCTTGAATTCTGGACTTCTTGGTTAATGCATATTAAGACACTTGATTTATACTGTGATGCTAAGTCAAATGGTATACCTTAAAGAAAAACACCCCTACTTTACACAGGCAGAACCAACGAAGACTCAGATCCCTTAAGAACGAAGATATGTGTTACCTTACAGGAAAAATCTCTGAGCTGCTGGCTGAAGTTACAGGACATGTGATATGATTAGTGAAGTAGAAAAGTAATGAAAACCAACTATCATCTATTGACAAGTTGGAAAATGAGTACTATAACAGCTACTCATATTTCTTTTTTGCTCTAGCATATGCATGTGCATACAGTATAATTAATTTCCCTCTTCTACACATTTATTACATAAAGGGTATAAGTTATTTGTAATATCAAAATAAAAATTTTGACAAAATAGCATTTTAATGTGCACGACTGAATGACTGTAGTCCAAAATTTGTATTCAGTGATTCATAGTAAGCTTTTCAATGGAAAGGTTAAATGTATTTGATTGTACAAAATATAATTATATGATGTTAGAAAAATAGTTAAGTTTTTGGTGTTTATTTTAGAAGTAAAAATGAGAATACAATGATACTGATATTACACAAATGTGGTGATGCTAAATATTTTTTATTATTACCTTTTGCTCCTCAGTAAATTAATCTCTAGGGAATTTTCTCTGCTATGAAAAAGGCCCTGCTTCAAACAAGTGAATTAGAAAGTTTCAGTCTCTTGCTTTCCAGGTCTGTGGCAGATAGTGTGTGTTTGGAAACTAGACCCCATTAATCCCATGCACTTATCCCAGACACTGAATTAGAACCAAATAAAATAAATGGCAATGGCCATGTGGGATTTATGGTGGAGCTGGTGGAATCAGTAGTATCCATGTTCAGTTTACAGGATTAGCAGTGGCAGCAGTTCACATGAGGGCATCCTGGGTCAAGAGCACGATGAGGTCAGTACAATCCAGTGTCTGGGCTGTTTGATGGTAGCAGTGGGGTTTTCCCTAACCACTCCTGTACTTGACTGTGATCACTCTTTCTGGCTATAAAGTGGCCAAGCCAGCTTCTCTAGACTTCTTGGAGATTCTGTGAGCCAAACAGTAACCCTTAATTAATACCATTACTCATTTATATTGACCAGATCGGATTATGTTTCTTTTAACAAATAATCTGCACTGATGGGACAATGTTTCATTGTCATGAACTTACTCTGCATCACTCAAAGATAGTTCTATTTTAAAAGAAAGTAATTGAAAAATGTGGTTACATATAAAGTTGACAATATATTCTGATTTCTAATGGAAACTTAACATTTGCTGGTGTGGCAGATGGATTTGAGAAATATTTTCACTGGAGGTTGATTCTTAGTTCCTTCAAACCACATTATGCAGGCAGCGGTCTCCCATGGCTACTTATAAATAAGTGGTTTTATATGTACCCCAAATTTTTAACATTTATAGATAATGATTTTTTGTAGTGGTAAAGCCTTATCAAAAGTATTTGCACTCATTAGTCCTATAGATGAAATGTAAACTAAGAATCCACCCTTTTTTTTATTCTATTACTTTCTATATGAAGCAGACCTGAAATAGCTGAAATGAATAATGGCCCAATTTTCAAAACTATCCCAACAACTGGAATTTTCAGTTGTTACACTGTGTGAAAAAGTTCAGATCCAAATATTGCAGTCATTTTGGTTTTGAGTTTAGAATCAGTTGACAAAGCCAGTTTTAGACTGTGGATTCTCACCATCTATCAAATAGCAATAAAAATTCAAAAAGAAATAAGTAGGCCTTCATTATGATAATTTATTACTATAGGACAAGTGTATCTTTCTCTGGTTCCTTCTCTTTATCCCAGCAATCCCACGTCAAAATTATCTATCTGAAGTCAAAACAAGAGGGCCAATATGAAACTAACATACAGCATGCATAACAGATATATTTTTGTTGGATAGTTTTTTGAAACAGTTCAAATAAGAGGCAGGGGTTATAGATATACATATAGCTGATTCACTTCATTGTACAGCAGAAACTAACACAATATTGTAAAGCAATTTTACTCCAATAAAAAAAAACCCCAAATAGCCTGATCCATTAGTGAGCATTGTTGATCCATAATGAAAATGAATGTTATCAGCTATCAGCCTTTCCTCTTCTCTCCTCATCCCAAATAATGATGTTGATGGAATTAGTCTTTTAATGAATTTTAAAAAATTATACTACTTTCTCTGACTGGAAAGTGTGTGAAAATGGGCTGAGGATAACCAAGGTGAGAATAGATGTTTTCACTCAATACAGGTATCCTTTAGACTCTGAGGCAGATTCTTGGCAACAAGCTAATGGCATCATAATAGGAAAAACAAAAAAAAAGTTTCTAATATGACATTTTTAAAGTCACTGCCCAAAAATGTATTCCACCTACTTACATGAGAATTGTTTTCAGTATGACTGGAGTATTTATCTTTCCTCAGCAGGGAAGGATCTCTGAGCTATTTATTATTAATAATTATATTTTCTGTGTTTTATGAGCATTTCTTATATGTATGTATTATATGGAACATTAATGTTTCCCATTTTCATTAGTTTCCAGTTCTGCTGTTGAAAATTTCTCTATCATTCTGATACTTGATCATTTATAGCTGTTCTTACCTATTTTTTCTCTTTCAAATGATTTAGAAACTTTTCTTTATCCTGGATTAAAAAAAAAATTTGTGGTGATGTTCCTTCATGGGAGTATTTTTTTCATTTTATCAGGCACTTAGTCTGAAAACTAAAGAGGAATCAAATTCATGTTAGTAGATGGTCACAATCAAGAGAGATATTGTATGGTAAAAAAATCTGAAGACATGAGATTCAAAATTGGGGGCATTTATGGAGGAAGAATTGAATTTATTTTGAAATCAGAAATAAGCAGGGGTAAGTGTCTCTACCATATTTCTGGGCCCATTTGTATAAGATCTGGGAGAAAAAAGCTGCCACAATAAAAATTTAGAAGTAGCATTGTCCATGGAGCAGACTCAGGACTGTTCAGAGAAGAGGTTGATGATTTAGGAATTTTCTTGATGATGGAAGTTGAGTTCTGTATTGTATATTCTAAGAGTTTTCAAAGTTAGGAAACATGAGATATGAGGAAGTTAAATTTGTGCAGAGAAGTGTTAAATGTGTAGAAAATTATGACGAATAATTGTAAGTAGGAGTTGAGAAGGGACCTAGAATTCTGGGACCTTTCAGAGTGATTTGCATTAACAGGGATAAAGAACATAATATTAGTCCTGGTATCCTTAAGAATGATAATAGTGACATTTATTGCTGGTGTTGTTTTTGTTTGTTTTATAATTTTTGTTTCCATCAGTAAAAAGTCATTCACTATAATGGAGAAAAAGTAGCTTTATTAAATTATTTTCTATAATGCATAAAAATATATAATTTTTTTCATAACATTTTCCTGCAAGATAAATGGTTGTACTAGGTGCTACTAGGTAGGCTCTGAGGCTTAAAAGTGAGTAAAATAATCTCTGCCTATTTTAACAGGCTTAGAATTTTATAAGGAAGACCAAAAACAAATAACTTTAAAGTGCAAAATTTGTCAGTACTTTGTCAGTAAGTGAGTAATGTGTCTTGTTTTATATCACAGACTGCATCAGTTTACTAGAGGAAAAAAAATATATAAAGCTTATTATTAAAAAAAAAAAAGCTTCCTAACTCAAGGATGTATTTAGTTAATGTCGAAAGTCCAGAAATATATACTCAAGATATTTTTTTCTGCATTCATTTCCTAAGAAATAGACTCATAATTCAAAATACTAGTGGTATGGATATCATAGGTTCCTTCTATTGTGTTGCAGTGAATGATCACACGATCACATACTTGACCTTTGTAGGGAAGTATATCTTGATCTACATTCCGAAGTGTGGTGGTAGGCTAAGGAAACAGCTGTTATATTGTGGTAAACACAGCTTTCTCATTCTTTAGCTCACCTATGAGAACAACAAAATACACACTCATAATGTCCAAATGTCTAAATTACCATACAAATGAAAGGATTTTGGCGGGTGGTTCTTGGTACCCTCTCTAGTGATGAAAGTGGCAGGCAATAGATATGGGAATCATGATTTCTCTTGACGGTGACAAGACTTCTGTAGGTGTCCTCTATTTAAGTTTATGTTTATCTGCCCGAAGTTGCTAAAAAATATAATCAGCATTCTGGACATAAGCCAAATCAAAAAGATCCAATATGCCAGCTTGTGAAATAAAGGCTGTTTAGATGTATGGTTTTATCCACGTTAGTTTTCAGTGCAAGGAGATTGTTTCTACTTCATTATTCCCCAAAGAATAAAACCCCCAACATCAGCAGAGGGGACGCACTTTGGCAGTACCAACAAATGCCTCTATGTTGCTTAAATATTTCCTGAAAGTTGTTTGTCCATCTAAGTCATTCTCTGCTCTGCATCATCGCTAACCTCCTTTGTTCATTACTTCCTGAAGTCTCATACATGACTTCTTCATGTCTCTAACTACGATAAATGGAGATACCATGGTCCTCTCTTAAGTTCCTAAATTATAGTGGTTATTAAGCTTGAGTGTTTAATAATAAAACAACAGAAGGAGCACTCATTCTGTTCTTCCCTGTCTTCCCAGGCCTATCACTGTGTGGCAGAAAGAAAGCAGCCTACTTTCCACTGTAGGTGTACCACATCCCACCTTGTGCAGGCCAGACTCCACTGCACCTAGAGAGATCCTCCTGTTCCCACTGCCTTGTGTAGTTTAAAGTGTAGGCATTTTAACTAATTGTTTTCATTTTCCCAATTTCAGTAAGTGGGAACTTGCCTTATATACGTATGTTTAAACTCTTCACAAAAATGTACCATACCAGAGAAAATGCCATAAGTACACACTGTAATTTCTACCCTAAAAGTAACGGTTTTACAGCTTTACTAAATTTATTATCCAGATTTTTATGGGAATCCACTTACACTCATAAATATTTTGCAAAGAGATGAGGACAAGTTGTGTTAAAAAAAACTGTCCAGATATTTCAACTTGATGCCCAGTACATAATATCCCATTTATTTACAAGGATCTAATTTTATTTCTGTGACCATGAGCAGTTTCTGAGCAGAGTCTCCTAATTTAAACTTATTTTGGGCTTCCTTCCATGCTGCTTTGAGCTGTGACTTGGGAAACTAATTTTCTTTTCTCTCTATTTGGACTATCCTATGCACTGTAAAAAATGCTTGATTTCTCTCTGTGTTATACCTCATAGGATAATTTTTTTTTTAATTTTAGCTTTTTTAAATGCAGGGAGAGTTTTAATTTAAAGATAGAAGGAATTTCTTCCTACTAAGTTACTGGTTGTGGATCAGCAAAAGTGACGAACTTGGTATACTTAGTAATTCCTAACATGGAGCATATCTAAGTGTCTTCAGCTGTATGACTTTGCATTATTATTAGGACTAAACATTTAAGGATTTTATTAGAGAAAAGGCCTGAGATTGCTCCCAAGAGGAAATAGCCTGGAGACTGGTAAAGCTGGAAGATCTGTCATGTTGCCATGCAAGTTTGATTCTAAGTGAAGGAGAGAGAATGGGAATTTATATGAAAGAGTCCTAGACTTTTCTTAGTCTAAGAAAAGTTCAACAGGGAGACTGGAAAGTTCTGGAACCAAAGCTGGCTGTCAGAGGAGTTCTGTGTCTTCCAAGAAAAGGCCAGCTCTAGTCTCCTTGCCAGTCTCAGTCATTAGCAGAGAGCAGTTAGCAAGAAACTTAACATCGTTACAAATGTGGTTGATGGATTTCAGAGCACAGCAGTTTGGGCCCTTGGTCAGTTATACTCCTGTTCCCAAGGCTAGCAGTTCTACTACTTGTGTTGTACAGACCAGCTCCTCCACACAGCTTCAGGCAACAGCTCTTCTGTGGTTCTCTGGGGCCCATTTTCTTGAGAAAAAACTTTAAAAAGTGATATTGCTTTGAACTTCAGTCCCAAATGATGCAATTGATCTTGAAGCTACAACTGATACTAACCTGTTGCCAACACCACTGTCCATTCTAAATCACTCCCAGTCTCAGTTATCTCTTCAGAGGTCATGCTGGCTTACTTAGTAGTGTGACCCAAAACTTCATTACTGATGGGTCTGATCCCTTGATAGTCATACCCTTCTTCTCAGTCCCAGGTTGCTACATGTATCTATTCACAGTTAAAATAGAGCAAGGAAGTACTAATGGGACAGAGGCAACCCAAGTGGATCACCTGGGTTCTATGCATCAAATTTGCCCCATTGTCTAAGTACAGTTATTCTTTCTCCTACTGATCAAGGTAAATTATCTCTGACATTAAAATGACCCCTCTGCTTGCCTTCTGATCCCTGGGCATATGAATTCTGAAGTGACCTGTTGGTGGCCATAACTTGTAGTTAAATGGGACCCTTGCTCTCACCTACTCAAATGCTACTCTGTGTGGGATTCCAAGCCTGTAGATCAAGCATTCTATGTGGGAGTGCTGGCTGAAGCTTTGCGTGCAACGAAAGCAAAACAGTGTCTGGAATAAGTATCTATCACTCTGAGGGAAAAACTTCTGGCCCTTCTAGGACCTCATTTCTGAATCCTCCAAGAAGTAGATGCCAAATGAGATTAAATGTGATTAAACGTGCAGACATTTTGTTAGGAAAAAATGCCCATGAGAAAAAAATTGGAGTGAGGTTAGGAAGTTGGAAGAATCTGGGAGAACCTTCAGATTGCAATGCAAGTCTGACCCCAGTGAAGGAGAGATGAAAGAAGGTTGTTGGAAGCTTTCTAGACAGCAGCACAATCTAAGAAAAGTTCATCAAAGCTATGGAGGAGTTCTCAAGTCAAAGATTGCTGTCGGAAGACTATCATGCATCCCAGGAATGGGCCTGGTTTTGTATCCATGCCATACTTAGTCCTTGATTGGGAAGAAATTGTGGAAAGCATGGCCTTGAAATAAACATGAACATGGATATCAGAGCATAGCAACTAGGGCTTCCGGACAATAATGCTCTCATAGTTGGAAAGTCAATCAGTGTATTCTTATCACTGACACACTTCTTTCTTTGTTCATTAATATGATGGTTCATGAAAAGTGGTCAATACTTAATTAATAAAAAATAAAATTTATTTAATTGACATTGTTACAAAGGTGTATTTGAACTTATCTCTTTAGAATTGCCTTGGAAGTCCAGTTAAGAAATACAAAATAAACCCACCATTTTGTTTTATAATGACATTCTTTTTACTCGGAAAATATTATCCAGCTTCTGTATAACTTCGATTGCCAGGGTGATTTTAAAACGCTGTTGTTGTCATTTATAAATAATTTATTCACAAAAGATGATACATTTTCAAAATTGATGTTTAAATTTTATAAAACATGTTTGTGCAGAAATATAAACTCTACACATAAACTATATTATAACAGCAAGAATAACGCAAGGAGTGAGGTATGCTGCTCACACAATTATATGTGTTATATATAATTTTAATATCACTGATACTTTAATATTTAATATTTTAAAACAAGCCAGGACATATTTTGTGGAACTAACACATTAAATTTATTATGACAGTTTTCATAAACATTCATCCTCTATTTTGCATAAAGGGCCACCAAATAGTATTATAAATGTTATCAGGGACATTTTTGAGTAAAAAATCTTTTGAGTTATTTTGTGGCTACCCACACATACTACACATACTACTTTCACATACTATGGTTGAATTGTTTTAGGTTATATTTTCTTAATATCAACTAAACACCTGCTTAAATCATAAATATTTACTTATGATCACGTGTGTTTGAAGAGAAAGATATCATTTTACTAATTGCATAAACATATTAATATGAAAAGCATATATTTTTAAAATGTGGTATATATATAAATATGCATGTGATGTAACATTTTATTTATCCCTTGAGAAGTTTCTAGGAGAAATTTAAATGTATATTAATGCATAAGAACTAATCTCTATTTGCAGAATTGTTCTGCATCATATTCAATATATTACACATTTCCCTCAAATTTCACTAGATGGTGCTATGTATTAAATATAATAAATTTAGTAATGGATAGTTTATTTTAATGAACTATCTCTTTTATTGTCATTTTATTATATTTATGACTATAAAAGAGGAAACTGGCATTAGATGACTCTGTTTTTAACAGCATTTATGGGCCTCATTTATGGAGAGACACAAGTGATGAGAAGGCAAAATGGAAAAGTGCCGAAGACTTCCCCCTAACATGACTGCTGAGGCTGTTTAATGATGTGTGAGAGCTTATCCGATTTGTTATGGTTTATACTCACCTTCTGTGTTACCATATCTCTTCTTTGATGGCTAATTGAATTATAATTTATAAATTCCATTTAAATCTTCTTTTCTAGAATGTGCAATAATTACTGATATATACTAATTGACCGTTCAGAATGGATCTGATGAGCCATAAAAAAACGCAGGCACTTACTTTGAAATTACATATCACAGGTGTTATCAGGCAGAGTTTATTGAGATCTCTGTCAAAGAAGGTCAAATGAAACTCTTTGAAAATGATAAAAAGCATAATCGTTACTTTCTAAAAATAATTAAGTCTATTTTAGGTCTATGTCAGCAAACCATTCTTTTCTGTTAAATCCAAATTAGAAAAGTTTTAGGATTCTGGCTAATATGTCATTGCATAGCAACAAGTTTAATTATTTTACTCAGTATTTAAAAAATATTAGTAACTAAGCAGCTATATCGCATAAAAAATCAAGACCTATAATGTCTCTGGAAGAAGAGCGGGCCACTTGAATCAAAGAAGAACTTGCGTTTTTAAAATTTCCCTTAAGATTTAACTGTGGAAGCTATTTTTTAAAATAATGTATGAAGGAAACTGGCTTTGCCCTTCATAATAGTATTTTATTATGATTCACTGACCATAAACCTTTCCCACTTTCCCAAGAAGGTCCTATTCTCCCTGGATCTGCCAACCATCCATAACTAACCTGCAAGCACATTTCTATGTTTCCACTGATTTCACTACACATTGGCCCAATTGTGCATAGTTCTAGAATCACATAGTGTCATATATACTTTTTCTCATTTATAACAGTTATTCTCTCTGCTTAGGAATCTTTTCCCTCAGATGATCCCATAACTTTGTTATTTATTTGCCCTTTGTTGTCTGTCATGTCCTACTGAGATTTAAGCTCCAAAAGAGGAGGAGCCTTTTATGTCTTATCCAAGGACGTGTTTCCTGAACCTGGGATATACAAAGAATGGAATAGTCATTTGTGGTTGAAAGAATCAATACATTAGCTGAAACCAAAGGAGCTTGGCACATAATGTATGTTTTAATTAGAGCAAGTGCATTCAGATGAGAAAATATTGTTGAAAAGTGCATTTTTGTCTAAGTATATGGAGTGCTGTTTTTCCCAAGCAGGTTTTTGAGAATAATTTTTTTTTTCCTATGTTGGAGCCAGTATATTTCAATATCCATCCTTTCATACTCAGCTGGGTTTCAATAGCATCCTTACTTTAATATCCTTTTTCTAGTTTTGTGTGTGTGTGTGTGAGAGAGAGAAGAAAATTAAAACAAGTTTTCATTTCATATTTTTAAATATGAAATAATATCACAATCTTTTGTTGGTTTTTTGAGTCTGTGTGTTTTATTCCTTATTATCCCTAACTTTTCTAGCATGTTTAGTTCAAACCATGATGCCTACAAAAAGATATAATTTTTGAATTAAGTTATTTGAGCATTAGTACTGCTATTATTGATAGGGTAAAATGTGGGTTTTAAAAAGTATAAGTAGAAAAAGAATTGTGAAAATGCCAGGGCAAAATAAGACTTCTGAAAAGAATAAACAGACAAAGGATTATGAGAATGCCAGTATCTGAATAGATAATAGCACATTTCTTGGTCTGCTGATTCACATGTGATTATAATTATGAATATAAATGCAGTCTAATTCAACTCTAACCTGATTAGATCTGCATAAACTTTCAAAAGTTAATCAATCAAGTAAAGTATGGGATAACTGCTTGTGTAGGTCATTACCCTTAGTAGCTTTTGGATATGAAGTATGATTGCACTTTTATTTTTTCCTAAAATAAAATTGTTAATGTGTGAGCTCTTTTCACTCCACTTATCAGTAAGTAGTTAGTTCCACTCAAGTGTCTGTTACATGTTATTCTGCAAATGGCATTGTTAAGTTGACCTCTGATTGGATTGTTTATCATATCCTGGTGGCCTTGCCAAATGATACCCTCTGACATTGGGAAGGTGCTCATTCTTCTCCATGCTTGCTGGTGAGAAAAGGTTTTGAAATCACTCTTTAGAATTGTTAAGTATTTATAATTTATGCCTTGATATTCAATTCTGAAATTCATGTTGATAGTAATGAGAATGTTGCTGATGTTACTGTTGCTAACATAAGGAAGTGATTTGGCGTTGCTGTTTCTTTACCTCTACTTTGCCATGAGAATTTATAGCATCTCCACTATTTATCGAAACAATTATTCAAACCTCCCTACTTACCAGAATCTGGTTTCCAAAGAAAGAAGGAAATTCCTTCTTGTCAACAATATTTTCAGATTGGGCTTTTACTCGGATGTTTGAAAGTAGGAATGTCCACTTATATATGTATCCATTATATAATACATATATCCATTATATATATAATAGGTAGGTATAAGGTACATTATATAAGGTATAAAAAGCTAATCAAATAAGTAAAAATTATTGTAATTCACCCAACTTACAAAATATAGAAGAGTAGTTATTTGATCACCTGAATAGATTTAGAAAAGTCTTTGGTCAACATTTGATCATAATAAGAAACTCTCATAAATTAAAATAGGAGGTAAGTCCTTTAAACCTGATAATGCAGATTTTCAAAAAACCTTACATATAACATTATATTAAATAGTGAAAGACTAAATCGTTTCCCTGAAAGACTGAGTGTCCACTCTTGCCATTCCCATTGACCACTATTGTGAAGGACCTAGCCATTGCAATAAGAAAAGAAAAATATTTACAGTGTGGAAAGAAACATCATTTCTCTCATTAAAGGCAACGTGGTTGTTGATGTAAAAAATCCAGGGGGATCTACACAAAACCTTCTAGAAATAATGTGAGTTCAGCAAAGTTTCTGGATACCTGGTCAATATACAGATATCAAGTGTATTTCTAATGACTAGCAATGAACAATACTAAAATTTATGTTAATACAATGGAATATTACCCAGCTATAAAAAAGTAAAAATTTGCCATTTGTGACAACATGGGTGGACCGAGAGGGCATTATGATTGGTGAAATAAATCAGGCAGAGAAAGACAAATACTTTTTCACTTATATGTGGAACCAAAAAAATAAAATGAATGAATATAACAAAACAGAAACAGACTCAGAGATATAGAGAACAAACTAGTGGTTTCAAGTGAGGGGTTGGCTGGGGGAGGAGCAAGATATGGGAGGAGCTTAAGAGGTACAAACTATTAAGTATTAAATAAGATAAAAATATGTAATGTACAGTACAGGGTATATAGTCAGTATATTGTAGTACCTTTTTTTGGAGTCTAGTCTATAAAAATATCTAATCACTATGTTGTATACCTGAAACTAATATAATATTGTAAGTCAACTGTATGTCATTAAAAAAGCCAAAAAATTAAATTTATATACAAATTCAAAGGAACTAGAATATCAAAAATGGTTTTGAATAAGAACAAAGTTCTCACTCTACCTGATTTTACGACTTACTATAAAGTTACAGTAATCAAAACAGTGTAATATTAGTGAAAAAAATAGACAAAGAGGTCTGTGGATTATGAAATAAAGAGTTCTGAAATCAACACAAACAAATATGGTCATTGATCTTTGAAAAAGGTGCCAAGGTAGTTCAGTAAAGAAAAGGTAGATATTTTAATAAATGGTATTGGAAAAGTGAATATCTATATTAAAAAATGCCTGGGCTCATGCTTGATACCTTATACCAAAATTATATCAAAATGGTTAACAGATCTAAATGTAAACCTTAGAACAATAAAAAATTTTAGAAACAAAATTTAGAGGATTTTTTTTGTGAAACCATTTATTGGGTTGTAATATTTGGTTTATTTACCTATGGCAAGATATTTCAGGGTTTTTTTTGTTATTTTTTAAATCAGGGCTATTACATAAAATACTGCTTTTGAACATCCTTATACAACTTTTGGTGTGAACTTAGTTTCCTTTCTCTAGGATAAATGCCCAGGAGTACAGTTACCATGCAGTTAGAGAAGTGGATTTTAATTTTATATATCAAACTTTTCTCCAGAGTGGCTGCCTTATTTTACTTTTCCACCAACAAAGTATGAGAAATTAAGTTAGTTTGCAATAACTCTGGGGTTTCACATTTTAATTTTTTTAACTTAGCTGTTTAATTACGTACATTGTGGTATCTTATTATGGTTTTAATTTATTTAATGGCTAATTAAATTTAACATCTTTCGAAGTATTTATTTGCCATCTTTATATCTTCTTTAATCAAGTGTCTGTTTAGATATGCCGGTCATTTTGTAATTATATTGTTTTCTACTATTGATTTTATAGAGTAATTTATATATTAAGGATATGACAAATGTGAGATTTGCAAATAAATATTTTCTACAAGTCTATGTCTTGCATTTTTGTCTTCATCATAGAAACTTTCCCAGAGCAAAAGTTTTAATTTTGATAAATTTAAATTTATCAACTTTTTTTTTTGGTGGACTGTTGCTTTTTTCATCATGTCTAAGAAATCTTTGTTAACCCTAGGTCATGAAATATTTTTCACATGTTCTCTTCTTAAATATGATATGTTTTTGAACATCATAAGCATCTCTATTTTTTTCATTTATTTTTGTCAGGACTTTATAGTTTTCAGCTTACAAAGCCTCTACATTTTTGCTGGTTTATATCTAACTATGTCAAATTTTTGGAGCCATTATTAACAGTATTTTAATGGAATTTATTAAAAAAATTAGTTCTCAATTTACATTGCCCTTATAAATAAATATAATTATTTGCATGCTGACTTTTTATCCTGTAACCTTATAAAGCACTTATTATTTAAAGAAAATTTTAGTTTAGTTTTCTTCAGATTTTCTCCATATGTAACTATGTAATCTGTGAATAGGGAAAGTTTTCCATTGATTCCTTTCCAATTGGCTGTCTTCCCCCCCCCCCCCACCTTGGTCTATTGCACTGGCTTGGAACATCCAGTACAATGGGGAATAGGAGAGGAAAGAATGAAGATTTTTGCCATGTTACTGATGTTAGCAGGAAAGCAACCAGTTTTTCACCATTATGTATTAGACAGATTTAGGTTTTGTAATGTTCTTCATAAGATTGAGAAAGTTCCAATCTATTCCTAGTTTTCTGAGAGTTTTTATTAAGAATGAGTGTTGAATTTTGACAAATACTTATTACATCACTTACATGATAAACTGTTTTTTCTTCTTTATGGAAATCATTTTGCATTACTAGAATTAAATGATTTTAACCAGAAAATAGAGGAAGCTTGACTCATAGTAACAAAAGTAAAGTTGAATGACATTTTCAATCATAAAGTGGATAATTGGTTTATGTTCTTATCTTGGAAACAGTGGAATCCTTCTGTTAAAAATGGTGGTATGTATACTACTTGGATCTTTAAAACATAAGAATGAAATCCCACTAAAAGGTTGAGAAATCATTAAATGTAATATTGGATTGTTTATTTTTAAAATCCTTATTGATTTCTGTCTCTTGTAATTTTACATATTTCATCTCAAAAGTTAGTTGAGGATACCAATTAATTTAAGCCTAATAAAAAAGATTTTTCCTGACCTTTGGCCAGTAATTACTAAAACAGTTTAAAAATGATTGCTTGCCTTTATATTTTGTTATTGTTATGACTTATTTTGAGAATGAATCTGAACTTAAAAATCTAAGTTTAATCTTACAACAAGTAACAAAGTACACATGGATATATTTATCATGGGAAAAACAGCATGTGAGGATAAAAAAAAAAATGCATATATTTTTAAGATTTTGGAGTTCTCCTCTCAAAGAAGATCAAGTAATCCAGGAGTAGAAGATACCTAGTTACTTATCAGTGTTGTCCCATGGATTTCTTTTACCTTACCTAAGAATATACATTGATTATATGGTGTGAAGTAGCAGGTTGTTACAAAAGTTATTTTATGGATTTTGAGTCATCCTTAGAAATAGAAGAATTTCTAGAGATCTGAGCAGTTCCTTACAATTTTAATGCATATTCTTTCTGAAGACAAAGCAGTAAAGCCTGAGCTAGTCCCTCATGAATCCAACACATACCACAAAATTACATATCATAGAACCCCAGGATCTAATAGTATCCTAGTTTCCAGTCCATAAGCCATAAATATAAGTTGAAATTTTCAAAGGACAAGCAAAATAGTCAGTGTATATATTACAAATTCCATGGATTTAGTGTTTCCTGGTTTCTTTTTATACAGTCCTGAGCTAATGCATTGTTTATAAACATCTTGCAAATCTCTGAAAACATCCTGTTCTGTGTTTGCTATGCAAAAACTGCAAAAGCTGAATTTTTTCTTAATGGCTAGATATAAAGCTAATAGATGTATAGCAGAATTATTTTCAGAGCTCTCACAAAATTCCAGGGACTGTGGTAGAAATTAAGGATTTCTTCATTTGAATATGAATAATTGCCCTATAAGAATTTATTAATGATACTAATTTGTAATATTGATGTTGTTGCAAAATTCCCAGTCTCCAATCCAACGGGCACTGAGGGTTAATGATATACTTTGAAATGTTCCATAATCCCATACCTAGATTTATGATAACATTTGACCCCTGAAAACAACAATTATTAATTTACTCATATATTTTTCTTTTTGGTTATAAGTTTCTTGAAACAGGAACTGTGTCTTTACATATTTGGGTCTCTAGCAGCTATCATATATCTTGCACATAACAGATATTTAATAAATAAGAAGAGCCATTTTAGGTAAACATTGACAACTTCAGTTGGGAAGTGAATAATTTCAAGAAAGTGTAACTGGCACATTATACCTAATTTAACTGAATGCAGTAACATAGACTTGATGGATTGAAGTTCTTGTAGTTGTTCTGTCTGAGCATTTGACATTTTTGATGCTTATTTCCTTATTTGAATTAAAAGATTACCAAGCACAAATATACCAATTATGTAATGTTGGATTTATATTACCCGAGAAGAAAATGACTATTCTTAAAAGAGCAAAAGTGAACTTGATAATACAAGGGGGTTAAGGAGATTTGTCTATTACTCACAGAAATGTACTTGCCTTATTTTTTGTTTCTTCTGAAGTTTTAATTAAATTAGAGGTTTATGAAGATTGGCATAAAGCCATTTCTGACTTTTTATAGATAGCAGACTCATATTTTTCTTCCTCATCCTAGCATTGGTTCAAGATAATTCCCATCACTTTGATTAATCTCTAGTGACCTGATTCATAGTGACATGAATTCTAACATTTATGATAAGGGTTAAAAAGTAGCTGAAGAGTATGGAAGACAAGACCATTACATTTAATCAGTTGATACTTGCTGTGCCCTCTTCAATTTAATTTGTATGTTAATGGCTAAAATAGCTCTATGTATATGGAGCCAGACTTTTTACTATAAAATCTATAGTAAATGATTGAAATAAATTTAATGGCTTATATGTTGTTATTACTTTGCAATCTTTTTATATTTTAGAAATCTATCACTTTTATTAGTCAAGATAATAATTAAAATAGCTGTTTCACATTAGAAAAATTAAAACACAGTCATTTTGATGATATTTTTTCCTCCAAGGTAGCCATCTTTACTGGGAAGTGCCAGTTCTAACAAATTTTAAAATTTGAGGTGCATATGTAAACAAGAGTGATTGAATCTGTGTGAGTTATTTGATGCCATATTATTAAGTTATCAGTACATCTAAATCAGAATTCCAACTTCAAATGGATTGTAAAATCTAGCATTTTTTTGCATAAAGTGCTTAGTCCTCTTCAGTTTGCATTAATTTTGATCTGATCAAGGGTTTGGAGAATTGACCCATAGGATTGAAACCTTGATTTCAAATCTTCTCAACTCTAAAAAGGCCAAGATTAATCAGTGGTTATTATTATTTTTATTGTTTTCTACCACAGAAAATTGAAATTATAGGTTCTCTGATAAGCTTCATTATGGTAACAAAAATATAAACATAAATCCTGAGAAGACCAAATTATCTGAGAAGTGGAATGATTAATCAACTGTTTGATCCCACCCATTCAGATGTGAAGGGACACAAATGTCTGATAAACAGCTAAAGAGACACTCAGACAAGTGCTTTCCCCTGTTAATGTCAGTTACAAAACAAACAGATCCACTTGTAATTGGTGAATTACAATTTTAGAAGTCCGAGTTTTTTAAAAGTTTTTTGAAGTTTCTTGAAAATCTGGCATGTGAGTCACCATTTACATGATGTTATGGTTGAAGTTTCTGTAAACAGCAGCCTGAAAACGTGCTTGTTCAGTGAATCATCAGTGGATAGTAGGAATGGCTCATAAATCTATCTCATTCACATTGCAGAAAGATAAATCACACTGAAGTTTTTTAAGTTGTAAACTATTATATCACGTACTTCTTATTCTAAAAGCTTTTTGTTGACATCACTGTTAGGAAATATGCCATATCAGCTATTCCCTTTTATCAGTTAGAGTTGGCCCGTTGCTTTTCTATGGAATTTACTTTTTAATAGAAATACCTTACCTCTGGTTGCAATAGCAGTTACTATTTTTTTTTGTTAAACAAACAATTGATTTGTTCTTAAAATCTTGACAAAATAATACACTGCCTTGATGAGCTGGCAGCTTACTTTTTAATTATTTACCATTTAAACTGTACACTTTCACCTAAATTTGGATTAGTTTTGTAATAAAAGGTAAGTAAAAGAAAGACAAAAGGGGTAATTGAAGGGCAGTAATGGCAGGGTCTAAAATGAGTAACAAAGCTTTTTAGAGATCAACTTGACAGACTTCAAAGATATTGTATTCTTAAGTACTTATTATGTAGATGACTGTAATTTGTGTGGAATTAAGTTTAAAGAAATTGAAAGTTACTGACACTGTTTATAGAATTTTCCAGCATTGGAGAAAGTGTTTAAGAAATTACAAATTTCTCCTTTCAATGCTTGCTTAGACTTGTTTATTGAAAAGAAAAAAAAAATCCAGAAAGACAAAGATAGCTCTGAGGTCACTTTCTCTTGATATATTCATCCCTTTATTTCATCTGTATACTGCTTAATGACCTGATTGAAATTGAAAGTGTCATCTAGTGATTAAAATAACCTTAAGCTGAAAGAAATAACATATTTATGTCCTGTTGATGGAGGTAGTAAAGGAAAAGGAACAAAGTACCTGCTTATTCTCCAAAAGTGAATTCAATGATTTAAGAAACTACTATAAGATCTCCATAGCCTAGGGTGAATAAGATCAAAATTATGTTGAAAATAAATAAGCAAAATGTGATTAAAAGACATATGCCAAAGTATGTATTTTATAATTAATATTGATATTATTAAAGCCATTTTATCTGAAGTTAACATAAAAATTGAAAATATTTATTATCAATAAAATTTGAATGAAAATCTATATAATCACTACCATTTTAATGAAAAATAAAAGAATCTCTTAATGTAGGCATATAGTAATATGAAATAACATGGGAAGAAATGATTAAAAGTATACATATTATCATTAATGTCTTCAGAATAATAGAAGTATTAAATATATTTATGTTTGATCTTTTGTAAAGCCATCCTTTTAACCAACATGTTTATTGAGATAATTCACATATCATAAAATTCACCCTTTAGAAATGAGTAGTTCAGTGATTTTTAGTATATTCCCAGAGTTGTGCAGGCATTACCACTGTCTAATTATAGAACATTTCATCATGCCAAAAAGAAATTGCCTACACATTAGCAGTCATTCTCCATTCATTACCACTTCCCTCCCCAGCACCTGGCAGCCCCTAATATACTTTTTATCGTTATGAATTTGATAATCTGTACATTTCATATAAATGGAATTATAAGATATGTGGCCTTGTATCTGGCTTCTGCCACTTAGCATAAGGTTTGTAATGTTTGTCCGTGTTGTAACATATATCAGTACTTCATTTTTCTTATTACCAAACAATATCTCATTATATAGATGAACAGCATTTTATTTATCCATTCATCTAATGATCCACATTTGAATTATTTCCACCTTTTGGCTATAAGGAATAAAGGTACTATGGTCATTTATGTACATGTTTTCATGGAGACATATGTTTTCATTTCTGTTAGGATAGAATTATTTGATCATAAGATAATTCTGCTTAACATTTGGGGGAACTACCTAACAGTATTTCAAAGTACCTAGTTACATAGCAAGTTTTGAAAAAAGGAGAAAATCAATTTTGGTCTTTTTTTCTTCAAGATTTGTTTTGGCTACTCTGGATACCTTGCATTTCTGTAGTAATTTTAGGAATATGATTTCAATTTCTGCAAAAATATTATACAGCAGAGTTTTTCATAGGGATTGTGTTGAATCTGTAGGTCATTTTGTGGAACGTTGATACCCTAACAATGTTAAATCTTCTGTTGCATGAAAACAGATGTCTTCCCATAGGAACAATAGAGTTCAAGTACTCTGGTTTAAACCTAAATACTCTCAGCCTTATATTGAGGCTTCCTTACTTCTTTCATTAATTCAGAGTCACTAGGGGCATAATTTGGAAGTATTCAGAACTCCCTCAGGAATAATGTAGTTTGTTCAGCCCAGACTGCCCACAATTCCTTGTGTACCTTCTCTCACCATTTCTCCAAAATTCCATTGTTCATTTTAACCTGCCAACAGCACCAGATCTTGTTTGCTTATTCTCCCCAGTTGTTTTAAAACCACTAACTGTGTGAGCCCTTATGTCATAGCTGTTTTAGGCATCCATAGCTCTTTTCAAATCAAGTGGCCTCCAACTTCCATGGTAGCTATGCCTGGATTCATTCTAAGTGCCACACTCTCCTCTTGGAATCTCCAGAGTTTAACTCTTCATAACTCTTGGCTGCTAACCAATGGTGGATTTACTCCCAGCAGCACTGTTTTTCACTTTTCATTTAATTTCCATTATGTATTTCACCCAGAAGTCTACAGGACACGTTAATACTTCAGAACAGATAGGACGCTATGATTCATTTTATTTTAGGTGACTTTGCTTCTGTGACAGTAGTTGAAACTATTCCTGTCTGGATAAGGGGGAGATGGAGCTTGTCTAATTCCACATAACAGGCATATATGTATGCATGGCAGCTGTAGGTCAGCCTGCATACAAATACTTCAATATGCCTATGTTAAATAGTAGTGTTTTTAATTATGTTTAGAGTAATCAGAAGATACCAAAAAGGAAAAAATTCAGAACTTTAATGTTCGTCTATATTTACTCTAAGAACATAGCAGAATTTATTTAATAACTCACCCTTTGAAATTTCATACTGCTTTTAACATTGCTATAGTAAAATAAACGGTTAAAATATAAGAATATATATAAATATTAATATATAAAATTTAGAAAATGTATTAAATGTCCTTTGAATGGACTTTTACCAGTGGAGTTACTGGGTCCCAAATAGTCAAAGAGCTTTAAATAATGATGCACCTCAAGGCACCTTTCATCACATTCTTGCTAACATTTGATGAATGACAACCATGTGCAATTTTATTATATTTTACTGTTACCATTATATATTAATATTTTATTTTTTATTTATTGAGTATTACTTTTTCTTCTGTGATCCATCTTTTCTTCTCTTTGCACTTCCTACTAATCTCTTTATTCTCTCCCGCTACATTCTAGTAGAGTTTCTCATGTCTACATACTATAGATTTTTATTGCCTACAATATATGAATAAAATTATATTCTTCATCACTTCCAGCATAGATATTAATTTTGGTATTATGACTAGAGTTCCAGAGTAGCTCTTCAAAATTACATCCCTCTGCTTCTTCTCAACCTCATTCAGTAGTGTTTTCTGTCCCAGTTCCTTAGAGACACTGGCTTTTGTGTCCTACTGAAGAGGGCAACTTATTTCTTGTCATTACACAATACAATATTCAGAGTCATCCTTTTGCTGTAATTATGCAAGATGATTATACATTTGCTTTTTTCTTAATTTTTTTTAATGATTGACTAAGTCTCTACATTCATTATCCTGATAATGATATACAAGCCCAGTTGTTTAAATGTCATTTATGCTGTGATTTACTACATGTGTATTTCTAGTCTTGGTTTTTCTATTGATTTGGATGTTAGGTTAGATTCTGTAAAAGAGAGTCTGAGAAGTGGATCTACATTCAAGGAATTTACAATGGGAATGTTGCCATGGGTAATCTAAAATAGCCTGGGAAGAGAATAGAAAGAGAAAGAAGCCCAGCAAAGACTTGCTTTCAGATAAGTCTAGCCCTAGGATGATGGTGTAAACTGAACCTGAGGGTTTGTCTCACATGGAGGAAAGACATTTGAGCATACCTCCGAGATGTTATGGGTTTGAGTCCAGACCACCACAGTAAAGTGAATATCGTGCGATAAAGTGAGTCATACAAATTTTTTGGTTTCCCAGTGAATATAAAAGTTATGTCTACAATATAATGTAGTCTATTAAGTGTGCAATAGCATTATGTCTATTAAAACTATGTACATACCTTAATTTTAAAAAGCTTTATTGCTAAAATATGCTATCTGAGACTTCAGCAAGTCATAATCTTTTTTTGCAATAGTAACGTCAAAGGTCACTGATCACAGGTCATCATAACAAATGTAATAATGATGGAAACGTTTGAAATATTGTGAGAATTACCAAAGTTGACCCAGAGACACAAAATGAGCAAACGCTGTTGGAAAAAGTGTGCCAATAGACTTGTTTCACACAGGGTTGCCACAAATCTTCAATTTGTAAAAAATGCAATACTTGCAAAGCTCGATAAAATGAAGCACAAGAAGAGGAAGTATGTCTGTATTGGTTTTTGCTCTTCATTCACTATTGCCTTGAAATAAATTGGTTAATGTGAGGTGATGCCAGTAGCCCAAGTGCAACATATGAGCAGGTGTGGGCAGCAGTGCAGCCAGTGCATGTGTCTGCTGGATGAGTGGTGGCTCCAAAGCAGTGAATGAGATCCTAGGGCACACCAACAGTATACGCTCCAATGTCAGACTCCCTACTTGGTATCTCCACTGTAATCTCCAGGAGTCACCGAACTAAAGCAGTTTTAAAGTAGAATCTTCTTCCTCCTGATCCAGTCCTCTAGTCTCTTGATTGTCCAGATTTTCCCAGCTCATAAGTGGCACAGTCTTTCACTCGGTTACTCAGACCAAAATCCTAGATGACCTCTTTTATTAATTTATTTTGCTCATATCCCATATTCCAGGTTATTGAAAGACCTGTCACTCTGTATTCAAAACTTTTCCTGATAGTCATAGTAGTATTTTATGACCTGAGGGGAAGTGGTGCTAAAAATACATAATTTTTCATCAATCCATGCAACTATATTGTCACCTGATTGTTATAATTATGTATTCTAATTATAGAGGCAATAGACACGGGAAAAAAAACACGTTTCAAAGCAGAATGCTAAATTGAGAAGAAATGTTTGCTAGGTAGGCTAGCTTGTTGACTGTATCTAGTCATTGTCATGTTCCTGCTTAAAAAATAGAATTCTCATTTGTATGTCAAAGAAAAACACCAAAAGGAAAGTCTGGGCACTTAATGGATCAATTTAACTCTTATGAATTATGATAAATTAGTTCTGTCTATATTTTAGTGTCTCTGTTGCTTCTTTTTCCTAGTTGTATCATCTTTCAGAGGAATCTGACAAAGAGGAAAGGAATGGTTTCCAATCAAAGTCTGTAGCTTTTGTTGATTTAGATCCTATGATTACATCATAATCAGTGCATTAAATTTTCAGTCTTTAAAGTGCTTGAATGGATTTTCACCATTCTGCCTGTATTTGAGTGAAATTATGTAGCTCCCCTGACTTGTTCTAATTCTTTATCTGACTTTCATTGCTGGAACACCAAAGTAATCCAAACATCTTATCCAATGAACCAAACACTACATAATAAAATAATGGGGTGTGTGCTTACACGTGTATGGAAATGTGAAAGAATCATAATCATGGCACAAATTTAGCCAATCATAAATTCAGATATACCATTTAGGAACTTATTAAATATGGTAACATATTGGCTCTTAAACATGTATTTTCATTTAAAGAGGACAAAAAAAGACATTAGCTGATCTTATCCTTGGCTGTGAGTCTTAACTTTCTTGGAAGTAGGACATTCATAACAATTTTTACTTCCTAGGACTTTTTCTCAGTTGGATGTTTCAAAGTAGCCTATTTATTTTTAATGATTTGGTACTCTGTCTTCACTGCCTTTTACAAGGTTAAGTTACTTTTACTTTTATATCACTAAAAATACTGTTCAACCTAAAGTACTAAAGTCTCAAAAGTTGCACATATAGGCAGAATTAATGACTAGCCGACTGTGTTCTTCATTTAGTCTATCCAAAATGCAGAGTGCTGCTTTAGCTTTTAACTGTGTAACTGTTTATGTCATGGGGTCTTTGCATATATCTGCCACTTGGTAGATCTCAGCAGGATGATAAAATAAATATTCTTCGTTAGAAATCAAGATTTTTAAAGCCTTTAACACAAAGACCTAACGATGAACACTTTTTCCAGTGTCAGTGGTTGGTGAAATTCTGTTTTATAGAGAAAATATAAAAAGGCCAATATCGTGCAAGTAGAAAATCTACTTCCAAGCTACATTTTGTTAAATAAACATAGAAAAGAATTGGTTATTCATGCTATTATTTCTACTTGAGACACCAACAATAGTACAAAAGTAATATCTTGACTTGCCTCATTTTATACATAGGGACCACGTTTGAAAATTTAACTGAAAAATCAAATTGTCATTAAAATTGATGTTTCTCTATTTTCAGAAACAAAGTATTAGAAATTATTGAAAGAAACATATTTCCAAAAATCAAAAATAATGATAAATAATAGATTTTGTTTTTGATAGTTTTCGAAACCTAATATTGTAGGTATGGCTAAGCTTAGCTTTATTCAAGATCATAGGTCCATTTCCTTGGCTAAGTTCTAAAGGCTGTGTGTCTGACCTTATTCCTCTAATTTAATTTGATATACATGTCAAACATCCATTTACCATATAGAGCATTATGTGTGTATTTCATGTGAATTATGAAAAATTACATAACCTACATCTTCATTTTATTGTCTACTCATAACTGCATTTTATGATCTAATTTTATTTTCATATAAATTTCAACTGCAAAGTTTTCACCTTTGTGAATAGATATCATATTTTAATGTCTTAATTATCCTATTATGGAAATATGCTTTGTTTCCAGTGTTTCTCCCATAACAGGCTGCCGCAATAAGCATTCAGGTCTAAGTGCCCTGTTGTATTTGTGCCACAAATGCAATAGGGTATTTAAGAATTGAACTGCTGGGCCTTAGCTTTGCACACTTTCAGTTTAATTAGATGCTGAAAAATTGCTCTCAAAATAGTAATATCAAATCACCCTCTCAGAATCATTTAAGAAAAATAATTTTATCTTTATTCATGCCAACATCTGTCTAACATACTTCTTTATTATTCCCAACACTGTGGTTTGAAATAATAGCTTTTAATTGCTTTAGTTAATATTTCTCTGGTAGCTTGTAAGATTGAGCTCCTTTTCATATCTTTAATTTCTGTAAAGACTTTCAATTCTGTGAGTTCTTAATTTCTATTCATGAACTTTGTTCTAAACAAAGGTTCTTAATCTTTAAGATTAATCTTAAGGTTCTTAATCGTTAATCTTAATCTTTTTCTTAATTAGGTTTTTAATCTTCTTTATATATTTTAGATACTAAATATCTTCTATTATGTTGAATTCTCTCTATCAGTTGTTTGGATCACTTCCTTCGATAAGAACATTATCAGAATCCAATATTCTAAAATCAATCATGGGAAGTGCTACTTAATTTTAAATAAATTAACTATAAAGACAAAACGTATGGTATGTTGCATTGGTATGGAAAAATATGTGACTTGGTTGATCATTTCTGTATTTATTGCTTCTTAGGGCAGTTTATTCAAATGCATTTTTAGAAAAGATAATGGTTTACATTTATCAGCTTTATGTATACCAAGGATATGTATTGTTCAGATAAAATAAACTATTGTTTATTTTACCTGCTCAAAGATTTTGGGTTTTGTCTCGACTATTTATTAAAAACCCTAATTTTTATCCAGTGTAGGGATAAGAAGAGAGAACACATTGTAAGAAACATAAAACAGTCATAGAGGAAAGGACTTATTATGAGGTAGAGTTTTCCAGATTATAATTTTCAAGCAAGACATACTTCATCTTACCACGTCCCTGTTTTTTTTCAGAGGTATATACTTTTCTCATCAAACAGCAAATTTGCTCATATATTTTTGTTATAGTTTGATTTAGGTCTAAATTGTCTACACTAAAAGTCATAATTTTTAATGTATAGTTGTGTGAGATTGGAACAACACATAGAATCGTGTAAATGCACCCACAGTCAAGATATAGTACCACATGCTTCAAATTCCCTCATACCTATTTGTAAACGACCTTTGCCCTCACTTGATCTCCTGGAAACCCGTGATCTGACTTCTGTCAGTATAACTTTTGTCTAACTCAGAAAGTCATTAAAATGGACTCTCACAATATATAGACTCTTGGGTCTGTCTTTGTTCGCTTAGCATTATGAATGTGAGATTAACCCACATCAATGCCTGTGTCAGTAATTTATTGTTTCCTTTAGTGGTCAGTAGTACCTCATTGTACGGATGTGCCTTTGATAGTTTATCAGTTCACCAGCTGAAGGACATTTGGGCTATTCCCAGATTTTGGCAGTTTTGAATAAGGTTGCTCTAAATATTCACAAGGGATATTTGAATGAATACAATACTCATACCTTTGAGTAAATACCTCAGATTTCTGATTCTTATGGTAAGTGTGCACTAGCTTTATAAGGAACAGTCTGTTTTCCAAATTGACTGTACAAAATTTTCTCCCAGCAGAAATGTATGTGAGTTCCACTTCATTCCCTCATCAACACTTAATATTGACAAAATTGGAACCTTAGCCATTCTAAGAAGTGTTTAGTGGTATCTCACTGTGGTTTTAAATTGATTTTACTGAGGACTAATGCTATTGAACTATATTTTTAAATGTTTAAAGATGTGCTGTCTCCAATGAGAAGAAAATTGAAAGTGTGACATGTACACAATAGAAAGTAATCACGTTTAAAATTTTGACTAAATAAATTTTTATTCGCTAAGTACGACTTCATGCTCTTTATACCTGCTCCCATTTATACTTTTTCCTAATGTCATCACATTTTAAACAACAGGAAGTATATTTGTCATTTTTTAGAAGTAACAAGAATTATGAATATAGTAAAGTTCTTGATATAATTTATTTTAATTTTGGTAAAAAATAATCATACTAAGACTTCCATTTCTAAAGCAGGTATAGTGTACCCAAAGTAAAATTCTGGTGATCATCTATTTATTTACTGTTTACATTTTCTTCATAGGCTTGTTAAATATGGGAATTGTAAATAATGTAAAACTGTGGGAAGTTGTGGATACACACTCTTAAAAGTAAGAGAAAAATTGTCAAGCTTGAGTACATGGATTTTAAAAGCAGGCTCACTTCTCAACAGGTAGTGAGATTAAAAAAAAAAAAATTGTGGAAATATATTCCAATATACCATCTTAAATACCTAGTATAGAGCTGTAAGTGCTCTATTTCCTATTAAATTGAAAGGAAAATCTCAGTGCTTTCAGTGCTTTTGTCTGTAAGGGTAATGACGTCTGGATGTTAAAAATTCCACTCCTATTTCTAACCTAAGAACAAATATAAAATATCAAGAAATAAAAATGTTTTAAAGTTCCAAAGCATGATAAAAATAGATGCTGACTTAGAATTAGCCAATAGTCCTACCCATGTAAATAACCTATCTCTTTCATTTATGTGACATACGATGACCTAACTACATCTTTAATTTCTTTTCCAATTTACTGGTTACCAGGAACATTATAGTAATTTTATTAGTTATTTTATATTCAGCTGTCTGCACCTGTGTTAGTAATTATAAACAAATGATTAATGTGATAGAAGCAGCGCATTTCATCAGAGAATGGCATTTTCCCTTGCTCTGACACTTCATTGTGCCAGTCATCTCCAAACATAAGGTCACAGCTGTTCTGTGACATTTTTACACAATGGAAAATCAGCCTGTTCCATAGAGAAATGAAAAAGAAATTTAATAACCTGACATTTGAAAGTAGAAAAAAAATTTCAAATACAAGTAATTTTATGAGGATCTTATGTGAAAACAACATCAGTGTTAAAGAAGTAAAAAGGAATATTTTCTTAGGTCAATTTTAATATGGAACTAACAAGGCCATCATTCCAAGTCATTTATCCAGTGAGCAGGACTGACAAGCTCATGAAACCTTTCCAGCAGCCTACATGCATGCAATGTAAAAACCTCTCCAGTTTTTACTGTACAGCATATGGAAAATCACTGTTCACTTATATTTTAATTGTGCTTTTATAACTTTATGTACATATCTATTTTGATGTAGAGCTACCATAAGTAGGTACATCCCTATCTTAAAATGACACATTTTAATTGGAAACGCTTCTGTCCTTTCTCTTCAGTCCATGAATTTGTCTGTCTATTCTACCACCACTGTCATGCTGCTTTAATTATTTGAATTTTTATTCTCACTAAATTTCTATCTTATCTATAGTATACTTGCTAGATTTATGTTTATTATTATTGGCATTTTAAGAATTGCTTACTAAAGTGTAAGTCTGCATATTTAGACTTTTTACATAGAGTATTGACATTGTTTCATCCTTTGAGAGAATATCTCTACCTTAAAAACTATAGTTCTCATTATAGTAATGAAGTATTTGGGCTATTACATTTGATAGAACTTGAACATCACCATTCATCTGTCAGGTATGACTTTCAATAAAGGAAATGTTAATGACCATTATTAATAATTAGAGTTCTGATTTTTAAAATTTTGCTTTTTAAGCATATTTCACTACCTGTCCTGTAAAACTATTGAAAGCAGGGAGTCTTTCTACCATTTAGCTTTTTGTCTTGTGTTTTGGCCATGCCCAAAATTCCAAAATGTATATATCTACTAATATATTCTGTTCAGTGATTTCATCCAGCTCAATGTCTTTAAAAGGTTTATATATACTGATGATTTGAATTTGTAGCCCTATGCTTCACCACAATAGCCTATTATATACTTTCTATATATTTATATCTGTATTTGGATCTGTAATGTGTATCTCAAGTTTAAAACTAAGCCTATAAAAATTAAAATATATTTTTTAACCACACAAAATCCATGCCCTGCCATCCATGCTCCCACAACCAATCAGCAGCAATTTGTTCATCTCTACATGCAACATTCTGTTTAAATCCATCTTTCCTACTCTCCCCTAGTTTAAGCTATTTGCTCAGACTACTGTAATGTTCTCAGTTGATTGATCTGCCTTTATTTTGTTCTTTCTTATAGTTCCTCTTCTAGATAGCAACCTGGGGGCCATTTCTAGAGTATCAATCAAATAACATATAAAACAGTCCAATAGCCTCCCATTTCAATTGGATTAAAATTCTTATTTCTTACCATGACTTACTGGGTGCTACCTAATCTGGCCCAAATCTGCCACTCTAAATTCATCTCCCACAGCTCTCTATATCAGAGAGATTAGAGAGATTCAGAATTCCCTAGTCTTGTTTCTTTCCCTTGGACATATCAGGCTCATTTCAGTTTCAGAGCTTTTGCAGAAGCTTCAGCATCCAGTTAGAATTATAGTACTCCATATCTTCAAAGAGCTACGTCCTTTTTGTTGTATAGTTTTAAATTCAAATGTCACTTCATCAGAGAACCTGTCCCTGTCATTCCAGTCAAATGTCAGTTAATTTCTGTGGTATAGCAAGTTTATTTCCTTTATATTACTATTATCTAAAAATATTTTAATTACTTTTTTTACCTGTCTTTTCAATAAGATAGTATTTTCCTTGAGGTCAAGGATTCAAATTATTCAATATACAGTATCCTTAGAAACCAATATAATTCCTGGATTATAGCAGTCAACTCAATAAACACTTGTTGACTTACTGATATGTACTGAATGTTTGTATCCCCACAAAATTCGTATGTTGAAACCCTAATGTCTACTGTGATTATATTTGAATATAAGGCCTTTCAGAGGTAATTAGATCATGAAGGTGGAGACTCTGTGATGGGATTAGTGCCCATGTTAAAAAGATGAGACTGGGGAGAGGTTGCTCTCTCTCAGCCATATGAAGAAACCAGGAATAGGGCCCTTAGCATACGATTTCTAGCCTTCTGAGCTGTGAGAAATAAATGTTTGTTGTTTAAGCAACCCAATCTATGGTATTTGTTGTGGCAGTCAGAGAAGACTAAGACACTTACCAGGTTCTTTTGTAAGCAGAGGCAAGAATATTTTTCAGAACACATTTCAGGAGACATATAATTATTGTGGCATTCAACGTTTATCAAGTATTATACACATTTTTCTGATATGTTTGTCTTCTTACTTGCTTATTTATTTTTATTCTCATGGAATTTTTTTTTTCTGATTAATAGATGTGTTTATTTTCTCTGGACTAGCAGAATTAGGGGATGAAATAACCACTGTCTCTTTGTCCATCTGTTCATTCAGCATTGTTTATGAAGTGCCCTCCACAAGCTAGGTACCCAGGGTGCTACCTTCAGAATCTACTGTTCTAATTAGGAGAGAATCTCAATCAATCAATCAATAAATAAGTGCTGTGGGGACAATTAAGCAAGATAAATAATGTGGTGTGTTCTAAGGAAATGTTTACATAGTGCATTTAGGGAAGTATTTGTTGATAAGATGAAATTTGAGTACTGACATCAATGAACTGAGGCCATGACTCATAAGATATCTACAGAGGAAGCATTCATGACATAGAGAAAAACAAGAGAAAAGATAGTTGTTCTGCTTCAGGAAGAGAGTCCCCTGTTGCTGTGGTTGAGTGAGTAAAGGCAAGGACTAGTAGAGGTGAAAATGATGTAACTCAGGCTGAGTTGTATGATCCAAAGAAAAGACTTTGTTGTTGTTAGTAAGATGGGCAGCCACTTAGAGGGCTTCATGCAGAGAACTGATATAATCTGATATGTACTTTAAAAGGCCCACTTTCACTGCTTTTTGTACAGGACAGAAGCAGGAGCATCAGTTGGAAGATTTTGTAATTATCTAGGTGGGGGGTATTGTGTGGGCTTGGGAAAGGATGGATGGTAATAGTGAAAGTATTTAGTTGTGAGGTTTTTGTTTTGTTGTGATTTATTTTGTTTTGTCAGAGGTAGTTGGGAAACATTGGATTTCTAGTGTCAGTTTGAACGTTTATTAACTATCCAACAGGAAACATTAAGTACATAGCTTTATATACAAGCGTGGAATTTAGAGGTTTGGGCAATGGGTATATGAATACAAATTGATGAAACTAGTTGAGACACTAAAGGCTTATATATAGAGAGCTAATAGAAAATATTCCAGTGGTGAGCACTGGGCCATGTTATAATTTAGAAGTGGTCAACTGTTGAGGAACCATGGAAAGAAACTTATATGTCCCAGTAAGTATAAAAAAAGGACCAGGAAATGACAGTGTTTAGGAAGCCAGGTTAAGAGGCGTTTCATGACTTAAGGGTGTGGAAATAAGACTTTACTAACAAGATTCCAGGGTCCCTGGAAGCCAGTATTCAAGAATGGTGCATTACATAAAGTAGTATCATGAGTAATGATGTAGCCTGCAATACATAAAAGGTGTTATGAAGCAGCAGAGGCAAGAAGATCTGTATTGGTCAATGCATACTGGTCCTAAAGGGCCATGGCATTGGGTAATAACAGAGGTGCTACCATTCTTTTATGTTGGGAGATAATAAATCAGCCAGGGATAGCATTTTTGACAAATAAAAAGGTGAAGCGGTTTCCTAGACCTAACCAGGAAGAGATGGTACTTTGACACTATGAAGAATCTCCACATGCACTTTTTGGATAATAAGTAAATACTCTTCTCTACCTGTAATTCTAAATCATCATTAAATCACTATATGAACCCATATTTTTTCTAATACATTTTAAAATAAATTGGGTATATAGGAAGGGGTACCATAAAAATATTTCCCTTGGGTCCTATACAACTTAAGGATGGCTCTGGTATCAATACTGTGTTCTGATTTTGAAATTGTACTGTTTTTATGTAAGAAAATTCTCTTTTTTAAGGAACATATTCAGGAAATATTTAGAGATAAAGGGCTCAATGTCTGAAATTTACTTTTAAATGATCAGAAAAATATTATGCACCAACACATATATTCACTTTGTAATTTTTTAAATATTTCAGCTCTATTTTATTTGAATTTTTAGAGATATAAGGTAAACTGAAGAGCTACTTTTTGAAATTGTTAAAGTAATTTTGAATCTTAGATATGTGTACTGTTCTACCTTATGTTATTCTATTTTACTTTGGTATACTCAATTGTAACTTAATATTATTTCCCAAATATAGTGCTATTAATCAGGAAGATGTAGCAAATCCTGGCTCTGTGAAACCATAAATAGGTCCTATACCAATCAGGAGCATAATATAAAATCTAAATGTTCATGAATCAAATAATTTAAAGATGAGTTACCATCTTTTTTGATATATTTTATCATTATATGTTCTACTTTTTCAACTGCATCTTTTAAAGAAATTTATTTACCTCATATAAAAAGAAACCAATCTCTAGATATACTTGCTAAAAAGTTGTTGGTGTAAAAGAATATAATGATTGTATATAAATTAAGTGGTGGTCTCTACTTATTTCAACATAATCTGATTTGTAAAAATACTAATATAATATGTATCTGTTAATTTTATTTATAGCTGTAGACTGATGATTATTCAATCACTAAGAGGCAGTTTGATACCTGGAATGGGATGGCACTAGAAATAATTTATAGGACAGAGGTTTTATAATGAGATGAATCTGAGGCAAATGCAGGCTAAAAGACTGAGAGGAAGTGACCCCACTTCTGATCCTACTTTTCTGCAAAATCATATGATCATGGACATGAACAAAATAAGTATTGAAATACTCAGAACTAAATAATTCAAATCCAAAAGAATTTTGACTTCTAAATTTCTAAATAACAAAATCATGTTTCTGATGATCTTGGCAAATGCTACTTAATCATACTGGTAATAATGATGTCCACAGTGGATGTTATTCATCACAATGTCAAGACTTACACAACATTGTAAAATAACTATACCCCCCCCCCCAAAAAAAATAGACTCATGGGTAGAAATAGAGAGCATTATGCTTAGTGAAATAAGTCAGACAGAGAAAGACAATACTCTATGTTATCACTTGTATGTGGAATATAAAAAACAAAACAATTGAATGTATATAACAAAACAAAAACAGACTCATAGATACAGAGAACAAACTAATGGTTGCCAGTGGGAAGAGAGAAGGGGAGAGGGGCAAAATAGGGGTATGGGATTAAGAGATATTAACTACTATGAATAAAATAGGTAAGCAAAAAGATATATTGTACAGCACAGAGAAATATAGCCATTTTTTGTGATAACTTTTTTTTTTTTTTTTAAAGGATTTTCTTATTTATTTATTTATTTATTTATTTATTTTTGGCTGTGTTGGGTCTTCGGTTCGTGCGAGGGCTTTCTCCAGTTGCGGCAAGCGGGGGCCACCCTTCATCGCGGTGCGGGGACCGCTCTTCATCGCGGTGCGCGGGCCTTTCTCTATCGCGGCCCCTCCCGTCGCGGGGCACAGGCTCCAGACGCGCAGGCTCAGCAATTGTGGCTCACGGGCCCAGCTGCTCCGCGGCATGTGGGATCTTCCCAGACCAGGGCTCGAACCCGTGTCCCCTGCATTAGCAGGCAGACTCTCAACCACTGCGCCACCAGGGAAGCCCTGTGATAACTTTTAATGGAGTTAATCTATAAAAATATTGAATTACTATGTTGTACCCCTGAAACTAATATAATATTGTAAATCAACTATACTTAAATAAAAAATATATATATAGTAAAATTTTTAAAAAGACAAGAGACTGCATAGTAACAAAGTAGTTCATTACATTTTCTCAAGTATTTCCTTGTGACTCCTTAAATTTACATGTCAGTAGCTACAAAACAAAGTAAAAAAAATAGGAAATTAAAATGCACATACAATTTGCATTTGGAGTTTCTCCTTTTGCTTTTTCCTTTTTCTTCTTCTTATTGGACATAAGAAAATGTTCCCTAAAGTTAAAAGGGACAGTTTGACCACACTGGTGCTTTTTCCTTGTAGGTAAGAGAAAAATCAGAGTTTTGATAAAGCCTAGTAATTTAAATTCTCTTTGGTCTTCAAAACTTTTCTGGATGGTCAGTTTTCAGGCAAGCCAAACTGAATCTGTCAAATCTGTATTTCAGAAAAATAGAGAAAAGGTGAATACCATTTATCTGCGACTCCACCATATTGTTCTTAAATATATTGAGATATTTGAATTTGGATTTTTTTAATCCATTTCCCATCTTAAAATATATATTTCTGAATTTATGAAAACTTTAGTAGTACTTTTATTTATCTTTGTTTCAGCTCTTCAGTCATTCTGGTGTTATCAGAGATATAAGATTTCAGACCATGATCTTCGAACTCCAGAATTCTACCCATTCTTCCTCTCATGTTCCCACTGCCCAGGTTCAGGGTTCAATTCCTATTCATTAGATAAAAATTCAATAGATACATTATATTTCTTCAGTTTTAATGATGAAATGTATATTATATCTTAAAAATGATAACTCTCCCCTCACTTTCCGTCTGTATGTGTCCCTAGGTCTGAAATGGGTCTCTTGTAGACGGCATAAATACTGGTCTTGTTTTTGTATCCATTCAGCCAGTCTATGTCTTTTGGTTGGAGCATTTAATCCATCTACATTTAAGGTAGTTAGCGATATGTATGTTCCTATTACCATTTTCTAAATTGTTTTGGGTTTGTTATTGTAGGTCTTTTCCTTCTCTTGTGTTTCCTGTATAGAGAAGTTCCTTTAACATTTGTTGTAGAGCTGGTTTGGTGGTGCTGAGTTCTCTTAGCTTTTGCTTGTCTGTAAAGGTTTTAATTTCTCTGTCGAATCTGAATGAGATCCTCGCTGGGTAGAGTAATCTTGGTTGTAGGTTTTTCCCTTTCATCACTTTAAATATGTCCTGCCACTCCCTTCTGGCTTGCAGAGTTTCTGCTGAAAGATCAGCTGTTAACCTTATGGGGATTCCCTTGTATGTTATTTGTTGCTTTTCCCTTGCTTTAATATTTTTTCTTTGTATTTAATTTTTGATAGTTTGATTAATATGTGTCTTGGCATGTTTCTCCTTGGATTTATCCTGTATGGGACTCTATGCTTCCTGGACTTGATTGACTGTTTCCTTTCCATATTAGGGAAGTTTTCAACTATAATCTCTTCAAATATTTTCTCAATCCTTTTCTTTTTCTCTTTCTCTTCTGGGACCCCTGTAATTCGAATGTTGGTGCATTTAATATTGTCCCAGAGGTCTCTGAGACTGTCCTAAATTCTTTTCATTCTTTTCTTTTTATTCTGCTCTGGGGTAGTTATTTCCACGATTTTATCTTCCAGGTCACTTATCCTGAGGTTCTTCTGCCTCAGTTATTCTGCTATTGATTCCTTCTAGAGAATTTTTAATTTCATTTCTTGTGTTGTTCATCATTGTTTGTTTGCTCTTTAGTTCTTCTAGGTCCTTGTTAAAGGTTTCTTGTATTTTCTCCATTCTATTTCCAAGATTTTGGATCATCTTTACTTTCATTACTCTTAATTCTTTTTCAGGTAGACTGCCTATTTCCTCTTCACTTGTTAGGTCTGGTGGGTTTTTACCTTGCTCCTTCATCTGCTGTGTGTTTTTCTGTCTTCTCATTTTGCTTAACTTACTGTGTTTGGGGTCTCCTTTTTGCAGGCTGCAGGTTTGTAGTTCCCGTTGCTTTTGGTGTCTGCCCCCAGTGGCTAAGGTTGGTTCAGTGCATTGTGTAAGGTTCCTGGTGGAGGGGACTGCTGCCTGTGTTCTGGTGGATGAGGATGGATCTTGCCTTTCTGGTGGGTAGGACCGTGTCCAGTGGTGTGTTTGCGGGTGTCTGTGCCTTGGTAAATCTAAGAAAATTGAAGTCATATCAGGTATCTTTTCCGACCACAACGCTATGACACTAGATATCAGTTAGAGGAAAAAATCTGTAAAAAATACAAACACATGGAGGCTAAACAATACACTACTAAATAACCAAGAGATCACTGAAGAAATCAAAGAGGAAATCAAAAAATACCTAGAAACAAATGACAATTTAAACACGATGACCCAACACCTATGGGATGCAGCAAAAGCAGTTCTAAGAGGGAAGTTTATAGCAATTCAGTCCTACCTCAAGAAACAGGAAGTATCTCAAATAAACAACCTAACCTTACACCTAAAGCAATTAGAGCAACTAGATAAAGGAGGCAAAACTATACAGTGGAGAAAAGACAGCCTGTTCAATAAGTGGTGCTGGGAAAACTGCACAGCTGCATGTAAAAGAATGAAATTAGAACACTCCCTAACACCATACACAAAAATAAACTCAAAATGGATTAAAGACCTAAATGTAAGGCCAGACATTATAAAACTCTTAGAGGAAAACATAGGCAAAACACTCTGACATAAATCACAGCAGGATCCTTTTTGACCCACCTCCTAGAGAAATGGAAATAAAGCCAAAAATAAACAAATGGGACCTAATGAAACTTAAAAGCTTTTTGCACCACAAATGAAACCATAAGACAAAAAGACAACCCTCAGAATGGGAGAAAATATTTGCAGATGAAGCAACTGACAAAGTATTAATCTCCAAAATTTACAAGCAGCTCATGCAGCTCAATATCAAAAAAACAACCCAGTCCAAAAATGGGCAGAAGACCTAAATAGACATTTCTCCAAAGAAGATATACAGATTGCCAAAAAACACATGAAAGGATGCTCAACATCACTCATCATTAGAGAAATGCAAATCAAAACTACAATGAGGTATCACCTCACACCAGTCAGAATGGGCATCATGAAAAAATCTACAAACAATAAATGCTGGAGAGGGTGTGGAGAAAAGGGAACCCTCTTGCATTGTTGTTAGAAATGTACATTGACACAGCCACTATGGAGAACCGTATGGAGGTTCCTTAAAGAACTAAAAATAGAGGTACCATACCACCCAGCAATCCCACTACTGGGCATATACCCTGAGAAAACCATAATTCAAATAGATTCATGTACCACAGTGTTCATTGTAGCTCTATTTACAATAGCTAGGACATGGAAGCAACCTAAGTGTCCATTGACAGAAGAATGGATAAAGAAGATGTGGCACATATATACAATGGAATATTACTCAGCCATGAAAAGAAACGAAATTGAGTTATTTGTAGTGAGGTGGATGGACCTAGAGTCTGTCATACAGAGTGAAGTAAGTCAGAAAGGGAAAAACAAATACCGTATGCCAACACATATATATGGAATCTAAAAAAAAAAACAAAAAAACACAGTTCTGAAGAACTTAGAGGCAGGACAGGAATAATGACACAGACGTAGAGAATGGACTTGAGGACTTGGGGAGGGGGAAGGGTAAGCTGGGATGAAGTGAGAGAGTGGCATTAACATATATACACTACCAAACGTAAAATAGATAGCGAGTGGGAAGCAGCCACATAGCACAGAAAGATCAGCTCAGTGCTTTGTGACCACCTGGAGGGGTGGGATAGGGAGGGTGGGAGGGAGACGCAAGAGGGCAGTGATACGGGGATATATGTATACATATAACTGACTCACTTTGTTATACAGCAGAAAGTAACACAACATTGTAAAGCAATTATACTCCAATAAATATGTGGAGAAAATAACTGTCTAGTAGTGTTTTATGGAGGTTTTACACATTTTTAAATCAATACAGCTTTTTCTCATTTTTGTTCTACATCTTTTCTATTTATTTAATGGATCTAAGCTGTATCTTGAAAAATGAAGTCAGAACACAAATTCATCTTCACAAATGTTTTTTTTCTTCTTTCTACTGTGCCCTTCTCTTAGGCTTTTGTCCTGTTTCTAGCCTTTTCAGAATCTGACTTTTATAAAAAGAGTTCCTTTTCTTTGGTTATTAAGTTGCAATGATTTTGCTGTAGCTTAGCTTTTCAATTGCCACAGGCAGAATTTTTGTAAAAGTTAAATTTTATTCTTTATTTGATATCATTATCTGTGTACCCTTATGCTATAATTTTGAATAATTCATTTGAAATAAAACTAGCTATTGGCTATAAAAGTGATTAAGATTTAAATGAACATTCGTGCTCAAAGAGCACTTTTTCCTGCCACAGTTACTTAGAATAGAGTGATGGGGTAGACTTCCTCTAAACCCCAGCTTACACACAAAAGCACATACATAAATTTTTTTATTGAAAGGGAAAAGAGAAGAAATTCCAAAAATACCTATTTGAACTTGTCAGGTGGTCAGTTCTACATATTGGCTTGTATTTCTGTAGAGAGGCCATGGTTACAGAGAGAAATTTGGGACTCATCAGCATGTTATAATTGTTACTTAAAGCTATAAATTCTGGATGAGGTTGAATAGGGAAAACATAGATAATTAATAAAATGGAGCTTAGGATGATACCTATTGACAACAGATTTTAGAAGAGGAATAGAAGCAGAAAGGAGAAGAATTAATAAAAGATTATTATTTCAGCAAGCCAAGAGAAGTTGTTTCAAAGAAGAGGTGTCATGTAAATGACAAATCAGAGGAAGAGTGACTAGATAACTGAAAAATGATCACTGGATGTGGCAACACAAAGGCTATTTGTGACACTGATAAACAGCAGTTATAATGCATGTTGAGATGAGAGTGTTCTTGAGAAGGGAGACTGGTTGGTAAGCAAGTGGAGACAGCTGATACAAATGAAGTGTTCCTGGATAGAGAGCAGAGAAACTAAGTATAGCTCATGGGGAAGTGATACTTAGATGGACATAGTGGAGTATGAAGTGGCTCTGTTTTTTTATGAATCTGTCAATCAACTTTGAATAACTATATTTTTCCTCTATTTCTTTGAGATGGTCTCAACACTAACCGGTTCTAATCATGTCAGGAGTTTGTTTTTTTTTTTTTTTGTCAGTATATTTACAAGCTATATGAATATATGATTTCTTTGCTGAGTTATGTTAGCTTTCTGTATTTATTTGTACTATCATATGTTTTCTGTAATATATTATTTCCTATAGCTCTTTCTACTTAATTTATTTGAATGTTATTTTTTCTGTCTTTTTTTCTGAGGTACTATTTGAGAAGCTTTCTAGGTCATTTCCTTTCAGATTATTTTTAGAAGTAGTTTTATCAAACCTTCATTTTACAAAATATGGTGATTTTCTATGTATTTTTCAGCTTTTATCAGGGTGTAAATATTTTGTTCTTAGTAAGAGATCCGGCAGTATAGAACTGGGAACAATTGAACTTACTGGATTTTGTTTCACTAGCTTATGGTTGCTTCCTTGCTGTAGTGTTGCTGTCAAACATTAATTCTTCCAATTATATATACATCTACTTATCTATTTATCTATCTATGTATGGAACAAAACATGCATGTATTTGTTCTGCATGGCTGCTTTTAGATCACCTTCATCTCAACCTTTTCTTCCCAGCTTCCTTTTCCCCAACCTTCTCTGTTTGGTTTCATTGGTATTTTTATTCACATGTATTACCTAGTTTTTTCTAGAGCTCTATATTAGAGAAGCAAAGACCAAGCCTTGATGTTTTCTCCAGCTTTTGTTGAGCCTCTGTTTATCCAGTGGAACAGAAACAGCTTGTTTTTCAGACTCTAGAGTCATCAAAATCATATGGAGACTTTGATAAACACAAGTTTCCAGGACTCATTAGCCCCAGATCTTCTGATTCAGTAGATCTGAAGTGGGACTTGATAACTTGCTTTTCTAACAAGTTACCCAGTGATGCTGCTGTTGCTTTTCTAGGGATCATAGTTTGAGAAACATTGTTTCAAAGATTGAACTACCTTCCCACATCACCATTATTAAGTAGAAATATTGCTTCTTTTCCATCAAAAGCATAGAAGAACATCTAGTGAAAGATCCTAGTCCCTCTGGTATTTGATGCACCTCATCTCAAAATTGTTTGGATCAAGGCTTCTCAGCATTAGTGATGCAAAACCCAGTTTAAAAACTTGTGAAGTCTGGCTATAACAACAGTATTACCATCCATTCCATGAGCTATTCAGGACCTAACTTCAGACTCCTGAATTACTTGGTGTACTTTCTCTTTTTTACATCGTATCTACAGCTTTCAATATCTCCTCAGGGAAACCTTGTGATCACATACCTGAGTGATATACCTCTTCTTTGCCAGACAAGTATTGATGTCTGCTTTTTCCAGAAACTTGTTTGTTGTGTTTTTTTTGGACTAACTGTATTAGTTTTACATACTGAAAATCTTAGCAACTTAAAACAATTCACATTGGTTGTCTCACAGTTACTATAGTCTGGAATTCAAGGGTGGATTAGATGGGTCATTGCTTAAGGTCTCACAAGGCTGAAATCAAGGTTTTTTTCAGAGTTGGTTTATAATCTGGAGGCTCAATCAGGGAAGAATCTGCTTCCCAGTTCACTTAGGGAAAAGAGATGACAGATTTCATCTTTTTACAGGTGTAAGAATCCTGGCAGTTTGCTTCTATAAACCTAGCCATGCACAGGTAGAGAGTAGGGTGAGTAAGCTAGCAAAATAGAGTCATGCACAATGCAGTCACACGAGTGGTATACCTTTGCCATATTCTGTTGGTTAGGAGTAAGTCACAGATCTTTCTCACAGTGGAGGGAAAGGGATTACATAAAAGCATAAACAACAAAAGGCTGGTATCATGAGGGCCACTTTCTGCTCTGTCCACCACACCATTTAATAGCTTTTAGTGTTAAGTAACAGTAACATTTCTTTGTTCATTTTGGGAAGCTTCTTTTAATTTTTCCCACTAAATAATGTTAAATCTTAAGATATGATGATGAAGTCACACTTCGTAGAATAGCTGTAGCTGAGGTATAACAACAACAATAATAACTATTATTGTTATTATTTATTATTTTAATCTTTATTTTTATGTTTATTATAATAAATCTATCTACTTCTGCTTTGGAAAGGAATGTACTTGGCTGTTTTTTCCTATGCTACAATTTCTTGAAATTCTTAACATGTTTACACTTGGTTATATCATAAGTACAAAAACAAAATTGTTAGTTTATGGTGAAAACTTCAGCACAGGTATCATGTCATTTATCTTTCTAAAGTGGAAGTATAGAATTCCTCCTGCCTTCAAAAAAAACTAGTTCAGTTATCAAAATTGTTACAAACAAAATCTTTAATCAATATCCTAAAAATATACATTCATTTTGGAATACTATACCTCACAGGCCATTGAATATGAAATGAAATGTTTTGAATGTTTTCTAATCTCTTATGTTCTACATTGTATGCTAATTTCAGTATTTGATGTAGGGTTTGAACAGTATATCTACATAAATTAGAAAGAGTTGTCAAAAGGTGCATACAGCTATTTTGTTTTTAAAATTTAACTGTTCATTGGTTTTCCATATATCTTTTGTATTTTTCAGAAATAATTTATTTTCTATACTACCCAAATATAACTAGACATAAAATAGCAGTGAAATTAGATTTCTCACCTATGATCATAATTTTGGGAAGGTATTTATATAGTTTCATTTTCTACAAAGCTCATAAATGCTGATACACTTATTAGTACTCTTTTATGTATTTATTTCAATTTAGCAAATATTTGAAAATTGAAGATCTTTCAGTATTGTAACTACCAAATAGGTTAACACACCCGTATGTCTCTATTAGGAAATAGGGAATCAGTCATTCTGTATCATGCAGTGATTACTGCTCCCATGTGTATCTAGCACATGGACTCCCAATTTCTTTGGTTAAGTTGGGTTTTGGCAATTTCATATTTTTAATATTTCTCAAATAGTATTTCACCAAAGAAATTTTCCATTTTGTTTGTTTGATAGGACCAAAATTTAGCCTTCCAATTTACACCTAACGGAATGTGGATCTTGCTTTAATATTGTCTTGCAAATAAATTAAAGTGACTTTTATTTCACTCTTCAAAATATAAGATGTTCATTAAGGTGGCCAAATAATATATCACATATATTACTGCAGTAGTCTAAAAGACAGTTAAATTTAATATTCTTAACTAGATTGGAAGCCATAGCTTACTAGAATTATAAGGCAGAACAATTAATATTTGCCTTCTCTTTTTCTATAAAAATCTGATAATGAGCTTTGCCTATAAAAGAAAAATAATGCAGTCCTAATGGTCTGAAAAGTACAAATGAGCCCCAACACTCCATCACATATATTTTAGGTTGTTTTATGTAAATGGCGATAATTTTCTTACTCCTAAAGTTTTAACATATCCATTTCCAGACAAGCTAAAGAAAATAATGTTCAGTAATAAGTATAGCACTAGAAAATTTAAAAAATGGTTACAGACAGTGTGACTACTATTTATGAAATTAGAACAAGTCAAAGTAATTGCTTTTTGAGAGAAATACATTAGAGAGAAAAACATCTTTATAGAGATATGAATGATTATTAGCCTGTGGTATCTTATATAGCAGAAAGCAGGGATGAAATTAGAGTTTATTCGGGTACTGGCAAAAAAACAGGAGTCAACTTGAAGAGGCCTTCATTGTTTTAAAGACAAGGAAAAGAAAAAAAAAATCTAGCCTCAATAATAGTTGATTATACATAAAATATTTTTCAGTTCATTTTTAAATTTTAAGTAAAACCAAATATTTTTAGCAACAAAATCAAATGAATGCTACACAAATCCAGTTATATATAAATGGAAGCCAAAAATAAGTTGCTGTAATACCATAAAACAGAAATTTAATTAAGCAGAAATGTAGGAAATAATTTTTCATGACCCATGCCATTTACATGAGTTAATCACAGTAATGTGGATAAATGACCTTGACCTTATAGTAGCAAAAGAGGGCAAAACATTCAGTGCACAATATTTCAATACACATGAATATACAAAGTTGATCAAAATGCATTGTTTAAAGATAAAATCCATTTGTAATAAAGCTACACTTCAATATCTAAAGTAAGCCCTAAGCTCCGGTTAGAACATAGTTTATTGTTAGGCCTGCCCATGACATTGTGTATCCATGAAAATAAATGCATAGGAAATATTTCTGTCATTTAAAAATAATGTCTTAAATCCAAAATATACCAGAACAAAAAACCAAATGACTGGCTTCCTGTTCAAACTGGCACCCTGCTGGTGTTGTCCCTTGGCTCTTCAAACCAGTCCATTTCATACTGCCCCAGAATGGAAAATGCATCAGTACCTCACTAAAACAGGATTGAATGTCAGCATTTTATCAAACTTTACTTTCAAACCAGTGACTTGTTAACATACACTACCATAATCTAGATGCTAAACTAGTAAATAACCAATAAAGCATATATTTCTTCTCTTTTTAAATTGTATCATATCATATAATATTGATACCATTACCAGCAATATGATTGCTTGACTCATTCTACGGATTTTTTTGTTTGTTTTTTCCACATTTTTACCACAAAATTTCTTTAAGCATGTATAGTCAAGTTTTCGTCTTTTAAAGAGAATTAAATATTTATTTTCTTCTCAGTTTTATATAAATAAATAAATAAAGGGGGGAGAGAGAGAGAGACTATTCTATCTTCTAATTGTTTATACACATACGCAATGGATTTTTCATCTTTAAATATTCATTTTATAACATATTACTTCACTTAATTCTTAAATTTTCCCATTGACTATTTTGGTTTCCCACATAGGTACAGTAACTCTCTCATAATGATTAAATAGAGTTTTATTTAATCCTTGCCAATTCTTATGCCTTTAATTTCTTTCATTTGTCTAATTGCATTAGCTAGTACCTCTAACTCAATGTTTAATAGCACTGAGGATTTAAGACGTTATGGTATTCTCCCTGACTTTAGTCAGGTAACGTGCTCTTGTGTGTCCTCATACACAGCAATAACTTTGGGATTTATATTACTTTAATAATGTAAGAGACTGTTCTTCAATCTATATTTTACTGAAGGTTTTTAACATGGATGGTTACTGAATTATGTTGGGTTCCTTTTCTTTATTCTTGTAGTTAATCATATAATTTTTCCTTAGTTACAGTAATGTGATGAATTATAATAATACAGAATGGAATAAATCACATCTGGTCTTAAATGTGTCAAGTTTGAATAAAATTTTCTTGACTTTTTGCTATTATTTAAAGATTTTGCTTAGATATACATACATAAGCATGTATGTGCGTGTTTTCTGTGTCTTAATTTTTGTGAGCGATTATTTATAGATTTGGGTATTGATGTTATATTTGATTCATAAATAAAATTGGTAAATTTTTTATCTTTTTTTTTGATCTGAGATAGTTTAAAGAGCACTGAGATTATATAATCTTTAAACACATGTCCATGGATAATATCCATGAGATATGTGATATTTAGGCATTGGTAAAATTTCCTCCAGATACCATTTTGTGCTGGCACATTTGTGTGATATGGCTCTATATCTACATTTTTCATTTCTTGTGATGGATCTGATTAGAGTTTTTTCCTCAACTGCCATCGGATTTGGTCATTATATTTTTCTACAGTCCATCAGTTTCATGTATATATTTTTACTCTGTTTTTACTGAGTTGTGCAAAGTAGTCTCAAAAGTTTTTAAAACTTTTATGTTTTGGTGATTATTTACTCTGAGATGCTGTATTTTAATTACCACTATTTTAAATAAATGCCGGCACCCCAGTTTATATTTCTCCCTTGACCTAGGAATTAAAAATAGTTTATTTTATATGATAGGGCCTTTTCAATCTTGTTTTTAATTTCTAGCTGACTCTTCTCTATTATTTAGAATTAATTGAAGTGTCCTTTGGGGGCTTAAGATACAGTCAGTTTTCACGTGCCCTTGAGAAGAAGTTATATTACTTATTATCTCAATTCAGAGTTTATTATTTATACAGTTTACTTTCTTGTTTATGTGTCTGAGTGTTTCTTATTCCTACTAGTTTTGCCCGATAGACTAATATTTATCGGGCAAAATATCAATATTTTATTATTGATGCATTTCTGTTTCTTATTACAGTTCCCGAAGTCTCTTTTTTATCAAAATTGTTTCTGATGTATTTGAATCAATGGCATAATCAACTTACAGCCTGTTTGCGAGTTGTAGTCTTTAATATCATTAAAAGTTTTTTGTTATTAAGTGCTCTTCTGTGCCTCTGTCATACCTTGTCAAATACCAAGATTGAAAACCCTGTTTTCTTATTTTTTATTGCTTGTGTTCACCTGATATATTTTGGCCCATCTTTTTCTTTTTTTAAATTTTAACCTTTCTGAATTTCTTTAAGTGTTTCTTTTAATATAGTAGAGTTTTGGATTTTGCTTTGTTGGCATTTCTATTCACTGATAGTGCTACTTCTAAGGATGATTCATTGTTATGATTTCTGCTTATCCCTACGTTTTTTTGTTTTTTGTTCTAGGCTATATTTGACCTTGTTTTCAAGGTATTTTATCCATCTACTGTAAGCAAACCCAACTTCTCTCTCTCTTATTGATGACATCAGTTTGTTCTAACTTGTATCAGAATAACTTCGCCCAACCTCTCCACTTACACATTCACTCTTGGCATTTCTCAGAATCATTATTTGCTGTGTTTTCAATTTGTAACCAAAATGATAACTTGCTTTTGGATCATGCTTTTTGTTTATTCAGAGCATGTGTGACAATGTTTTCTTAACCCCTAACTGGGAAAAATTGCAATCTTGAAAAACTAAAAATCATATTTCACAGGATATGCTTTATGGTTTGTGGTGATAGTCTTGGAGTAAAGTGGAAATGATTACAATATAGCCAATTGGTAGAAAGATAGTCACCGTAAATTTGGAGAATATATACCTGTTAGGAAAAAGATTAAGGTCTGGGTTATACAGATAATTGGGTCTATTGTTTAGGTTGAATTAACAATCTTAATTAATGGATACAATTTGTATTATTTTATGAACTGACCAGTGACAAATTTGACCTTATATGGATAGGAAAACAAGAATGTCTATGGTCTGTTTTTCAAGGACATTGTTTTAATAAGTGCAAATATCTGTAAATAATAGATTTTAGTTTCTGGTGTTAAAATTATATACTGGAAAAGAGCCAGTAAAGACTTTTTATAATTATACATTTTGATAAAATTCACTTTCTTTCACTTTAAAGAAAACAAAACAATTTCTAATATGCTATTTTGATCAAAATCTAGGATATAATTTCAAAAGTATTAAATATGCTTCATAATAATTAACTTGTTGGCATTCCTTAAAATTTAACACATTACTCATATATCTTGTCTAAGCCCATCTATATTATCTTCCTTAATTTGCATGCTAATAGTCATGGTAAGTGGGATAAATTATATTTCAAATAAAAAAAGAAAAAAAGAGCTTTTTTTAACCATAAATCTGAAGAATTAAGAATTTTCATTTAATCAAATTAATCTGGATTAATCAATTTTCACATAGAGAAGCACAGTAGAATCTATATCTATGTTAAGATAGACTATATTTGTGAATAACATCTGTTTTTTGTCCTGAATAATTTCATTTGCAACAGGCTAGGAAATTTTTTTTAAATTTGATAATGTATTTTATTTACCTAATACATACAAAGTATCATTTTAACATGTAATCAACATAAAATACATTAAAAACATATTTTGCAGTTTTTATGTACTGTCTTCAAAATCCAGCGTGTATTTGTATATCCAGCATATTTCAGTTCAGGCTAAAAATATATTTTATTATTTCAGCTTTATTGAGGTACAGTTGAAAAACAAAATTATATGTATTTAAGTTGTATAATTTGATATTTTGGTATACATATACATTGTGAAATAATCACCATAATCAAGCTAATTAATATATCCATCACCTCCACATAGGTACCATTTTCTTTTTCTTTATTTTTTTTTTTTTGTAGTGAGGGTAATGAAGATTTACCCCTCTAGCAAATTTCAGGTATACAATGCAGTATTGTTAATTATAGTCACCACGTTGTACATAAAATCTCAATAACCTTTTCATCCTGCCTAACTACAACTTTGTACCTTTTGATCAGAATCTCTTCATTTCCCCTTTCCCTAGCCCCTAGCAATCATTTCTTCTTCTATGAATTTGACTATTTTAGCTTCCACATATAAGTGAGAACATGTAATATTTGTCCTTATGTGTCTGGATTATTTTACTTAGCCTAAGATCCTCCAAGTTCATCCATTTTGAAACAAATGGTAGAATTTCCTTATTTAAAAGGTTGAATAATATTCCATTATATATGCAATAGAATACTATATCCTTATATATGTATCACATTTTCTTTATCCATTCATCAGTTGAGGCATTTAGGTTGTTTCCAAATCTTGGCTACTGTTAATAATGCTGCCAGCAACAATGAACATGGGTTTGAAGATATCTCTTTGAGGAATTATGTCCTTTGGATATATATCCAGAAGTAAAATTGCTGGATCATAGACTAGGAGTTATTAGTTTATCTTGTTTTCTAGAGGAAAGCAAGGTAAAGACATAGGACTGCTGAAGTGAGCTACAATGAATATTCATTTCTATATGTTCTGTGTATGCATTAAGTGTTTTGGGGGACTCATTCATTCTCTAATTATTAAGTAAACACATCTAAAACATATGAGGAATATTGTGAAACACAAAATATTGAGGTATATGAAGGTGAGTACATGGACGTTAGGAAGTCCATTTTTGTATTCTCACTACCTGGACTGAAGATGGATGTTCATTGGTTGTGATATGAATTTATCTGAATAATTGGATTACTCAATTAAGTTTGATCGCCTAAGATAAGAAGAAATGCTACTTTAAGGATAAAACTGGCTCCAAATCCATTTTATTATTTTCTTTAGTCAGAATTCTTAATTCTTAGAATTAAAGGTTGAAAAATAACCTTGTTGATACTGCTCCAACAGTAAGATTTAGCCCATCAATCAAAGTCTATGAAATGAAAAAATTTCCACATTTTGGAGGAAGGAGTTAACACCTGATGTTTATGGCTGTGCAGTTTAAGCATTGTTAAAGATCTGCTTCCCAGAGCACCACAGAATATAATTTTATTTTTATCTTAATTTGGCAAGGAATTCTAGTACTGTAATTAAAATGGCAAATTACATGTAAAAGTGTTTTTTAAACTTTGAAGTCTATAGTAATGAAGGCTACAATTTTAATTCACTATGAAACATAGCTGTACCTGATTGTATTTTTCAAATTAGTATACTTGTTCCAAAAAAAAAAAAAACCTGGAGTAGATTTTTTTAAGTAACATTATTTCATTTGAAATAATTAATGTTATTATATTTTCTTAAATTAGTATGGGAAATAAGTAAAATATCTCATAAAAAGGAACAATTCACAGAATTTTTTGAATGCCATGTTTATAGAGATTTTTATTCACTAGAATTTCTTATGACAAAAGTAGAAAAAGAAATGGATTTCATTTCCAGCAGGATGTTCATGGAAGGAGGCAGCATCACATTAAAAGAGTGGACTTTCTTTGAAAGCAGCTTGTAGCCGGAACAGAAGAAAGAGAATAAGAGAAGAGTGATGTTAAAAGTGCTCTGTGGAATAAAAGAGGGGAACATATTTATATCAACTACCATGGCTGTGATACTCCAAGAAAAGAAGAGGGGGCTCGAGAGGAATGTTATGAAAGGGGACTAGATGATGATCTGTTTCTCACTATGCCTGCCATCCTTTCAAAACTCAACACTCTAATAATCTACAATAGTTATCAAGGCTTTGGTGACAGGATTTTCTGTTTAATTTCATACAATGCTGAGGAAAGGAAGCTTCAAAAGAGTAACATTTGGGTGCATATCATCTTGAGCATTGGAATTAATGTGTTGTAATCACCTAAAGTTTTATCATTAAGCAGGACCTGAAGTGCCCAATATGTCAAGTACTAGTCACATGGTTATCGGGCATTTAAAAAGTAACTGGTCTAAATTGAAAAGTACTTAACTATAAAGCACACACTGGATTTCAAAGATAGGACAAAAAATAAGGAATGCAAACTGTCATTAATTATTTTATACTGATTACATTTTGAAAGGATAATATTTTGGATAATGAGGTTAAATAAAATACATTAATTGATTTCACCTATTTCATTTTAGCTTTTTAATATGACTACTAGCAGAGTTAAAATTACATATTTGGATCAGTTATATTTCTCCTTGTTTGTACTGATCAAGAGTAGCCAGAAGTAATTTCCCCACTGTGCTCTGACTATTGGATGCATAATATAAATGAGAGTTTATGATGAAATTTAAGATATAATCATTCATCCAATAACTTCTTAAACCAAAAAGATGATAAAGCTTACTCTAAGATTAAAAGTGTAATTTAGTGAGCATAAGCAGTTGGAGACTGAATATAACAAACTGAGAAACCAATCAGTGCACTTTAAGAGCATTCACTGAAAAGTGGAAACCCAAGAAACAGCCAAATCAAGTTGCTAATGGGAAAGTAATTAGTAAACTCACCTTCCATGGATAGCCATTTTCTTAAAAAAGTAAAGTCATTTACTGATAGACATGTTCAGTAGTATTTGGCCGTACTCAATTAGTAGTTATTAGATAACCTAGACTTGGTAGCTGCTGTTGTGAAGTGTACAATCCTGATGATTCTGGAACAATTATTGATGACTATTTGTTACCAGAAGCATGCTACTTACTGGTAAGATTGAGTCAAGGAATGTTATTGTTCTTTACTGTATGCCACTAACATGTTGCAAGATTAGTGATTTGAAACATGTCACCTATATGAGATTGTCAGTGGTGTCCTTCATATAAACTTAGAACCACCAGAACTTTTACCATCCTGCCTTTGTAACAGTTGAGGAAGTTTATGAGAATCTAATTCTCCGCACTCAGCTCTCTTCCTTTTTCTTCACCAGTTTCTTTCATTCCCTAAGAAGCTGAAAGCAAAAATATAATTTCTTGAAGTAATGTTCTTTGGAGTAGAAAAGTTTACTCAATATTGGAAAAGTGCTTTTTCACTTAGTGTTTAAAAGCAAACTCAAAGGAAAATACCATACAGCAGAGAAATCATGAGGCTAAAAATCCAATGACTTAATTATGTTCTTGGCTTAACCACAAGCCAGCATGTGATTTTTTGGTACCAGATATATTTCTAAAAAACAATAAAAACAGAAAGCAAATACTATAAGGATAAATTTATTCTACCTGTATAGTAAAGGTAGAAAGGAGAAATATCTAGAAAAATATATAATCCTTTCAGACCAAAGTAACATAATGTATGAAGACCCAACCACTGAGCCAATTTCAAACAAGGGAATTTTAATAAAAAAAAATATATATTGTATAGGATTGTGTATTCTCATAACTTATCATAATATTTTAGCAAACATGTAGTTTTAGAATGCACTTGACTGTAAATATTGAAATAATCTTTAAAAAAATCTAAAATAGAGGGAAAACAAAAGAAACAAAAATAAATGACAAAAAAATGACAATCAAAAATAAAGCAAAACAAAAACAAATGATTAAGAACTAAAAAGAATAAAGCAATAGCTTTCCTTGAAGGGTCTGAGTTAAAACAAGAAACAGAATTTATATTTCCGAGGATATACCAATCTAATTTCCTAAAGATTTAGGTAACAAGTTGACTAAAATGTGTATGTAACTTTCCCCATCATATAACCATATTCAAAACTTCATTGCACCATGAATATATTTTATTTGAATAATTTAACATCAGTACAAAAAGAAAATGCATAATTGGAAATGACTTTTGAAGTAAGGAAATTAAATCAAGTTAAATTTTAGAGGACAGAACTGACTCTTGTTGCTATGTTCATTGGTTATTTCTCAGATAGTATTCATTAAATGATATATTTAAAAACATAGGGACATTTACAGTTGAAAAGTCGTTTAATATAATTTGTCCATTACCTAATTTTATAGATGAGACTAATGTCCATAAGGATAAATATTTTGCCTGAGGTTTTACAGTGTATTGCTGTTACAAAATATTAACAAAATGCATTCCATATGTAGAATAATTTCCTCCACAGTAATTCAAAATAGTCAAGATATGGAAACAATCTAAAGATTTTTCCATGGATGAGTGAGTAAAGAAAATTCAGTATACATATAATGGAATATTATTCAGCCTTATAAAAGGAGGTAATCCTTCTATTTGCAACAACATGAATGAACCTGGAGAATATTATGCTAAGTGAAATAAGTTAGACATAGAAAGACAAATACTGAATGATCTCACTTTTATGTGGCATCTCAAATAGTCAAATTCATAGAAAAGAAAATAGAATGGTATGCAATGGGCTGGGGAGAGGAAATACTGTGATGCTGGTCAATAGTACAAAGTTTCATTTATGCAAGATGAATAAGTTCTTGAGATGTAATGCACAGCATGGTGACTCTACTTAATACTGTATTGTATACCTGAAATTTGCTAAGAAGGTAGAACTTAAATTGAGTCCTCTCACCACACACACACACACACAAGGGTAACTATGTGGGAGTGATGGATATATTAATTAACTTGATTGCAGTGATCATTTTACACTGTTTATCAAAGTCTTAAACATACACAATGATTATATGTCAATTTACCTCCAACAAAGCTGTTTAAAAAAATTAATTAAATTCACCTTTTTTTTTTTTAACATCTTTATTGGCGTATAATTGCTTTACAATGGTGTGTTAGTTTCTGCTTTATAACAAAGTGAATCAGTTATACATATGTTCCCATATCTCTTCCCTCTTGCATCTCCCTCCCTCCCATCCTCCCTATCCCACCCCTCTAGGTGGTCACAAAGCACAGAGCTAATCTCCCTGTGCTATGCGGTTGCTTCCCACTGGCTATCTATTTTACGTTTGGTAGTGTATATATGTCCATGCCACTCTTTCACTTTGTCACATCTTACCCTTCCCCCTCCCCATATCCTCAAGTCCATTCTCTAGTATCACCTAACTATCTTAACAAAATGTTGCATCTCAAACAATTTAGCAAGAAGAAAAGATAATTTGCTCTAACCTGATGGATGATTTTACATGTAGCTCCAATGTCAAAAGTGAATTTAAAATTTGAATAACATTCATTAAATGTGAATACAGTGAGGAAAAGGTCATTTCTTGGTTAACAGATTAACAAATATGAAACACATATAATGAATACTTAACCTATATAATATTTTTTCCATCTTATCTACAACCCAAAATGATATATCTAAGTTGGACAAAAAAATTTGCGGGGCATCTTTTCGTTGGAAGATAAGGGATTGCCTGTTCTATTCAGTCACCTTATATTCAAACATATGTGTTATTAAAACCGTAAAAGTTGCTATGAGATGATTCTTTTTTCAAGAAAAGAACTACCCTAATTCATCTCAATAAAATGTGATTAAAAAATAGGGGAAAATAACCCAAAACTTCATCAATGTAAGTGACCTCATCTGGCTCTTTCATTTTATCAAAAAAGAAAGACACTGCTTATGTAATTCCAAATGGGTTCCTGGACGCAATTCCAATGTGAATGTGTGGAGGCTTCCTCACACCAACAAGCAATTCTTGGACACCAGTGGGGTGTTGAGAATTCAACCTGGAGATAGAATCAGATTCTACAGGTCTTTAGAGGGCTCAGTCCCACGGAAAGAGCCATCCCTCACTTCAGTTGCCAGTCACAAGCCCAGGTTTTTACCTGTGCTTCTGACTAACCAACTATAAAGTGGAGGTTCCAATAACCCCCTCCTTGGGTTCCATTAATTTTCTAGAATGGCTAACAGAACTTAGAGAAACATTTTACTTACTGAATTACTAGTTCATTAAAAAAATGATACGATAAAGATATAAAGATGAGCATCCAGATGGAAGAGATGTATGTATTATGTCTTAATCTTTGTACACCTTCCATTTTTAAGTGCTTAAATTAGTACTATATTGCAATAAAAATATAGAGATATAATTAATCAGCCATTAAAAATTTACTTCTACTGATTAAAAAAAATTGCATAGGGCAAGGTATGGGGAAAGGGCACAGAGCTTCCAAACTCTCTCTGAGCTTGCCACTCTCCCCAAATCTCCATGTGTTCACCAGTCCAGAAGCTCTCTGAACCCTGTCTTTTCGGGTTTTTATGAAGACTTCATTATATAACATGATTAATTGAATCATTAGCAACTGATTCAACCTCCAGCCACTCTCTCCTCCCCAGAGGTCAAATGTGGGACTGAAAGTTTCAACCTTCTAATCACATGGTTGGTTCTCCTGGCAGCCAGCTCCTGGGACCCAAAAGTCACCTTTCCTGAAGTGTTTTTAGCAACCAAAGACCAGAGACCAAAATATTATCCCACTGCTCTATTGCTCAGGAAATCTGAAGAGTTTTGGGAGCCATAAGCCAGGAACTGTAGATGAAGACCAAATATATATATATTTTCCTGTAAATCACAATATGACAGTAAATTTAACAGTTTTTAAGCAATAACTCTACAAATAATTTGTAAAATTTTATAGCATCACATTGATTGCTTTACTTTACCATTTTATTTAAAATCGCAAAATAAAATATTAAAATTAATTTGAATTAAAAAATACTAAAAACATTTTATAATTTTATTGTTAAGCAAAATAATGTTTTGCTGCAGAGTAAATATTCAGTTATTTGAAGTCAATTATTATTAGTGCTACTGTAAGACCATTGGCTTGGCTTTGCATAATATCAGAGTTTTTAATAATACGTGGTCTAAAATCACAATGCTAATGTTTATTTATTTAGCCTGCAAGTTCAACTACTGCAAAATGGGACAACATATATGTCTTCCTCCCAAAGTTGTTGTGAAGATTCAATGACTATATATATTTATATACACACACACACAATATGTATGTATAGACATTTACATACAACATATACCATGTATATACTGGTAAAGATTATAAAAAATATCAGGTTTATAAGTATTGCTCAATTAAAAAATCATTATTATTAATATTGGGTAGAAATATATTAAAAAGTTAAAAATATGAAGAAATACATGTGACCAAACACCCTTAAGTAGCTTTTCTAAACAATGCATGCAAATGTTGATGAGAAGCTTCATAAAGTAAAAAGTTTTTTAAACCATCTTAAGAAAATGATCTGTAGAGATTTGTGGATTTAAGGCATTTGTTTTCTTGTTTTTTTTTGGTGCTAAACAAATGTTTTTGTCTCCTCAGAATTCACATGTTGAGACCTAATCCTTAATGTGAAGGTATTAGGAGGTGGGGCCTTTGGTAGGTTTTTAGGTCATAAGGGTGGAGCCTTCATGAATGGGATTAATGCAATTATAAATGTCACCACAGAGAGCTCCCTTGACTTCTCAGTGAGAACACATGTGAGGACACAGTGAAAAGACTGTGAACCAGGAAGCAGGCTCTCACCAGGTATCAAAGTGCCAATGCCTTGATCTTCAACTTCCCAGCTTCCTGAACTGTGAAAAATATACTTCTGTTGTTTACAAATCACCCTGCCTACAGTATTTAGCTATAGCAGCCTGAGTGGACTAAGACTTTTTTTTTCTTTTTATCCTTAGACTCTTTTCTTATTATTGTTCTCTAAGGGTGCTTATGAATCTTTAAATTTTCAGTGAAATGGCTACACAAATTTGAAAACTGCGGGGGGAACATAATTTAATAATATGTCTTTTCACATAGACTGAATTCAGTAAACATGGTGCATATGATAGAATAGAGTCTGGTTTGTACATTTTTGAAGCATTTCAAATAACAGTTTTACTGCTATTTTGAGTGTTCAGCTCATTATTTAGCATACTATATACATTGTCAACGTTTTAGATCATTTTGATATATTCTAATTCAGGATATCTCAAGTAGGTTAAAACTCAGAGGCACCCACCTTACTGATGTTTAAACAAAGAGGCTTGTGCCCCTTTATATGAATGTTTAAGAATACCTTCAAAACCTATGGGAGGGTAAAAAATGAAGAACTAACTCTGTCAGCTTGACATTTCAGAAATCCATCATCTGACTACTGCAAAGTAACCTTATACAAGAGAGTGAACCAATTAGCCCTGTCACTCACAGACAGCTAAGTACAAAATGGATTTAAGGTTAGAGCTCTGAGATATCAGATTTAATGCATGACTTAAACAGTATGTCTTGTGGTGAAATGCTACATGAGTGGTTCTGGAATCTTTGGCACATTTCTGACAATGTGACTGATGATTGGCAATGAGATATAAGGGGAATTTTGGGCATGATAAAAATGGGTCAATGTTTAAGTTTGTTCTTCCACTCAAATAGAAAGAAACTCTAGAAAATTGTCAGAGCTTAATTTTAATTTATTTCTCTTTTGTAACTAAGTCTTAGTTCAACCACATAGTAGCAGTTTGATACTGACAAGGCTGAAAGAATGTGGTATTCCGGGTAAAATATGAAGAAACAACTTTTCTTAAAAACTGTAATGAAACAAAACATTGAATAAGGTCAGAATACCTGAATCACAATCATAAATATGACACAAACTACCTGTGTGTTGTAAAATGAGCAAGAGAGTCACTTTGTTCCTTATTTACCGAAATAGAAAAAGAGGAAGATGACTAAATAACCTCAAAGTTTCTTCCAGTTAAACAAACAAAATAAAACAAAAACAACACAAAACTATTCATCATCTTAACCACCTACTACAGCAACTCACATTGCTACATTACAGAGTGAACTTTCAACAAAATGGTTCCTTCAGTTCAGTTATAATTTGAGTTTAAGCCCATGAGCTGATGAGAAGGGATTACAGAAACAATGAAAATATGGCAAATTAATGTGTTTGCTTTCCTCAAGAACATAATAACAAAGATTTTTTGTAGAAAATGAAGATAATTCATTATAAGTTTACATGAACTATTGAATCTATAGTAATGTTTCACTTCTGAGAAATATTTTGAATTATAATGATAACTGTCCTTAAAAACATAAAGGCTAAAATATAGGGGTAGAATATGTTTGCTTTTCATTCACATAGAGTTTTACATAGATAATTGAATCTTCAAAAACAACCATCATAATATGCCAAAACACTAATTCACTTTGAGTTAAAGTTTAATTGTTTTCTTTAACTACAAGGGGTCTGAATAGTTATTTATAAAACCTAATGGCTTGGAAATCTGTTTTAGATGAGGATGTTTAGATATTCTTTCCCCATAAAAATGAAAATTTTTTTTTTGAAACTTAGGGCTTCAGATTTAATCAAGTTTTTAAAATGAAGTGTGACATAAAAAAAGTATTGTAAAAATTGAAATAGAGTGGTATCATTTAGTTATGCTACATGATTGAGCAGAAAATATTACAATAATGATTAAATACAAAATCTATGTTATCAGCCAACAAGATACAACCTCTTGAGATAAATAATTTTTTACAGAGGATGATATAGTCAAATCTGTCTATCTAACTGAAAGTAATTCCCATATATTCAAATTAGGTGAAGATTAGAAGAGATGTTCAAGGGTAACATAGAGAAGGGTTACTGATAATACACTGATAAATGGAATATGTTCATTTTATTATTTTATTATAAATTAACCACTACTTAGATCTAAAGGGTTATCACTGTTCTGTCGATCTATCTATCTATCTGTCTTTCTGGATATTTTCAAGCCCTCTTAATCTGTTCTGCTATCTGTCTTGTACATACTCAATTTTATTCCCTATGCCTTGAATTATCTTTATAACTGTAATCATTCAAAAGCAGAAATCACATTTTATTATTTTTTTGCTTAAAATTATTCAATTACCATATGTACAATGTAAAAATCAAACGCTATTTTCTTGTTCATTATCAGGCCCCTATTTATTTCTTTAACCTTATCTCTTAACCATGTCGCACTTTAAGATCCAACTATACTGAAATATTTTCAGTTCCCTGCCTGTTATATATAGCTATTCTGGGCACATAGTTACTTGCTATGAGATTCTCAACCTTACACCTTTCTTCTCTAAGTTCTTCACTGTTGATCTAATTTCTCTAGAAGTCCTTTCCAAATCTCCATTGTCTTTCTTCTATAAATGTTACAACCAGCTCTATCAACTCAGTTTTTACACTGAATGGAAATTGACTGTTTTTTAGATTGTCAATAATTTGTGAGCATGTTTGCCTCTCTTTTCCCATTATCTAGCCTAGTGCTTAAGTCATAACAGGTGCTAAATATCAATTGGATATATTTTAATGCTGGTCATTTACTACCTTCTGATATCAGTGTACTTCAGTGTCATCATGCATAAAATGAGAAGTTAATGCATAAGCAGTGATGGTAACAGAATAGATAACATATAATAAAAAGTTTTTCTGTTATGGAGTAACATACACTTTGTTAGATTAATTGATCAAGATAAACAAACATATAAATATAGATACATGACACACAGACATTTGTGTGTGTATTTAGTATGTGAGATTCCTTACAGTCAAAGATGACTGAAACATGTCCATATTATATTCTAAATTCCTTCCCTGGGTATTATCAAAATGAGGGTTCCTGATATTGGAACATTTTACAAGCCTTATTTTATTGAATCTATACCCTCACTTGTTTAAGTGTCCCATAGTTCCAGGACAACAGACCATCCTAATTTATCATTTAATTCCCGTAGTCACCAATTTGGACTAGCTAAATGGGTTGCACATAATAATTATGTTCATTCCAACATTTCTGTTTGCCTGAGCTTTCAGATTCCTTCCCATATAGTATGGCAGGGAAGTTCAGCATTTCAACTTTATTATCTCTAGACCATTACTGAGTCTCATTTACCAAGTTAGCAAACTGTTAATATTCCTCCCAGTCATATATTATATCTGGCTAAGTTCCCCTTTATCAGTACACTTATGCCAATCAAGTCTTATATTTCATCTTCCTTGATGTTAACATTCTCAGAATGTATTTGCATATCGTATACACCTGTGCTCACATAAATTGGTGCTACCTTGCGAAATGTTCACTGTCAGGCTATGTCCTCCTGGATAAGGCCTTAAGTGTCTCCATCTGTGCTATGCTGGAATGTAACTATTGTTATATTTATGGAGGCTATGAGGAGTGATCTGTTACAGGTTCTGAAGACACTCATTATTCCTTTGTCGTACATTTGGTGGAGTTATTCTAAAGAGTTTATACTAGAGAAGGCAAGTCCCTTAAGTTGGGATGAGTGGCTGCCTCTGTTGGCAAAGAATCAGGATTTAGAGGTTTAAAATTCTCAAATTCATCCATAAGTGTGCAAAATTCTGCAAATATTCTGGATTTCATGTCTTACCCTCAAATGCCTTTACCTTACACTGAAACTCTGCATTCAATCATGTTCTGGGCTCAGTCTTCAACTTGTTTTTTTTTCTATAAATATGAGGGACTTGCTTTAAAGTTGCCAAAAAGGGTTTCTGATTTTCCAGTTGTGCTGTCTATTGGACATTTAAGCTCTTTAAATTAGTCTTTTGCTCTGTAAATGCTGAAGATTTGTCAGAAGCAGTCTAGTGATCATATAAGCTTATAGTCACTATGGTTACCATAGCACTGATGTTCCACAGCTATGAGATACACCATGTCTTGCCCTAGACCTGCCCTTCACCCCTTGCATGAAGAACTGTACACTGATAACTTATTCTGTCTTCCTGAGAATTTCACTATCTCATTTCTTCCAACAAGAAAGCAATCTTTCTTTGCCTTAAGAGCCCAGAATCCCATGTTCAGGGGCTGTTTCTGGGGCTACATTATCAATTACTGTGGGGTTTTTTTTGTTTTGTTCTGTTTTGCTTTGGCTGGAAACAGGTGGCATAATCACATAAGGAGAGTTTAATGGAAGGACTATCTTGAAAATTGCATGGATGGTTGAGAATAATGTTGAAGCATCCTTGAGCTAGCCACATGGAGGGGCAAAGAGAAGGAACGTTTACTGGAACACAAAGAGAGTAATGGTATTTGCAAGAGACTGTTCCTGACAAGAACTATGGCTTTTAGTAGAGGGAGGAGACTAACTTGCAGAAACACAGAAGGGAGGGAGCTAGAGAAAAATTTTTTAAAAACCCAGAATTATTTTCCTCATGTTTTCTAATTTCCAACTCGCATATGTAAACCCTTTAAGGCAATACGGACAAGTTAGACTACCAAAGGATATAGCAGATTACTAAAGCATAAAGAGGAACTATGGAATGAAAAGTGAAAAAGAAATACAGCATATTTGCTATCATCTTCCATTACCAAATACTAGAACAGTACAAGACAGATATGCCATTTCTAGCTGATTAAGATAATCTGAATGTACAATAACATTGTAAATTTTATTAGCAAATTTAGCCTATAATCCAGTTTCAGTTACATAATTGTTAGCGTGTAAGCATGACTTCATTAATTTTAATGTATAAATGAACTAGAAAGGAAGTAGTGAATTTTGACTGATAATAAAAATAATTTATCATATATCTAATTAGGACATTTTTAGATTTTGACTTTTAAAGCTATAAAATTGTTTGCTATATTTAACATAACTTTTCTGGATTCAAAAATGCCTACCAGATGTGATCTGACACATAAGAGTCTCCAACATGTTTAAGACTGTAAAAGCGAATATCAAAGGACGTACAAATAGCTACAAAATAAGCATTATTAGCCAATTACTTTATTCTCATTACATTCATATTAATAGTAGGAGTAGTTTTTTGAAATTCAGACTACTTGTCTCCTAAATACACAAGTCAACATTATATCCTTTTAGTTCTAATTTGGGACAGAAAATGTTAATTACAGAAAATGTTAATTAAATAGTTATTACATTTTATATCTTACCCAATAACATGCTTCATACATTGTCTGCTTCTGATAATTTAATAAGAATTCCCAGTGATTTTCTCCTGCTGTACTTGTTTCTTTTATGCATTCATGAAATTTTGCTTGACCTTTAGATGTGTCAACTAAATAATTTTATGCCAAAATTTCAGGTAGATATTCTGACATATTTTATAAAGTCTAGCTTGGCTGTGTTTGTTCATGCTACCGTGTTAGTCAACATGCCTCCAAATGTGCATTCCCACGATGTAAGAGAAGATGACATAGATATCATCAAGTTGAGTTATGACTGCAGAAAATGAAGGATTGCTCTCATGCTGTTAAGAAGTGACATCCAAAATATACAGTATTCATCCCTCACACTGAGCATATTTAATTATATATTTTGATTCAACATTTCAAATGGATTAAAGTGGAACACTCTTCCTTAAGTATGGGATTTAGCCCTGAAAATCCTGATGCGATGAACTCACTTCATTGTATGTGAACACATACTTAATGCATAATCTCTAATTCTCCTGTTTAAAAAAGAAATGAAAAAGAGTCTAAAACAACCCTTTGAAAATCCACATAAATACATCTAAATATATTTGTTATCGTGTTAGTTACTATGTAGGTTTATGCTGTTTATATTGCCTTTTATCTTGAGCCAATAGGTGAAGAGCTGTATTTTCGTTACCGCTCTACAGTGTGTCATTGAAATTGATTTTACAACTTTGATACTTTAAGTTGTTAAATATACCAGCATATTTAAAAATAGAAAACAGTTTCATTCTTCTTTCAAAATATGAGAGAAATATATTGGAAAGATTTTCTTTCTGAACAAACAGCATTATAGGAATCAGGGTTCTCTATGACTGTCCCAATTGATGTCTCCTTCTTTTCTTGAAAACCATAATTTGAGTTTTTAAAAAAGTTAGCAAGAATGCACACAGTCTAACCAGATTTTTTTTTAAACGTTTTTGCCTTTTATTTTCTCAGCCATAAAATGATGGCTAGAACTAGGTGATACTGCAGATTTCTTTACAAATTTATAGTTATGATGTTATGTGTTTCTTTTTTTTCCAATTTTTGAATTTTCTTTTATTTATTTTTTTATACAGCAGGTTCTTATTAGTCATCAGTTTTATACACATCAGTGTATACATGTCAATCCCAATCTCCCAGTTCATCCCACCACCACCCCCCCACCACCACCACTTTCTCCCCTTGGTGTCCATATGTTTGCTCTCTACATCTGTGTCTCTATTTCTGTCTTGCAAACTGGTTCACCTGTACCATTTTTCTAGATTCCACATATATGTGTTAATATATGATATTTGCTTTTCTCTTTCTGACTTCACTCTGTATGACAGTCTCTAGATCCATCCAAGTCTCTACAAATGACCCAATTCCGTTCCTTTCTATTGCTGAGTAATATTCCATTGTATATATGTACCACATCTTCTTTATCCATTTGTCTGTTGGTGGGCATTTAGGTTGCTTCCATGACCTGGATATTGTAAATAGTGCTGCAGTGAACATTGGGGTGCATGTGTCTTTTTGAATTATGGTTTTCTCTGGGTATATGCCCAGTAGTGGGATTGCTGGATCATATGGTAATTCTATTTTTAGTTTTTTAAGGAACCTCCATACTGTTCTCCATAGTGGCTGTATCAATTTACATTCCCACCAACGATGCAAGAGGGTTCCCTTTTCTCCACAGCCTCTCCAGCATTTGTTGTTTGTAGATTTTCTGATGCCCATTCTAACTGGTGTGAGGTGATATGTCATTGTAGTTTTGCATTGATTTGCATTTCTCTAATAATCAGTGATGTTGAGCAGCGTTTCATGTGCTTCTTGGCCATCTGTGTGTCTTCTTTGGAGAAATGTCTATTTAGGTCTTCTACCCATTTTTGGATTAGGTTGTTTGTTTTTTTAATATTGAGCTGCATGAGCTGTTTATATATTTTGCAGATTAATCCTTTGTCCGTTAATTTGTTTGCAAATATTTTCTCCCATTCTGAGGGTTGTCTTTTTGTCTTGTTTGTGGTTTCCTTTGCTGTGCAAAAGCTTTGAAGTTTCATTAGGTCCCATTTGTTTATTTTTGCTTTTATTTCCATTACTCTAGGAGGTGGATCAAAAAAGATCTTGCTGTGATTAATGTCAAAGAGTGTTCTGCCTATGTTTTCCTCTAAGAGTTTTATAGTGTCTGGTCTTACATTTAGGTCTCTAATCCATTTTGAGTTTATTTTTGTGTATGGTGTTAGGAAGTGTTCTAATTTCATTCTTTTACATGTAGCGGTCTAGTTTACCCAGCACCGCTTACTGAAGAGGCTGTCTTTTCTCCATTGTCTGTCCTTGCCTCCTTTGTCATAGATTAGTTGACCATAGGTTTGTGGGTTTATCTCTGGGCTTTCTATCTTGTTCCATTGATCTATGTTTCTCTTTTTGTGCCAGTACCATATTGTCTTGATTACTGTAGCTTTGTAGTATAGTCTGAAGTCAGGGAGTCTGATTCCTCCAGCTCCTTTTTTTTCCCCTCAAGACTGCTTTGGCTATTCAGGGTCTTTTGTGTCTCCACACAAATTTTAAGATTTTTTGTTCTAGTTCCATAAAAAATGCCATTGGTAATTTGATAGGGATTACATTGAATCTGTAGATTGCTTTGGGTAGTATAGTCATTTTCACAATTTTGGTTCTTCCATTCCAAGACCATGGTATATCTCTCCATCTGTTTGTATCATCTTTAATTTCTTTCATCAGTGTCTTATAGTTTTCTGCATACAGGTCTTTTGTCTCCCTAGGTAGGTTTATTCCTAGGTATTTTATTCTTTTTGCTGCAGTGGTAAATGGGAATGTTTCCTTAATTTCTCTTTCACAGTTTTTGTCATCAATATGTAGGAATGCAAGAGATTTCTGTGCATTAATTTTGTATCCTGCAACTTTACCAAATTCATTGATTAGCTCTAGTAGTTTTCTGGTGGCATCTTTAGGATTCTCTATGTATAGTATCATGTCATCTGCAAACAGTGACAGTTTTACTTCTTTTCCAATTTGTATTCCTTTTGTTTTTCTTTTTCTTCTCTGATTACCATGGCTAGGACTTCCAAAACTATGTTGAATGATAGTGGTGAGAGTGGACATCCTTATCTTGTTCCTGATCTTAGAGGAAATGCTTTCAGTTTTTCACCATTGAGAATGATGTTTGCTGTGGGTTTGTCATACATGGCCTTTATTATGTTGAGGTATGTTCCCTCTATGCCCACTTTCTGGAGAGTTTTTATCATAAATGGGTGTTGAATTTTGTCAAAAGCTTTTTCTGCATCTATTGAGATGATCATATGGTTTTTCTTCTTCAATTTGTTAATATGGTGTATCCCATTGATTGATTTGCATATATTGAAGAATCCTTGCATCCCTGGGATAAATCCCACTTGATCATGGTGTATGATCCTTTTAATGTGTTGTTGGATTCTGTCTGCTAGTAATTTGTTGAGGATTTTTGCATCTATATTCATCAGTGATATTGGTCTGTAATTTTCTTTTTTTTGTAGTATCTTTGTCTGGTTTTGGTATCAGGGTTATGGTGGCCTCAGAGAATGAGCTTGGGAGTGTTCCTTCCTCTGAAATTTTTTAGAAGACTTTGAGAAGGATGGATGTTAGCTCTTCTCTAAATGTTTGATAGAATTCACCTGTGAAGCCATCTGGTCCTGGATTTTTGCTTGTTGGAAGATTTTTAATCACAGTTTCAATTACAGTGCTTGTGATTAGTCTGTTCATATTTTCTATTTCTTCCTGGTTCAGTCTGGGAAGGTTATACCTTTCTAAGAATTTGTCCATTTCTTCCAGGTTGTCCATTTTATTTGCATAGAGTTGCTTGTAGTAGTCTCTTAGGATGCTTTGTATTTCTGCAGTGTCTGTTGTACCTTCTCCTTTTTCATTTCTAATTTTATTGATTTGAGTCCTCTCCCTCTTTTTCTTGATCAGTCTGTCTAAAGGGTTATCAATTTTGTTTATCTTCTCAAAGAACCAGCTTTTAGTTTTATTGATCTTTGCTATTGTTCTCTTTGTTTCTGTTTCATTTATTTCTGCTCTAATCTTTATGATTTCTTTCCTTCTGCTAAGTTTGGGTTTTGTTTATTCTTCTTTCTCTAGTTCCTTTAGGTGTAAGGTTAGATTGTTTATTTGAGATTTTTCTTGTTTCTTGAAGTAGGCTTGTATAACTATAAACTTGCCTCTTAGAACTGCTTTTGCTGCATCCCATAGGTTTTGGATCATCGTGTTTTCATTGTCATTTGTCTCTAGGTATTTTTTGATTTCCTCTTTGATTTTTTCAGTGATCTCTTGGTTATTTAGTAACGTAATGTTTAGCCTCCATATGTTTGTGTTTTTTACGTTTTTTTCTCTGTAATTCATTTCTAATCTCATAGCGTTGTGGTCAGAAAAGATGCTTGATATGATTTCAATTTTCTTAAATTTACTGAGGCTTGATTTGTGACCCAAGATGTGATCTACCCTGGAGAATGTTCTGTGCGCACTTGAGAAGAAAGTGTAATCTGCTGTTTTTGGATGGAATGTCCTATAAATATCAATTAAATCTGTCTGGTCTATTGTGTCATTTAAAGCTTGTGTTTCCTTATTCATTTTCATTTTGTATGATCTGTCCATTGGTGTAAGTGAGGTGTTAACGTCCCCCACTATTACTGTGTTACTGCCGATTTCCTCTTTTATAGCTGTTAGCAGTTGCCTTATGTATTAAGGTGCTCCTATGTTGGGTGCATATATATTTATAATTGTTATATCTTCTTCTTGGATTGATCCCTTGATCATTATGTAGTGTCCTTCCTTGTGTCTTATAACATTCTTTATTTTAAAGTCTATTTTATCTGATATGAGTATTGCTACTCCAGCTTTCTTTTGATTTCCATTTGTGTGGAAAATCCTTTTCCATGCCCTCACTTTCAGTCTGTATGTGTCCCTAGGTCTGAAGTGGGTCTCTTGTAGACAGCATATATATGGGTCTTGTTTTTGTATCCATTCAGCAAGCCTGTGTCTTTTGGTTGGAGCATTTAATCCATTCACATTTAAGGTAATTATCAATATGTATGTTCCTATGACCATTTTCTTAATTGTTTTGGGTTTGTTTTTGTAGGTCCTTTTCTTCTCTTGTGTTTCCCACTTAGAGAAGTTCCTTTAGCATTTGTTGTAGAGCTGGTTTGGTGGTGCTGAATTATCTTAGCTTTTGCTTGTCTGTAAAGCTTTTGATTTCTCCATCGAATCTGAATGAGATCTTTGCCAGGTAGAGTAATCTTGGTTGTAGGTTCTTTCCTTTCATTACTTTAAGTATATCATGCCACTCCCTTCTGGCTTGTAGAGTTTCTGATGAGAAATCAGCTGTTAACCTTATGGGAGTGTCCTTGTATGTTATTTGTCATTTTTCCCTTGCTGCTTTCAGTAATTTTTCTTTGTCTTTAATTTTTGTCAGTTTGATTACTGTGTGTCACGGCATGTTTCTCCTTGTGTTTATGCTGCTTGGGACTCTCTGCACTTCCTGGACTTGGGTGGCTACTTCCTTCCCCATGTTAGGGAAGTTTTTGACTATAATCTCTGCACATATTTTCTCGGGTCCTTTCTCTTTCTCTTCTCCTTCTGGGACCCCTATAATGCAAATGTTGTTGTGTTTAATGTTGTCCCAGAGGTCTCTTAGGCTGTCTTCATTTCTTTTCATTCTTTTTTCATTATTCTGTTCCGCAGCAGTGAATTCCACCATTCTGTCTTCCAGGTCACTTATCCGTTCTTCTGCCTCAGTTATTCTGCTATTGATTCCTTCTAGTGTAGTTTTCATTTCAGTTATTTTATTGTTCATCTCTGTTTGTTTGTTATTTAATTCTTCTAGGTCTTTGTTAAGCATTTCTTGCATCTTCTCGATCTTTGTCTCTATTCTTTTTCCGAGGTCCTGGATCATCTTCACTATCATTATTCTGAATTCTTTTTCTGGAAGGTTGCCTGTCTCCACTTCATTTAGTTGTTTTTCTGGGGTTTTATCTTGTTCCTTCATCTGGTACATAGCCCTCTGCCTTTTCATCTTGTCTGTCTTTCTGTGAATGTGTTTTTTGTTCCACAGGCTGCAGGATTGTCATTCTTCTTCCTTCTCTAACCAGATTTTATTCTTAAAAAAATCAGAAAAACTACCTGGAAATTTGGAATTCAGTTATTTGATTGACATATTTTAAAATAATACAAACCTTGATGTAGGCATGGAAACACAAACACAGCAGGAGACAAACAGTGAAATATTTTTGTTTAAACAATTAACAGTTTTCCACTCAAATATAAATTCACATGGAAACTCCCTGAAGATGGACATACCACGATTCTTCATTATTAGAACTGTGTTTAAAAATATTGTTTCATCAATAACTTAGACCGTTTTTTTACACATTATGATTTTAATAATTTTCCTTACTGCATAATATGTATTTTTATTTTGTTGTATTACTGTTAGTGTTATTTTTACTAATAATAGATGCATGCAGTTTTCTAGTCATTATGTTTGTTTAATCTTTATAACATCCTCTTCATTATCATCAGTATTTTAAGGACAAGAGTGTAAATTTAGTGCCAATTATGTTGCAAAATAGTTACAAAGTAAATGGGGTAATACATTCACATACACACATTTTCTTTGCATCATATATCATGAATTATTGTAAGAAAGTCTTAAAATAATTTTATAGATATACTTATTAATTGAAAGTACAGAATTTTCCATTACAACTTTAAAAATAATTTAAATATTTACTCATTGATTTAAAATACTTGTTTTCAGGAAAAAAAAACATTCAGGGTATTTCTTTTGCAATACAGTTCTTTTTTAAATTGCATTACTTTTCTTTATGTTTTAAATCTTTCAAGATTTCCTACTCCCACAGTTCCTTTTTGTAACCAATATTGTTGTAACAATGTTGACAGAAGCACAGTTAGTGGTACAGAGAATAAATCCCTAAGGAAGCATGATGCAGTTTCATGCATGAATGTTTACCTGAGAACTAACTTATTAAACAAAAATACATACTAAAAACGGTTCAAATGTTAAAACAATAATAATAATTCAAGGGAAAAGGTAAGATGAAAGGCAGTGTCTTCTCCTTAATCAGGTTTTTGGTGACATGAATTAATCCCTTTGCCAAAATAATTTCAGTGACCGGAACTCTAAATATTTAAATGGGATAGATCCAGAATATCATTTTCTTTTTCTATATTTTCTAGTATTACATAATTAAGTTTTGACATTTGAATTTGCATATTGTTTGGTTTGCATTATTTTTTTGGTTGGTGGGTTGGCTAGCTTTGTACTTTGATAAGCTTTAATTACTTTTACCCTTCTGTTCATTGCAGTCATATCTGTCTGGGCAAAGCCTCTCATATTTCCCATCCCCTGGCAATTTTCCTTCTGATGGGCATACACTTTTTTTGTGTGTTTTAACTAAGTCTTTGCATATGTATTTATTTTAAAGAATATGCTTATGTATGTTTTTAATTTGCATAAATATTTTATGTAAGATCTCATTCTGTTTCTTACTTTTACATTAAGCACAATATATTGTAAGACATATCCAAGTTGTTATATGTATGTTTACTGCATTAATTCTGAATGGCACAAGTTATTCCAGTGTATGAGGTAGCCTTATTCCTTTTATCTATTCCCCTAGTGACGATACATAGATTGCCTCTAGCTCCCTGTCTTTGTAAATATAACGTGAGAAGAATCTTTGTACACGTCTGCTTATGAACTGCACATGAGTTTCTCTGGGAATATATATCCAGAAATGGTTTTATAAATAAAGAAACAAGAGTTTTCATAAACCAGAAGATTATTTTTTGGAATTGTGATTACACCTTCCATTTGTCTTGAACTGTATTTAAAAATGTCATTTTCCCCACATACTTGCTTACCTTGGGCTTATTTTCAAATATTTTAGATATTAATTGCTGTCTTTATGACATGGAATCAATCAATCCAGGATTGAAAATGTCTCTCAGTTTATGACTTCTTTGACACAAATGCTTAAAACTTTACAAATTTTACAAAAAGTATCTAGAGCATTCAGTAATTGATTATTGATACTTTCTAGATTTTTACAGCATTGGCAAATAACTTTACTTAATATTATCTTCCTTAGTTTGTTATTGTTGCTAGAGGGGAGCTCCAACTTGCAAGTTGGTACTTCCTGCAGGTTAAGATCTGTGGAAACAGACACTTAGTAGGGAGATGCAAGATGTTTGCTCAGTATCAACACCCATGAAATGAAGAAGGAGAAAGTGGAACTGGGTAGGGGAAGAAGAAAATGTATGATCCAGGCCCCATAAAGCCTTAGCCAACATGGTGGAAAGCCAAGTGTGTGTGCCCATGGCAGTTGTCAGAGTAGGGCCAAATATCTGGGACTTTATATCCCTGCCTCTCTCAGTCAGCAAACTTGGACTGTCCTGGGAAAGAAGTGATTCTGTACCAGTTTCCAAGCTCAGGACCTAAAAGAGCAGTAATAATTCTTGAAACACTCTGGGAGCCCTGAGCAACCATGTAAGAGATCCAACAACCTTGAGTGTACCATGCAGAAAATTCCATATGTAAGCCCTCTGATAGGAGAGTACTAATTCAGTTTTTGTGTCTTCTCTGCTAAGGTTTCAGACAGGTAAGGGGAGCAATTTTGAACTTACCAGGACAGTCCATCTCCCAGCTGATTACTAATGAATGTCTTTAGTCAGTGCCACACGGAGCAAAAGAATTTCACAGTTGACCACTGCTGAGTCTAGCCATAATAAGCATTATATATAATAAAATGGTTGCCCCTCTAAATTTGGGGGGAATTTATGTAACAATATATATGAGACCATATCCACTCTATTAACACACACACACTGTTCATGTTTTCTGTTGCTATACTTAATGTTTCACTGTAAGTGCTACCTGTTCAACTTTAAGTCAGGTGCAAAGCTATTGTGCACATATTCTTGTGTATATGAGTGTCTTGCTAATACATTTTCAAGCACAAAATTCAATTGTGTTTTATAGTAAGAGAAACATTGACAAGTAGAGTGCCATATAAAGTATAAAAGTATCCTGAATTTAAGGGAATTAAAAATAAAAATTGATGTTACTAGCATCTGAAAACATTAGGGATAATTAAAATTATACATTTAACTTTATTATTACTACTATTATATTTAAATAGATCACAAGTCACTTCATATATTGGGGAATTTTATGAAAAATAAATATTAGATTTATTTTGCGTGGTTCTAGAGTGAAGAGACTAGCACCAAAAATAGGTATATCAAAACATTTCTAACAAGTAAAACTGTGCCAAACAGATCAAGTTGCTTTGGGACCAGGATATTTCTGACCAAAAGAGAAACGGATAGTTTATCAAGTTTGGTAGAGTTGTAACAGTGACATTATAGAGTTGTCTAATCTAACACTAATATGCCTTGATAGTTTAAAAATAAATCTTCAGTTTTATTATATTATATATGGGCTCTACAGAGATGTGCTCCACCACTGTGTGTGTGTGTGTGTGTGTGTGTGTGCACGTGCGTGTGCATGCAGTGATAGCACAGTGTAATATAAATGGGAAACTTTCTCTACTGTATGTTTCTTTTCCCCCAAACTAAGTAACTGAATACCATATAAAGGTTGTCACCAGTCTTTCCATTTTGAAAGAAAAAAAATTTGTGTCTCCTTATGTGTATGAATATCGTAAATTAATGTACATGTGAAAATCTCACTGTAGTCCTCACTAATATAGATAGACATATGGATTGGTTGAGGACAAATCAAGCTGCCCTCCACTGGAGCATGACATTCTGCACTCTCACTTCCAGAATATGAACCTAGAATCAGGTTGGAAGGCAGATGGATAACAAAGACGAGACTGAGTGCTACTGTTTTAAGGATATGATGTGTCTTCTCTGCTTATTCAAATGATATGCGATTATAGGTGTCTCCTTTCTTACCAAATAACAATAGGACAGAGAGAAGAAAGATCTTCATCTTCTTTGAGAATTATATGTGTGCGATTTTTCCATTTCCTCATTTCTCATTCTAACTGCTGGACCAGCCATATACATGTGTGCCTTGTAGCTTCAGGTAGTAATGATAAAGTGGCCCTTATAAAGTTGTGTCTTGTGGGTGTGATGTTTACACATACTAACAAATTCATTTACTATACTAATGAAATTACAAAGAAAATTTATTTTATATAAAATTAACTCATGCCTGTGATGAAAAATATTAAAATAGTAATACAATGCCTACAATTTAAATATTTATAACAATTTCTATTCAATACTAAATCTACACATGCAATACTTTTCTCTCTTCCTTCACTTTCTCTGTCCCTCGCCCAGCACCCCCACCCCCCACAGAATGTTAACACTCCAGAATAACACATGGTAAAATGCTTAATGAATTGGTGTTTTTCCCTATAACTTCTTTTTAAACTCTATTTAAAACCCTTGCAAACAATATACAGAGATCAGTGATCCTGTGCATAATGTCAAAATTTGAATGATGTAACTCACATGTAATAAGTAACTGGAAATTAGTCTAGTTGACTTTCGATTTGTAAGAAGCATAATATTTAAAATATGCTACCGTTAATGCAAACTGAAATACAAATCTGAGATACTTATTTACCAGCATGTGGCTCTTTTTGGGCTTTCAGTGAACATGCATATAATAATCTTAACATAACTCAGTACCACAAAACATGTCAGATTGGTTTGATGGTTACATTGATAAATTATATTTTAATAAACACACTCTAATTAGAGTAAAAGTTGTACTGAATATGTTATAGATATTACATGTAATTAGTTAAATATGTTAAAATTTGTGATATAAGGAAACACGTATTTTTACATACAAAACAAAATTTAAAAAGAAATATATGCTTAGCCATTATTGTAATGACTATAATTTGTTATAGTGAAATAAATAAAAATAAATATGCTTTGTAATGACAATAATTTGATACATTCAAATCAAATTAAGCATGCATATGAGGCAGTTGAATATGGTAATACAAGGCACCGGAATTAGAATCAATCAGAGTTTAGTTAAATGTAAGATCTAGAACCATACATGGGCTATGTGAGTTTGGGAAATCATGTTTTATATACATGTACTAGACAGGATTGAGGGTATAGGAAATGACGTTCTAAAGTTCACACATAATTTACACTTCTTATTCAGTAAAATTACTTCTAAAAAAGTTTTTTTAATTCTTAAAATTTGCACCTACATTTTCCCCCATAGAATAAAAAAATATACTGTAGAACTTTAAAGAAACTCTCAGAAGGCTTCATGGAGGATTTCTATCTTTATATGTGCTTTGAGAGGCAAACAAAACCTTTCTTAGCAGGAAAATACTGCCTAATGCACAAAAATAATCCTAAACTTAGGCTGCATACCATAGTCTAATCAGTTTAGTGAAATAAAAATTATGACAGAGCTAATCCATCGCATTCAAATCAATTGGTCAATTGTAAGGATTTTTCAAACTATTGGCTCTAACATTGTGAGTCACAACCTTTTGTTAATAGTTATACTTAAGTTTTGCAGAGTTAATACTTCTATTATCTGTAACAGTTACAGATGGGCCTTATGTCCCATAAATGTAATGCTTTTTTGTAGATTTTCTGTGAATTTCCATTTAACTCAAATTATGAAAATTAGGTATAAAATTGGTATTTTAGAATTAGCCCACCCATTTAATGCAATTCTAATGTTTTCCTTGTCTGTCTAGGTATCATCACAGATTGTTTATATTCCTAAATGGAAAGTAAAATGTAGAATAATAAGCAGTTAAAGAAGTATAGTTAAAATAAAACTGATCTCCTAAGGAAGGGTATTGTTTAGAATTTTTCATTGCAGTTTCCTTTTTTAAGCAATAAGAAACTCTACAGTGAACCCGCTCTGTTTTATGTACCTTCCAAATCTTTTTTTCTAAATATTTTGTCTGTCAGGCTATATTTGACTTTTATTGATTTTTTACCCTCTTTCCAGTTGTTTGAGATCTGGAATAATTTTGGCAACATGTTTCATTTTCTGTATGATTTTGCACAGTAAAATTGTTGGAACACTGGCACACTTGTCCACCTGCTAAAGCTGAAAACTGTCACCTAAAATTGACATCCAGTCAAGATTTTGCGAGTACTTATAGTATTGGGAAAGTTTTTAAATTATGAGTAATAATTTGGTAAGTTTCTCAGAATCAGCCCTGAATTCAGGACCTTTTATTCAGAACATTTTTTTTCTGTCAAAAATAGCTATTTAATAAGGTTTGAATGACAGTTATCCTTAAGTTTGTTCCTGAAACTACACTCACATTGCTGACTTCTACAGTCACAGCTATAACATCTATTTGGTAATATGAGTCCTTCTATAAACAATTTATGTTACAGTTATATTCTTTCTATGTATAATTTTGTAGTTATTGAATAAATAATTATTAGTATTCTGTATACTTAAAGATGGATAAGACGTTTATTTTTCAAAATCCTAATAAGCTAATAAACTCTAGAAGAAAAAAAAAATTTAATACTAATAATATCAGAATCTGTTAACTTTTCACTTTTTATAATCAGAGATTATGCTTATCAATCTTTGTATGCACTTAATAAATTTTGGTTGTAATAAACTAGCAAAATAAGAAAATATTTTATGACATTTATTACTCTGTGTTTAAAGGCATATATTCATTATTAGAGTTAAAGTAAACTTAATTATAAAAAAAATATGTAAAAGTGAGTTTTAAATTAATTCTTGCTTTTAACTTAGGTGATGAATACAGAGTACCAAAATCAGTTAAAAAATAAATAGCAGAAAACAAAATGAAAATAGGAAAAAAATCATCTTCCATCTGATTTCGTCTATGTGGTGACCATTATCCTGATGTCTGAAATTCTGGACTCTTTCCCAATCATGTCTACATAACAGACAAGTACAAATAGTAGAGAAAAAGGATGTTTCAAATGTGTTTGTGTTTTGAAAAAGATCTTTGAAAATATGCAATGAGTTTGCAATATTAAAAAGGTAAAAACAATGTATTTCCTTTAGCTAGAGATATATTATTCATTTTTGTGTGATATTAATGAATGAATATAAGTTAATTATATATTAAAGATATGGTTCCAAAATCTAACTCATATATGTAAAATTGTTTACAGATTAAAGTACATTGTAAAATAAAACAAATAATAATTAAAAGGAGAATAAATATTTATATAAGATGCATAGGAAATATTAAATCTCAGGATTCATATTTCCAAAACAACACATATACTTATCTCATCCTGAGGTTTCATCTTGATTCGAGGTTTAGAAGTTTCATCAAATCATTTACAGGAATAATTAAGAAGGTTAGTATGCCACATGATAATTAAAAAATATTTACTCAGCACTGATTTTGGGATTTAGCTCTCAGAATATGGTGTAATTCTGGCCTATCTCTAAAAATGAATGGAAACAGGGCATTTGATTATCCCACATCATTATCAAGTCCATTTAATCCTGTAACTTTATGTCAAAATATTCCACTTCATTATATATTAAACAAATATTTATTTGTGCCAACATGTATAAATTACATGTTATATTCAGCAAATGCAAAAGGCCTGTGGTTCTATGGTAGAGGAGGTAAGAAAAATAATTTATAGACCTGAGTGAGTGGCTGAGTATAACAAGTAATTTATCTGCAAATCTATAAATAAGGTCTAGAAGCTTGTTATGCTTAAATTAAAAAAATTTTTTTCTACTATTTTCAATGACATTTGTACTCTTTTATTTAACTGGACATTTTTAAAGCAATCAAAATTTAGAATTTATGATTATTTTTACATAATATAGGTAGACAGATTTTGAAATCATGCATGCAATGTAGGTTATTGCCAATGATCATTTTAGTCTGAAAAGCAAGTAGAAAATTTTACAGGAGGTTGGTCTTTCTTATTGCTCATCAAGGTAATAGAATTCTTAGCATTTTTTACATATGGCATCTGAAATCTGAAACAATTTTAATGACATGTATTACTTAGTTTTTTGCACGACGGCTCAACACATATCTCTTTGCAACCAAAATTAGAAATCCAGACTCTAACATAAAACAATATACATAAGATTTCATTCTTAAATGCTAAAATTGCATTTTTTCACTTGAGTGTTACATACCAGCGTCAATTGATATAAATTGTAAACTTAAGAATCAGGAGGTGAGAGTTAAATAAACTTGCCTGCGTACATTAGCTCCTCCTCTGGGGAGGGGTTTGGAAAAAAAAAATTACACCCAAATGTAATTACCTCAACTTTAAAATAAAGAATCAGAATCTGATTTAATATGACAGATAGTGGAAGAAAATAAAATAATGGTGACATCAATAGTGGAACGTTTTCGGTAACTTTCACAAGAAAGGGAAGAGAAAAACAACTATTTGTACCAAGAATAGAGATTTCTTATGGAGCGAACACAACCTGAAGTGGCCCTAAGTATCATTCTATAATTTTCAAAAAGAAGTAACAGGTTTATAAAGCAACAGACAATGGTGATATTTGTGGATAATATCTTAAAATGATTTTGTAATGTTTCTTATTTATGCCTCTTGAGTTGCCTTAGGGATATGGACAATACTCCTTTATATAGTTTGAAATTTTAATTTATTTGTCACATATTTTGAATACTTTATTATAATTGCATCTATCAAATCATATATCTTAAAGAAAATAAAATTCAATTTACCTGAATACAGATCACAATTACCAATTTAATGATAACTGTGTAAATGCTACAAAAATTCAAAGTGTCATTTCACCAAAATAGAACACTTTTGATTCTCCCTTATGGCATGGCAATGCTGGTTGAATGGAATTATACAAAGTTGAGTCCCTGGACAAAAGCTTGATTTGACAGCATGATTAACAGAAGAAAATTAAGTAGGTAAAATCAGAATACTAAGTCCTTTCCAACTAAGTGCATGCCAGAAGCCAAGTAAAAAGTCAATATTTTTCCAATTCCAAATGGCAGGACTGTGACAGGAAAAGTGAAATTCAAAGATCATATGGGCAGGTAAACAGTACAATAGTATTAGAAACCAGAAGCAGTCAGAGGGGACTATCCATGGATATTATAGTTAAAGGGATATCACAGCTAAGAGAGCTTATATGTAGGGGATTCTCTTTTAATTTCTGAGTGCTGTGTACTGCTTTATTAAATACCTCATATTAATGCATCGGCACAGAAACCGTAAGAACCAAACAAAAATTCTCAGTATTTTCATTGATATTGTTTTAGAAATTCTAGGAAGGCAATAGTACAAAAAGATCAAAATATATATAAAAACACAAATACATCCATATACTTTCACACACATGTACATGCACACACAAAAGGACAATATAGCATACATAGAACATTCCTGGGGAGAAACCCAGAAGTCTAATAAAAAAATGGGTTTTTATTTTGCTTCATAGAAATTACAATTTTGCTTCAAAATTGTAATTTCTATGAAGCAAAAATAACACATTATAAGTATAATGAAACGACTGATTTATTATCGCAGGAAAAAATAATCAGTATAAACAGTATTTCTGTGATTAAGTAAGAGAAACACTTTTATTAGAATATTTAAGAGTATAAACAAATGGAGAAACATGCACAGTTTCTTTTTCTTCATTAATTTATCCATTTATTTATCAAATATCTATTGAGGACATATGAACCATTCAGAGTTCCAAGGCAAGAGTATGATAGACAGCAGGTGTTTGCTTTATTTTTTTTAACTGAGATATAATTGACATAAAACATTATGTTAATTTCAGGTGTACAACATAATGCTTTGATATTAATATATATTGCAAAATGGTCACCAGCAATGTCTCATCCGTCATCATACATAGTTACAAAATTTTTTCTAGAGTTTCTAAATGTAAAGATTAAGTGTTATAAAATAAAAGTGAGTTTATTGTAAATAACTGATCGAATTTTTGAAATTCTAATTTAAATCTCATTTTGTGTGTGTGTGTGTGTGAGTGTGTGTGTTTTCTGGAGGACTCAGTAAAGCTACATTACAACTAAGAAGAAATAAGAGGAATTTTTTTTAAAAAGCAGGAAAGAATTAACATCACTACAGATTATCTCAGATTACAGAACTGTAGTTATTAAAATATTTTTGTACTCATGTGTGAAGAAAGAAATCATAGCAATAGTACAATAAATACTGCAGAAGCTAACTCCCATCTTCTGTTTAATGCCGAAGTATCAAGGAGGACTACCTTGAAGATCTTATATGAAAGGGAAGTCCTTCCTGCAGTTTATTTCTACCCTACTTTGTTTTACTTCACAATTTTAATTACTAATTGTCATATTACATATCATGTGTAGGTGTTTTTTCTCAGTGTCCTGAGAGAATAGAAACTCTTTGATAACAGACTTCTTTTTTTTTTTTTTTTTTTTCATTACTGCAGAGCTTGGGTCTGTAAGAGTACTGGGCCTAATAAGTATGTGATGATAGAATGTCTTATATACGAGGTAAAAAAAAAAAAGGCACCCCAGAATAATAAGGAAGCAGAGATTATTCAAATAGTAGTAACGAGTTGCTGTTTCAAATGTATAAAAAGGTTCTGCCGAGGAGATTTGCAAAAAAAAGTCCAGTTCGAATAAGGAGTATATTAAAAATTTTAACAACGTAGAATAATTGTTTAGCTGACCTAGACAAACTAGAGACATTTCAAATACTTAAAATAAATAAGTTACTAAACAAAGGTCCAGAAAATTTAATTCATTATGTAGTTTTTAATTTCTAAACAAATCTAATGGATATATTTATATAGATTATGTTTTAATCCTAGAAGATGCTGAGTACTGGGAACCTGAATAATTTAATATTTGTTTGTTCATCTGGCTAGAGATGTACCTATAACATGTAGTCCACTCTTAATAATAATCAAATGATAATAATACCAAAAATAATAACTTTCATTTATATAGGGTTGTTTATAAACTATTTTACTAACATTGGGATTTTTACTTTGTTGTCAAGAAACTGATAATCAAGGAAGTTATGTGGTAATTTAAGATCCCATGGCTACTTGGAAGCAGTTATGGACTTGAGACAGGAGACAGATGGGCCCCCCCTCCGGGTAAACAGTTGGAGTTCCCTGTGGATAGATAGACGAGAATTGCAGGACAATTGAAAGAGGAGGCTGAGCCCTGCCCAGATAGAAGACAAGAGACCACATATTCCTCATTCTCGAAGTCAGGAGACCTCCCCGACCACATGCGCAGAAAGTCTCCTTGGAGGTCAAAAGGGGAATGATGCTAAGTGATGCTAACTACCCACAGGCCTCTTCGGTGGAATCCATCTTGGCTAAGAGATGCGAGCACACACATGGGAAGATCCTGAGATATACCAAATACGGACTTTGAACCAAGCAAATCAAAATGATTGGCCAAAGGAAACCCAGAAGAAATGCCCCATATAAGTGATTTTAACTGCCACAAGTGTGCAGCTCTCTCTCTGAGCCCACTCGTGTCTATCCGTACGTACTGTACTCTTTTTTTCTCCCAATAAATACTTTACTTGTTTCACTACTTTCCGTCTTTGCGGGAATTCTTTTTCTGCAAAGCCATAGGGCCAGGACCTTGTCACTGACCCCTGCTCTAGTGGCTAGGATTTGGTGCTCTCACTGCCGCGACCCGACTTTAATCACTGTCCAGGAATTGAAACCCTGCTTCAAGCCGCTGCAGGCCAAGGCCACCTGGGTTCAGACTGGTAATCCACTGGTCACATTGAAGAAGTAATTTGGGGGGAATTAGAACATTTATTATATGTATTATTAAGGGACATTCTATTATCCCACACAATCATAACCATATTTGGAAATATGGCCAATTGTGAATTAGAATTAGGTGAGTAATTTTGAGTAATTAAAAAGAAAGGATTCAAGTCCTTGGTGACTACACACAAACGGACAGGTGCATGCATTACTGATTTCTCCGATTCTTTGTAGCTGTGTTCTGTCCAGAACTTTTGCCTGGATCCTCACCCTCTTAATATGCTCCCAGAGTCAGCAAATCCCATATGGGAAAAGGCCACTGCAGAATGTCAACTCATTCTTCTGTGGTGCCACTTTCTCCAGAATTTTGTCCTATTAAATTCAGGTTGCTTCAGTGGTTCTCTAATGGCAGGAAACAGTATATTTTCTGTCAAGCTTTCTTAGTTGTTTTCTGCAGTAGATAAAAATCTGCTTGATTCAAGCAAATTAAAAAAAAAAAATTTAGTACAGTGGTAAATTGAAATGCTAATGTAAAACTCTCAATGATTGTAGGAGAATTGCAGTGATGGGCTTTGTCTTCATAAGACAATGCAACTAGGAATATAAGGTTTAAATATAGAGAGAAGGTCAGTAAAGTTTAAGGTAAATACAAACATTACCAATGAGAATTTGGTGAATTCCACTTTTTTTAGGTATTCAACATTTTCTTTTAAAGGACACATTTATAAAAGAGCATCCTGTGTATGTGCCCAGACATACATTTCAACTTATTTTTATTTTTTAAAATTGTTTTAGGCCGTGCAGCGCGGCATGCGGGATCTTAGTTCCCCTACCAGGGGTCTAACCAGTGCCCCTGCATTGGGAGTGCGGAGTCTTAACCACTGGACCGCCAGGGAAGTCCCTCAACTTATTTTTAACTAAGACAATGTGACTATACAGTTCACGATGAATGAACAGTTTAACATCACTTATATAAAATGTTACATGAAGAATCTTTAAAAAATTGATTATGGTCCCTCTATCTAAATTTGAGGGCACTTTCCACATCTTTTGCATGACCCCAGCTGGGAAGACTGTGTTAACATATAGGATAACTAGAGTTAGGAAATATTTAAAGCATTATTCTCCATCCTTCATTTTAGTAACAAAGGGAGATTAGAACATTAAACAAATATCTCATTCAAAATATTTAGTGCTCCTCCTCATTTCTGTCTTTCTCCATCTCTGTCTCTGTCTTTGTTACTTGACTCACAATGAAACACAATCTGATAGAAGATATTTAATGATTAGTTTTACTAATAATAGTTTGTGAAAAAGTTCCCTAAGAATGCTTTTAAAAACTTAATATAGATGACTTCTGAATATCAAAATAAGTTTTTATTAACATTCAGGAGAATTATTTTTATTAAGTGTAAATTGTTTCCTTGATATACAAATAAAAATTAATTTATTATAATTAAGAAGAGTAGAACTCACATACTCTTCAATAGTATAAAATTTGTTTGTCCTGAGAAACATTTTTGGCTGATATAGCCTCTGAAATGGATACACATACCTATCCTTGTTCTCCGGAGATGAAACTGTGCTCCTTTTAAGCTAGCATTTTTTGGCAAAAAAAAGGACATAGTTTTGATGTGCTCAAGTTCAAATTTCTGGGTTGTTTTTTAATAGTTGAGCAATCCTAAAATGCACAGAACCCATGAGATCCAAATTTGTGACATAAACAATATTAAGAACTAAATTATTTAATGGAAACTAGTCGATTCTATTTAATATTAACAACAAGAATTTATGAGTTGCTTTTCTATGCATTTGAAAGGAAACTAAAGTTAAAAAATGCCATTTTTAGATAAAAAAGTCATACTGTTTTAAAAGTGTAAGACAACTTGCTGTTCTCTATGTCTGGTTGAAATCATTTTTATGTTAAGAAGAAACTATGTACACAATGATTTAAAAGGGAATAGTTCAAAATCCACACTTTTCCTGGTGAAGTATGAGTCATACTTTAAGTTAACATTAAAAGAATTTGTATTTATGCCAATGCTATTTTAAAGAAGCTAGGAAGGATATGCTTAATGCATTTCAAAAGGTATCTAATAAAATAGTTTATTTTGTAATGTGGTTGGATTTGAATCTACTTAAATTCATTTATATTTTTGGGTATGAAGTCCAACCATTCATCTTTGAGGATGTTCTATTCCCTGTGTTGTTTTCAGTTACTGTTCATTTGCAGAACTTCTAAACTCTGTAAAACATTTAGGAGGAAGCACATGAATGAAGACATGCAAAGTCAAGCTTAATACCTATGATTTTTTCCATTTATGTTGATTTTGTTACTTTAAAACATTTTAGGAAGTTTTCTTAATTCAAAAAATGAAAAGTAATCTAGCATACTTTTAAAATAGCAAGCCAATAGAAAGCTCCTCTTATTTTTAAAGAAAATAAAGTCTCTCTCCATTAGAGTCCAAAGAAATTAGGCGTTCAAATGTATTTTCCAGGGAAGCTCTATATTATACATCATCTTATTTGAAAAAAAAGAAAAAATAATCTAACATTCTGATAATCACAGAAGATAATTTAGGGACTAATAAAGATAAGGCTACATTTCATTTATTTCAAGTAAGTTATGCTGAAAATATTTCCTTAAATGCAGATAAATACTATATGCTCAACTATAGAAAAAATATATTGTGTTTTTCCACATATATCACTACTCTATCCAGGATAGAATAGTGAGTTGTCTTATGTTATTGACACCATGGACAAGTAACAATCCTTTCTTTGCATCGTCTAACCTTCAGAAATGATAACACTGGTCACTAGCTCCCAGCGTTGGGTAAAGTAAGTGAAATAATGTATTTGGAATATCTCTCAAAAGATTTGGTATTTCTGGCTTTCTGGGCAGAAATCATTTAATTTTTGTCTTTTTAATGCCAAAACTCTACAACATACAATTTTCTCAATAAATACTTGTTAAATTAAGGAATTTTTCAAAGACAGTACTTAAGGAGCGTAAAAAACAATTTTAAATAGTATTAAAATTATATATTTACATCCATTTGGGTGGATCTGGTTGGTGATTTTATCTCAGTTTTGCTCACCAGAAGTTTTTTATTATTATATAGCAAACATAACCTTACATTGTCTTGAAGGGAAAGTATGTCTGCTTTTGATTATAGCCACTTAAATCTAAGTCAAGTTTTAAAAAATCTAAATATTTCTGTAACTAATTACTTAGGTACAGTATTTGACAAATTTTTTCTTTACCTTACAGCCTAAAGCACTATTCAGATGACTGCATAACTGTGTGTAAGAAAGAATAAGTTTGTTATTAGTAATATTTATTTTGCATTAATGCATATGCCTATTTGTTGGTATGATATTTTAGCATTTGTCAGCCATTAGTGAAATGTTAATAGAACATGGGTCTAAAGCAATGATAGTTATGCAGATTTGTATCCAAAACGCTATCTTCAGTCAAACACTTCTATTTTCTATTAAAATCAATTTAAAATTGTCTGCAGTATTCAGTTGGAATGCTTTAGTAAATCAGTAATCACTATGTTGTCAATTCCATATATTTTACATTCTCTCAATTTCATCATTTACTTAAGATAAATTAGTATTTTTCCAGGAACCACAAAATAAATATTTCTCCTTTAGAACCCTCTTGCACTGGTGATGGGAATGTAAATTGATACAGCTATGCTGCAGAACAGTATGGAGTTTCCTTAAAAAACTAAAAATAGAATTACCATATGACCCAGCAATCCCACTGCTGGGCATATACCCAGAGAAAACCATAATTCAAGAAGACACATGCACCCCAGTGTTCATTGCAGCACTATTTACAATAACCAGGTCATGGAAACAACCTAAATGCCCATCGACAGACGAATGCATAAAGAAGATGTGGTACGTATATACAGTGGAATATTACTCAGCCATAAAAAGGAACGAAATTGGGTCATTTGTAGAGATGTGGATGGACCTAGAGACTGTCATACGGAGTGAAGTAAGTCAGAAAGAGAAAAACAAATATTGTATATTAATGCATATATGTGGAATCTAGAAAAATGGTACAGATGAACTGGTTTGCAAGGCAGAAATAGAGACACAGATGTAGAGAACAAATGTATGGACATGAAGGGGGGAAGCAGGGGTGGGGGGTGGTGGTGGTGGTATGAATTGGGAAATTGGGATTGACAGGTATACACTAATATGTATAAAACAGATAACTAATAAGAACCTGCTGTATAAAAAATAAATAAAATTCAAAAAAATTTCTCCTTTAAATAGTATGAATATTAAATAAATTTAGTTATTGCAATTATAAAGTATCAATGTATTTTATAAACACCAGTTATTTATAAATTTTGAGATGAACTCAATGTTATCCATAAAATAGTTCAGGATGGGGAAATGCATTGTTACAATCGCTTTTCTTTTAACCACCATATTTGATATAAGGAGAAAAGTTAGCCCTTTTTCTTTAAAAAAGAATATTAAGTTGTACTTTGCTGCTTATATTTGCCTAGACCATAGTTTCTCAATCTCAGCACTGTTGAGCTTTTATGTCAGATAGTTCTTTGGTTGTGAGGTTGTTTTGTGCATTATTGGATATGGAGCAGTATCTCTGGCCCCAACCCACTATATGAAGTCGTAAGCCCCGTCATGACAACCAGAATGTCTCCAAACATTCTTTAGGTCCCCTGGGGACAAAATTTCCCCTTTAATTTAGAACCACTGGCTTAGCCTCTTCAGTTTACAAGTAAATACGGAACCTTGTTAATAAAAACACTCTAATGTAATTACCTCCTGCTATATCTTGCCAGATTCTGTACATATTCAAAAACTCACTTGTTGCATGAATGTAAAATAATGTAAAACAGAGTGTCATTTTAATAAGCCACATAGGCAGAGTGTAGTCTGGGAATAGTCTGATTCTTTTCTTTACTCTAAAACATCCAAGTAAATGAAAAAATAAAAGGGAGGAAATTAAAGGTGGATATTTTCTTTCCTTTCCTGTGAATTTTTATACTGTGCTAAAAAATAAGGAGAGTTTCTATACTTTCTGAAGTCTGTTGTTTAGAATGATCTACATTTTCATGTAATATTAATTATACAGATTTCCCTACCCCCTAAATTGTGACTACTTTTGATTAGTTTAGCTTGGTAAGTCAGAGTAGTTGATGCTCCCAAATTCAGAAGACACTTTTCTGGTTAGAGTGTCAAATGCCTTTGAAGTTTTAAGAAGTTAACGGTTTGTCGTAATGAATTATTTATTCTCAATTCTTTTTGAAAGGTAGTAAAACATATTTGAATGGTCACTGTGATTACTGTAATTTGGTTAAGAGTGAGGATCGCTGGCAAATATGTTTGCCTATACTTTTTAGAATCTTGTTGTTCTGTACTTTCATCCACGTTATGGACAGACATGGAGAACAGAGGAAATTGACAAAAAGAAGATAGGTCCTCCAAGGCTAAGAAAAGCCTTCAGTTACCTCCAAATTCAGATTTTTTTTTTTTTCCGGAGAAATTGACCATATCTTATCCACCGTAGTTGACTTCTCTAGCCTAAGAGGTTTAAACTAGCAGTAGTTCTGTGGTCAATATAAAAGATTCAGCCCATCCCCTCTCTACATATAGACAAACACACATATGTACACATTTATATGTATATTTATGTACATATAATACCCTCGGATATATTAATATATGTTATGATATATTAATATATCCATATGTGTACATAAATACATATTTTATATATACATATATATTAATAGAATAAATCCATAATTGTGGATATGGTAATTATGAAGTCTCCACTAGGAATGACCTAAGTGCCTGAACACAAACAACTTTGAGATCCTGTCTCTTGTTACCTTAGAACTCCTTCCTTTTGCATCTTTTATTTTAATGCCTAGAATTCTAACAAGAGATTTCAACATGATTAAGAAGAGGAATCTTATGAGAGCTTTAGCATTGGAATGTAATCTGTAAATTTAATATTTAAATCTCATATTTATGAACCAGAGTCATATTATCTCCATTTATTAAATTTCTCCAAAAATATTGTATTTGCAAGGGAAACTCAGACCATAAATCTTGCCTACTTTATTTGACAAATATTCTTCAGACTTCTTCAGAAATGAGGATGAGATATTACACTGAAAATAATATTTCTAAACTAATCACTCTAGGCAGTTCAGCAAAAGGGAATGACTGATTCTGCTGAAAGGCGTATAAAGAGCATATGTTCTAATGCTGAAAATATGTGTGTATGTATACACCCATATTTTTAAAGTTAGATTATAGACAGCCACTGCAACTTTTACCAGAATATCTTTATGTGGTACTTGTGTATATACACAAAGAAAGATTTCATATTTTTTTTTGAGTTGAAATTGTATGATTTGAATAGGGAATGGTTTCCCTGCTGAATATATATTTCTTTCTTTCTTTCTTCTTCTAAGCCTGTAGAAGGTAATGCTATTCAAACTTTAGGGTTTTGAATCAAGGAAATCCTATTAAAATACTGGTGTACTGAAGGCATAATTAAATCCTTAAACCTTATCATACATTGGGGTGAGGGCATTAAGATCAGGAGCACACCCTGGGAAGGCATCAGAGGTCTGGATATCAGTAGGAGACTCTGGTGATTGGGTGTGGCATGAGAGTAACAGATGCCTTTGATTCTGGTAATTCAGGGGAAGTTTATGAACAATATTGGAGAAAAGCCAATTATAAAAAAATATAACTCGAGTTGGCTCTGCTGCAGAAACAAACACCACATGTAAAAAAGTAATAGTCGACTCTTCAAAACTCATTCCTCAAATCCAAATTGGGTCCTCTGTTTTCAAATAAAAACCACATTCTGTAATCAGCAGATACTTGAAACTTAGTTAGAATACATTTTTAATGTAGTGAGAAAACAAAGTCATGGTAAACAGCCAAAAATTCAGTGCAGAAAATTCTGTGTTTATGTGACTTCAATAGCATTGGTCTCATAGTCTGTGCTTTACAGAAGATCGCTTCTGGCACAATGTAAAAATCAAATTTTTTACATTGTGGTAAAAAATCTGTGTGGTAAAACCTTTAGTTTCTAACTAAAGTCTTATTTGGATGCATATTCCTGAAATACTCATCCCTCTTCCTTAAAATAGCAGCAAATTGTTATAAATTAAAATCATACTTTTAAAAAATTAGTGTAACAGGAGATCAGCTAGGTGCTTTGTGTCTACCTAGAGGAGTGGGATAGGGAGGGTGGGAGGGAAAGGCAAGAGGGAGGAGATATGGGGATGTATGTATATGTATAGCTGATTCACTTTGTTATACAGCAGAAACTAACACACCATTGTAAAGCAATTATACTCCATTAAAGATGTTAAAAAAAATTAGTGTAAGGAAGATTATACATAATTTGTGTCAAATAAGAAAAAGATATTATATATTAGAAAGCATTTCAGAAACATTATTCCCTTTGCAAATCTGGTACTCCCTGTATTACAAATAAGTGATGCATTACATTATGTAAACAAGTTAATAACCAGTACTGAAATAAATACGACCAATATATTTAGAATGTTATATAAGAATCAAAAGAAAAAAATAATGCTTCAACCAGATATGTATCATTTGGATGTGTTTAAGCCAGTTAAAATATACATTCATTCACTGAATAAGTATCTTTGTGCATTACTATGTGCCACGTATTTTTCTAGGTACTGAACAAACAATAATAAAACGTACAAAAGAAATTACCCCATGAAGTTTGTATTCTAGTAGGAGAGGTAGTAATAAGTGCTAAGGGGAAGCCATAAGGCACAGAGCAGGGAAGGAGCATAGGAAATGTTGAAACTGGATGCTAAAAGTTTACATAAGATCGCCAGGGAGGGCTTCTCTGCCTGACCACATTATGGGTTTGTGGATTCTAGGCACATTTGACTTAGGGACCCCTTTCTTCATTAAATAGACACACACATATGGGTATAGGTATGTATATAATTTTATTTTATGACCTTGATATAAAGACATAGTATTAATATTATATATTAAAACATTTTACTTGACATAAAAGTTTATTTCTTTTCTCTTAATTTTAAAATAAATTGAAATATTTTTGAGGAACCTTAAGAGTATTGTGTACTCTTAAGTATTGTACTAACTGAGCCTAGTGGATGCATTGGTCCTATCTCACTGAGAAGACATTTTCTGAAAAAAAAAGAAAAGTTAAACAAATAAACTAATTAGAGACGTATCTGGGGGATAGCATTCATAAGGGACAACCATTAAAATGTCTGCTTGTGGGACCTTGCTTGGCATATGCAAGGAACAGCAATGAGTCCAATATGACTGGAGTGGAGTGAGGAAAAGAAAATGTGAGGCCAAGTAAAAGATGCAGTGAGACAGTTGGTAGAGAATCTGTGTTGGTAGGGCCTTGTAACTCATTCACTAAAGGCTGTGGGCTTCATTCTGAGCAAGAAGTGATGTCACTGAGGGAGGTATTCAGCAGAGAAATGACATGACCAGACTTTGATTTTAGCAGAATCACTTGGGATGAAGGAGACAAGGGCAGGTCTTAGCCTCTTAAGACAGTATCCAGGGTGATGCTATTTAAGTGTAAAGAAGGATCTGGTAGTATTCTGGGAGAAAACTGATTGTGTCTGGGGCTGGGGTGATGATTGGAGGTGGTGATGTGGAGTCAAAGTGAAGCTAAAAGTATTTGCTGAAAGACCATAGGTGGGGTCGAGAGGGAAAAAAAAGCGGAACATAGGAATCTATAAGGATTTATTTCTGAGCAAATGAAATAAGAGCACTGGCATTTATTGAAATGAAGAAGACTACAGGAAGAGTAAATATTGGGGTGGATATCAATAACTCAGTTTTGCACGTGTTAAGTTTGCAACAACTATCATATACACAAATGGAAAAGTCAAGTAAGCATAGGATATTTAGACCTGGAGGTCAAGAGAGAACTAGATTGAAGATGCAAATCCAGGAGCTAGCATTTATATGATATTTAAATCATCAGACTACATGAGATAGTTTAGACAGTGAGACTAGATAATAAAAAATAATGTCAAATAGTCCAGGGCCACGACCACATTTAAGGCTGAGAGTGGTGTCCAAGAATTCAGGTGAAAGAAGTACTTCAAAAATAGAGTAGTACTGTACGAAATGCTCCTAAATAGCTAAAGTAATATTACTACAATTTGATCATTGAAATCGCCAATGTGAAATTCATCGGTGACTTTGGAAAGAGGAATTTTAGTAGAGTTTGGGTACAAAAAGTAGTGGAAGGGACCAATATCAAGTCAGCAATTATATTCTACGCTTTCAAGAAGTTTTTCTGTAAAGAGGAGGTAAATAGAGCAGAAGCTAGAGAGGAAAATAGGATCAAATCAGGTATTTTTTAAGATGGAAGAAATAGTTTATCTTTGTGATGGTGTGAATAATACAAAAGAGAATTGGTAGAAGAGGAGAGGGAGATTCAATGTAGCAATGTCATTGAGTATGTGTGAGGGAATGAAATGTAAAAGCAAGGAAAGGTGTCGGTCTTAGCTAGGAGCAAGGCAGTCCATCCATTGTTACTGTTTATGCATAAAGAGTAAATTAGTAAATAATAAATTATTTGATTTGCCCATAAGAATTCAATAAACAGAAGCTGAAAGAATTTTACTTTTTATATTCCTCATATCATACATATATATTTTATTCTGTGAGATCCTCTAAAAGTAAAACAACTCAAAGTGGCATGATCACATAATACACTGTGACACTGAAAGCTCGCACTCTGAACTTCCAACAAAGTGTCTATTTCTTTTTGGTTATAGGTGTGAATATGTGTGGTATAGCAAATTTTTTTTGTATCTACCCACAAGATGCATACCAGTCTCTTTATTTTCTGACTCAATTATTTAGGAGCATAGGCATGACCATAAAATTTAGAATTTTTCTATTATGGCATGATTTTTTAAGTAAATGAATAAAACATCAATATATAATTTAGAAAAAATAAAACTATTACAATATCTGTCTCATTCAATATTTGAATATGTTAGTAATACTGAATTCTATTCAAACAGATATAAACTGTTGGAAAGTTTTAAAGATCTGTAATCTAATGAAGAGCAATCAATTTTGTTTGGAAATATGTGTACACAAATGACAATAATACTTCAAACACTAAATTCAAAATAGATCAGTAGGTTACTGCTGACCCCTGCATGGAGTTTGATCAGTTTTTTGCATTGCTATTAAAATCCAGCAAATTGTAAGCAAATATATTACTTGTGCCTGAGATACCATGTACACACACACACGTATACATATGTATATGTACACAAACACAATATGTAAAATACATTTTAAACATAGGAAGGTATCCTCTATATGTAACTCATAGGATTCTAATCAATTTCATTTGGCTAGTGTGTAAAGGAGGAAATATATAACTGTACTTGAGTTTTAATAAGGCATCAATAATGTATTGCTGTTCTTAGCAAAATAAATCTGTTCATGAATACTTATAGCCATATTTTGTCTGCACTTCTATGAATGCTCACTTATTTCGTGACATGAGTTTTGAGTGTGTGGATACAAAGACTAAGAATGTTCCCTTGGGATTAGGATACAGATTCTAAGAAAATGGGAGGAATACTAGTAGAGATCATTTGAAGATAGTATGGACATTGTTAGACGTTATAGTCTTGCACACAGCATTACATAAAGCCTCTTCCCTACCCACCCGCCCCCAGCAAAATGCAAGGAATAAGCAAATTATTTGAAAACACCCATGTGTGTTTCAGAATGGAAACAACTTAAGGACATGAACTCATCCATATAAGAGCTCAAAGATAAAAACAAAAGTAAATGAAAAGATGTGATATAGAGGAAAATAGCATTATTAATGTTGAGTCAGTAGAAGTCAGAAAGAAATAGAATTTGAATTAATGACAGAAAAATAGTATAAGAAAACCGTAAGTCTGATCCCTTTGTCCTGTATTCACTCTTTAATTTGCAATTCCTTCCACTAAAAAGGCAAAGATCGTTTTCCTACTCCTTGATTTCCTACACAGTTTTAAGCATGTTTTCACTTACTTTGCATGTTTAAGGTGCCTTGTATGTTTCCACTTACCCTCTTGGGCTTCTTGCCATCACCAAGAGAAGAGAAGAACATGCTTCATGTCCCACTAGTCTCAGAAGCAGGATAAGATTACTTAACCCAGATCAACCAGCAGCCAACTCACAAAATTATGACCTAAAATAAACACTGATTATATTCAATTAAGTTTTTACAGATCTTTTTAATGCAAAATAGGCAGTAAATACACATTCAAATGCTAAATAATATCAGAAAGATGATACTACATGTTAAGAAAAAATATGGTCAAGAACAAGAATAACTGGTATACCTGAATTAGATAACTGATAAGTAGGAAATACTTTTCCAAGTTACAATATAAGAACATGATCTTGAAATGAAGTTTGTAATAATCCTAAAGATTGCATGTGTGGATGTATAAGATAATAATAATAGTGACAATAATAATGATAATAATAATAAAAAGGTGAGATGAAAGGATGAGGGAAGAAGTATGAGAACCCTATATCAGATTAACCATAAGTATCATATAAAGTATATGTGATATGGAATATTCAACAATGTGCCATTCATAGCTAAATTATTGGAATTCAAGAATGAAGAAAATACTGTTCAGGCATCCAGGGAATATCATGCAAATAGCTTGAGAAGAAGGGAAATTGACTGGCAGCACATTTCTTAAAAGTAACTTGAGTGCCAGAAACCACAGAGCAATGCTTATGAAGTGCTAAAGAAAAGAACTGATTATTCAAAAATATAATATAAACCCTCTAGAATATCAGGCAGTATGTCTAGGGACAAACATAAGGAAACATTATTAAATATAGGGATGCATCACTCATAAGCACTTCTTGAAAAAAGTCTTTGTAAGATGATAGGTTATAAGGCAATGCCATTAATGTAAATAAATATTATTGGACAATTGCGGGCATTATGCTAATGGTACAGACATAAATGTTATAAAATCTTGTAGTATAATAATATATAATTTAAAATATTGTAAGTGAGAAGAGGGGACTTAGCGGAATTAGGAAGAAATGAGAGTATTAAAGACCTCATCTTTTATATCAGGTTTATATTTGAAGCTGGAACATTATTTATAAAATATAATGACTCTAATCCTAATGTTGTTATCTCTACTCTTAACCTGAGAGTGAGCTTTTAAAAAATGTTTCTAATTTTTAAAATGCATTTTTAAAAATTTAGTAAATTTTTGACTAATATCATCCTATGAATCTTTTTTCATTGAGCTTAAGTAATATTTGCCCTAAATTACATTTCATAAAAAAGTATTTCTTGCTTTGTATATTCATCTTTGGCCATGGTTACAAGGGAGTATATCTACATAAAATTTCTCTTAACTGTATGTTTAAGATTTTGTACTTCATTTTGTGTAATATGTTTCCTCAATATAAAGGCTTTAAAAAGTTATTATATAATTAAAAATATTCATCCTAATTGTATGTTCATTAATATTTATGACTGAGTAAATTCTGAGTAGATAATTGTTAATTATGATTAGAGAGATTTAGGGGTTTATTTTATTTTTTGTTGTTTTCTGCATTGCCTATATTTTTAATAGTAAATGTAACTTTTACACAAGCTATAAAGTATTTTGCATCTCAAGTATAGACATAAATAAAGATAATAACTTGAACTGAGAAGAAGACAATAAAATAATGGTCACAAGAGAAACATGAAGTATCAAGCAAAAAATAGATGACCACAAGTCAATTAGGAAAGACTAAGCAGACAGTGATATTTGTAAGCAAATGGAGAAATGGTTAAGAATTTTATGAACAGGAATGTAAGGGAGAACATTTGAGTGAAGAGTTATACTATTTGTGAATTATTTAACATAATAAAAATAGATTTTTGGAGCATATCATGTTCAAAACTCTGCGATGAGTAAACAGAAATATAAAATGGCTTCTGCTCTGAAACTTTTTATAATGTAGTTAATAAAGACTTGGATATTTGGCTTAGAAATGAGAAGTCTAAGGGATTTTATTTAATTCCCGCTAACATATAAAAATACCTTCATATGCAGAAGGAAGCCTAGTGGTGGGCTGCCCAGATGTCCCCTTATTTTCCCAGCTTCGTGGAGTGTTGGTTGCTGAGAGCTTGCATGTGAATTTCCCTTGTGCACAGTCTATATCTAATAATAAAAGCCCAGCCCTTTTGCTTCAACACAGGATAACCCTCACAGGTGTAGGATCTGAGAATATTCCCCCAGTAAACCTCCTGTGTGTAACTATCTTTCCCATAGTATGTCTCCTGAGGGCACTGACCTATGAAAGTTGGTACCAGGAATCATCCTAGGAAGCTGACTCTAAAATGCAGTCTTGCAACTGGATAACCAGTTACCTAGGTGGCAGAGTGAACCATGCAATGTCAGTTCATGTACTCACAGCTTCTGGCATGCTGTCCTGGTTCAGCTGTTAAAATTTTTATGAGAACAAGTATAAAAGTCTAACGATGATTAATCACAAACTAAAGGCAATAGGGAAAGCCTCCATGAGAATATAGTCATTTCCTGAAACCAGAGGGTAGAAACAGCTGAGCATCAGTCCCATGACTTAATTATAAGGTTAGCAGAGCTCCAGAAAAGATTGATGTTTTAACTCCAGCAAGTCTGTATACCAAGATCAGTGCCATGCTTGAGAAGGAGTAGGACCCTGAGATTTGGGATGGGGCATTTGAGTTGACACATTTGGAAAACCTGAATCCTGATACTTCCCTAAACCCTCTGGATCTGCAGAAGTGTCTACTCCTTTCTGTTAGAATTTAGAAAGCACCTCTCCTCTCATGCTTGAAAACAATGCAGAAGTCTTTATTGTCCTCCTGGACAATAGATTATATCACAACATAATCAAGCTTTGGAAGAGCTCACTCTTGTAAAAGGGGAAGTAACTACATGCCAAAGGAGCTGTGTGACTTATGAAACAAACGAACTTGTAAAGAGCCAAGGGAATGTATATCGACTGGATATTAAGGATTCTGGATCAAGGAGGACAGGTCACAAAGATGAATAAGAGAGTTTATACATATGGGAACATTCTCTATTGATACATGATTTAAAACCCTGGCAAGGTCCTAGGAGGCAGTACTAAACTTGAGTGGCTTTTGAAAGACTGAAAAAAGTCATGGCCCACATAAAGTAAAGTAGACAGGCCAGAACGTAAATGAAAAATATTGGAGAAAAAGATCATAAGCCTTGGAAAACTGGGCATGTTAGGATTATATACATTCAGAAAATCCACTTGCTAACTATATTTTTTGGGAAGGTTACATTTACCCAAAAAAGTATGGAATGTACCAATGCGACATCTTTGAGAAGCTCAGAGGTGACTATCTTTTGTAGGTATGGAGTGATGGTTATCTTGGTAGTATTGGGGTTAAGGGGATTACAAAACATAGAAACCAAGTAGCATTTAAAAATCAGAATAAAAGTGTGTGTAATTATCATAATGGGCAGCAAGGTTGCCCTGATATCTGGAAGGGGTCTGAAGTGCCCCAAACCAAGAGATAGGACAGAGATGTGGGGTGCCAACAGGGTATTGCTTAATTTACACAATTAAACCAAAATCCATGATGAATGATGAAAAGGCTGAGAGAAGAAAAAGTGGCAATCTGCTGTCTGATTTCTAAATATGAACCAGCTCTTAGATCTGGATTCCATATACTAAAGGAGAGGCTGGTATTCCAAGAAAGTATTAAGAGTAAAAATGTTTACTGTCAAAAAAAAATTAAAAAGATGAATAGATACATATAGGTGAATGATTGTCCAACAAGTCTGTTACTTTATACCATGATTGTCCAGCAAGTCTGTTACTCTATACCAAGGGGATGAACGGGGTTCCTTTTAAGGAGTAATAGTATCACCCATGAGACCATGATTCTGTTAATATGTCTTAGTCCACTAGGACTGCTATAACAAAATACCACAGACTGGGTAGCTTATAAACAACAGAAATTTACTTATCACAGGTCTGGAGACTAGAATTCTGAGATCAGGGTGCCAGCATTGGTTGGGTGAAGGCCCTCCTTGTGGTCAAGGACTTTTTGTTGTATCCTCACATGGCAGAAGGGGCAAAAGAGCTCTCTTGGAGCCTCTTATAAGGGCATTAATCTTCTCCATGGAAGCTCTACTGTTATGACCTAATCACCTCCCAAAAGCCCTACCTTCTAATACTGTCTCGTTGGACCTTCGGATTTCAACATAAGAACTTGGGGAGACACAAACATTCACACTGCAACAATGTTCCTTTGAGGGCTCTACTCTCCATGACCAGGAGATATGTTTGCTTTACTAATGAAAGTAATAAAAATATCACAGAGAAACTTGATAGAAATTGCTAAAGAAATGGAACAAAAGAAATCCCAGGTGAAGCTGAACATGACATATTATTACACTGGGAACAAGGGAGATAAAAGAAAAGTTGAGGATTTGCCATGGTCTCAGAAGAGCAGCCTTAGCACAAACTTTTCATATCAAGAATTCTAAATTTCTGTTTGAGATACAGTGTTTACTGATAACTACAGAGTCACCGTGAATCCCAGTGGTAGAAAACAAAAAAAGAAATTATGTAGAATAAAATCTCAACAGTAGTTCTCGGATGAAGTAAGGCTTCATCAGCCTTCTATGGGGAAAGACTGGTAGTTAGACAGTACTATGCATTTATGTGGTGAAGAAGGAGGTTTTAGTGTGAACAGACTGGGTTTTGAAATTCAGTGCCATCAGTAAAGGATGTGACCTTAAACATGATAGTCAGCCTCATTTATGAAATGTTACAGTAACCATATATATCTGTAGAGGGCAGTTTTGAATGCCTAAATAGGATCCAGTCACTCTTACCACTTTTCTAACCAAACTTCAGGTTGAGTCTTCAGAGACCATGGTCAATAAGGGCAACTTGCTCATTCCCACCCCCAAGGAGATACAGTTTATTGGTTTAGGGGTAATCCGATGATTTCCCTTGTTAGCATTAGTTGAAAATGGAGCATCTAATACAGTTTAAATGAAGAAATCAAGCTGAGAAGATTGTTGAATATTCCAGAGTAAGAAAGAACCTCCTGGAACTTCTTGGAAAACTCTCCACCAAATCTGTCTTTCCTCCTGTTGCTTTTAGGAGATGTGATGCTGGGTTTACCTATAAACATTTTTATATCCAGCTGACATATGGAAAATGACAAAATACATTCGTCTGTAAATAGAGCTGAGAGCCTGGATTAAGCCAACTCTGAAATATCTGGACTTTCAGGTTTGTGAGGAAATCAATTTTCTTCTTGTTTAAGCCAGTTTGAGGTTTGTTTTTCTTTTCCTTTTTCCTATTGCCAGCAGCCAAAAATATCCTAATGTAGCTTACAGGGTTATGAGCACCAAATGTGTTAATTAATGTAAAAGAGTTAGTGCCAGACACATACTGGCACTCAATAATGGGAACAATGTGCATGTGTGTTCCATCTCAGCCCAGTCACTAAACATGATACTTGATTTTTACTTAACTCTAATTAAACTAGCTACATTCTTATTAAACATTCAGTGTTACTTTTATTCATGCTGCCTTCAACTATTTTATTTTTCTATTATTTTTGTATTGATATATAATTCTAATGTAGCTCACAGGGTTATGAGGATCAAATGGAGATAAAATATTATAATGAATTTAAAAAAAATGTTAACAGTACTTGGCAGTTAATGAGCCTACAAGAAATGGAACATTATATAAATTAATGGATATATCTTTTGATTTCCTCTCAATTAAAATTATTTAGAACTTTAATTTTATTTTAAACTTTTATTTTGATAGGCATTTTATGGTTTTAATTTCTTTTTTAATATAAATTTATTTATTTATTTATTTTTGGCTGCGTTAGGTCTTCGTTGCTGCGCGTGGTCTTCTCTAGTTGTGGTGAGCAGGGACTACTACTCTTCATTGCGGTGCGCAGTCTTCTCACTGCAGTGGCTTCTCATTGCAGAGCACAGGCTCTAGGCACGTGGGCTTCAGTAGTTGCAGCACATGGGCTCAGTAGTTGCAGCACATGGGCTTAGTTGCTCCACGACATGTGGGATCTTCCCGGACCAGGGATTGAACCCATGTCCCCTGCATTGGCAGGAGGGTTCTTAACCACTGTGCCACCAGGGAAGCCCCAATGGTTTTAATTTCTAAATAATAGTTTAAAATTAGGAAAATGATGTTTAGTAATATAATTATTTTTGTTGCAAATTTGGGAATTGCCTTGTGGTTGGGAAAAATGTCTCTTTTCGTAACTGTTTCATTGGTTTTTGAAAAAGTGAGTATTTTTAAAAAGGTTATTAAGTTGTAATATATTTGTTGCCTAATTAAGCCTTAAATTATTTTTAATACTCATTTTATAGTTTCCATTCTGCATCTAGATTCCATAGTGTGAAAAGCTGTTGCTTGTTGTGTTTCTTACTCTTATTTGGAGTAGCATGAGTTTTCTGATGCATTTTATAATTTTGGCTAGCATCCTCAATCTCATTAAAAATTTCAGTTATTAGGGCACATTGCTCCATTTGAACACAGTATACATTTAGCACTCTTTGAGAATAAAGAGTGAATTGGCACTTGATTTTTGTTGCAGAAGCACGTACAAGTGGACTAAAATAGGAAACTAGCTCCCAGGTAATGTAAGAAAACTGCCTTTTAGAGATGGTGTTACCAGAAAAAAAGGTGCTGAATGGCTATTGGAGTGTGTCAGGAAACTCTAACAGTAGGAGTAGCTCATCTACCTACACCAGGAAGTGAGTTAAAAATAAGTGTCCTCAGATAAGTGAACTTCTCCTCTCTTTCTCCATTAACTTGCCATTTTATGATAAAAATATATCTGATTTTATATATATATACATATATACATTTGTATAAAGTGTACGTTTATATAAAGTGTACAATTCAGTGGTTTGTATTATATTAGCATATTTGGGTAGCTATCATTGCCATCTAATTTTAGAATGTTTTCATCACTCAAAAAAAAGCCTGTACACATTAGCAGTCACTTTCAATTCCTATCTGTAGACCTCAGTAACCATGAATCTGCTTTCTGTCTCTATGGATTTGCTTATTCTGGAAATTTCATATAAATAGAATCATACTGTATGTATTTCAGTGACTTGATTCTTTCATTTATTACAACATTTCAAAGTTCATACATAATTCCAGAATTCATTAGCACTTTATTCCACGTTTAATTGCTGAATAATGTTCTCTTGTAAGGATATACCACATTTTGTTTATCTGTTCACCAATTGATAAACATTTGGGTTTTTGCCACTTTGGGGGTATTATGAATAATGCTGCCATAAATATTCGTGTGTAAGCTTTTGTGTAGATATATACTTTCAGTTATCTTGGGTATATACTTCATATTGGAAGTGCTGGGTCATATGGTAACACAATATTTAACTTATTAATGAATTGCCAAACTGTTTTCTAAAGTGACTGCATCAATTTACATTTTCACCAGTAGTGTATGAGTGTTCAAATACTTGTATCATTTTTAATTTTTTTTTTTTTTTTTATTGTTGAGATGTAAGAGTTCTTTGTGTAGTCTGTATACAACTCCCTTATCAGACTTAGGACTTACAAATACTTCCTCCCTTTCTGTGGTTTGTCCTTTCACTTTTTTGATGGTGTCCTTTAAAATACAAAATAGTTTAATTTTGTTAAAGTCTAATTGATCTATTATATATATTTTCTCACTTGTACTTTTGATGTCCTATCTAAGAAAACATCATAAAACCTAAGATCATGAAAATTTATTTGTAAGTTTTCTTCTAAGCGTTTTAAAATTTTAGCTCTTACGTTAAAGTCTTTATTCCCTTTTAAGATAATTTTGGCATATGGTGTTAGGCAGAAATCCAATTTCATTCTTTTGATTGTGGGTATCAAATTGTCCCAGCACATTTTTTGAAAAGATATACTTTCCCCAGTGAGTTGTCTTGGCATCCCAGATAAAATCAATTGATCATAAATGTAAAGTTCTATTTTTGAACTCTCAGTTCTATTCCACTGATGTATATGTCTATTTGTATGCCAATACTACACTCTTGATCACTGTAGCTTTGTAGTATGTTTTGAAATAACAAAGTATAAGTCACCCAACATTGTGTTTTTGTTTTTTCAAGATTGTTTGGCAATTCTAGGTCCCTTGCATTTACATATAAATTTTAGGATTAGCTTGCCAATTTCTGCAAAATCAGCTACTGAGTTTTTGAAAGGAGTTGTGTTGATTCTGTAAATTTATTTGGGAAACATTGCACCCTTGACAATGCTAAGTCTTTTGATCCACGAACATGGCCTTTTTCTCTTTGTTTAGTTTTGTAATTTCTTACAACAGTGATTTGAACTTTTCAGTGCGTAAGTCATATATCTTGTTAAATTTATTCCTAGCATTTTAACATGTTTGATGTTATTATAAATGGAAATGTTTTCTTAATTTTGTTTTCAACATATTTATTACCAATATATAGAAAACATTGATATTTATATATTGACCTTGTGACTGGCTGTGGTGAACTTGTTTGCTAATTCTAAAAGTTTTCCAGTGGATTCCTTCCAGTTTTCTATGTACATGATTATGTCATCTAAAATTAGAGAGAGATTCACTTCTTCCTTTCTAATTTATATGGCTTTTATTCCTTTATCTTTCCCAATTGCTCTAGCTAGTACCTTAAGTACAACGTTGAGTAGAAGTGGCAAGAATAGATAATTCTTGGATTGTTTCTGATATTAAGGGGAAAGTTTTCAGTTCATCGCCATTAAGTAGATGTTAACTGTGGATTTTGAGTAGATAACTTTTACCAGGTTAATGAAAGTCCCTTATATTCCTAGTTTGTTGAATTATTTTCATAATAATACATTTGATATTGTCAGATGCTTTTCCTGCACGCATTGAAATGATCATGTGGTTGCTTTTATTCAATTGACATGGTGTATTACATTAATTTTCATGTGTTAAATTAATCTTTCTTTCCTGGGATAGATACAGATTGGTCATGGTATATAATTGTTTTCATATGTTGCTGGATTTGCTTTGCTGGTAATTTATTAAGAACTGATTTTTTTTCATCTATTTATAAGTGATATTTTTTCTGAAGTTTTCTTTTCTTGTCATGTCATTGTCTGGCTTTGGTGTCAAGGTAATGCTGGCCTCATAGGATGAGTTAGAAAATATTCTCTCCTGTATTTTGGAAAAATTTTTTAAAGGATTGGCAGTGTTTCTTTTTAAATCATCTTGTAGAATTTACCAATGATGCCATATAACCCTGGAGTTTTCTTTTAGGAAGTTTTAATTATTCTTTCATCTTCTTCACTAGTTACAAGTCTACCCAAATGGTATATTACTTCTTGAGTCAGTTTCAGTAGTTTTTGTCCCTCTAGGAATTTGTTCATTAAATCTGGATTACCTCATTTACTGTTGTAAAATTATTCTTTTCCCTTGTAAAATTAGAATTAGACCACTTTGGAAATCAGATCCCCCTCAGGGCTTGCCATTTGTTATTACTTCTGTTGTTGTTATTATTGTTGTGGCTATTGCTCTTTGCTTAGTTAGTGACTTTTCAGGACTAATTCTGTAAAGTCTGTATTCTTTGTCATGTGTGGCTTGTAGTCTCTAACTCAGCTAATGATTGGTCGGAGATTTTCTTGAATGCTTTGAATCAAAAAGTCTCCCACCCTTTGCCAAGAGGCTCTGGGTGTATGTTGGGATAAACATCAGTGCTCTGCCAGTTTCCAAATCTGCTTTATTCCTTCATGTTCTGCTTGTACAGAACCTCAAGGTGTGTCAGAAATATGAAAATAGGGCCTCCTCAAGTCTTTCTGGACATGCACACAACTCACCACATGCTTGTGATCTTCTGTGTTCCCAGGAATATTTCAGAGCTTTTCAAAGCTCCACGTGGACATATCATTCTCCAGATTTTCCTTTATTTTTATTTTTTTGTCTAGCCTCTTGAGCACCACAACTGGTAACACTGCCTCACACAGCTTCAATGCTTAACAATAGCTGCTTTTTATTTTATAAAAAGGGCCTGCAAACAGGGCTTTACCCACTGAGCAGATTGAGTCAGATTTAATAAAGAACAAACTGTTAATTGGGGTATTCCTGAGAGCCTCTAGGCAAGCAGAAAAAAAAACAAAAAAAAACACAACATTATTTGGAAAATTCAGTAAAAGTTCCAAACCCATTTTGGCTTCTCCAGTGGTCTTAGGTTGTTGCTTTTCAAGGATACCAAGGAACTTGGGTGAAAGTGGGTCGAAAGAGAGCAAGCTAAAGTATCACAAAGCTTGCTGCAACTACTGAGGATTACTGACATTGCTATTATTTTTAAGAATCAGGCAATGAAGATTAACCAAATTAATATTTATAAAGTGAAACTTTATAGTATAAAGGAACATGAAGCTCAGCAAATTTGTTGGAGACTGGTTTTGAAGAGAAATATATCAATTTCAAGGGCTGGCCAAGAGAGATTTAAGTAGAAAACATTTCTCTTATACTGCATTTGCTGCATATTTTCTTCTGATGGCTTTCAGACAGAGCTTGAATTATCAATAAACAAATTAAGCATATGCTTAGGTCATCATAATGAAATATAAAGCAATGGACTATTAATCATAATGAGTAGTGATACTTTTTTATTATTTTGTATACCTATTTTATCATTTTGTAGTATTTTCAACTACAGATGGAGAGTTAGTGGAGTAATATAATTTTTCACTATGTAGGGCTCTGAATATCTTCTTCTAGGCCTGCTCAGATAACTTAATAGCTATTTATAATTTAGAGGTTAATCCTGAAAGAATGAGATAGGCTTGATCCTGAGTTCATGAGCAGTTTTCTATATGCTTATATTCTCTATCAATGTCACCTGAAATAATCTGTTTTTGGATACGTATAAAACTAATGCCTTTGGGCTTCCCTGGTGGCGCAGTGGTTGGGAGGCTGCCTGCTAATGCGGGGGACACGGGTTCGAGCCCTGGTCTGGGAGGATCCCACATGCCACGGAGCAACTAGGCCCGTGAGCCACAACTGCTGAGCCTGTGCGTCTGGAGCCTGTGCTCCGCAACAAGAGAGGCCGTGATGGTGTAAGGCCTGCGCACCGCGATGAAGAGTGGCCCCCGCTTGCCGCAACTGGAGAAAGCCCTCGCACAGAAGCGAAGACCCAGCACAGACAAAAATAAATAAATAAAATTAAATAAAATTAAAAAAAAAAAAAACTAATGCCTTTGATCAGAGTGTTTTTCAATTTTAAAAATATAAAATATATAAAATGTACATGTAAAAAATGAGCATTGTATATGTTTGTTCTCCTAAAACTAGAGTTATAGTTGATTATTACATAAAGAAATAAATAGATAAATAAATTAGGTTAAAATGAAAAGGAAGGGAAAAAATAACAAGGTATTTTAGAAAACAACCCATAACATAATTCTGTCTTCCAGAGAAAGACACATTTCTGTCAAAAGCAGAAAATGCATATAGTTAGTAGGTACTCTAACATGGAACACAGCAAATCATTTTGTTATATGAATAAAGACTTGGAAGCAATATAAAATTTTCTAAAAGAAAAATAACTACTTCATTTTATAGCTCTACCAGATTCCATAAGCATGGACATACACAAAAATATGTTTACAAAGATAGGCTTCTTTTAAAGCAATGAATACTCATGAAACGTTTTAAACATCAAATTACCCAAGTGGGACTTATCTTAATATTTTGCTAAGTATGTTGGTTTCTTTCTTCATAATGATTGTGACTTACTGCAATATGAAATGAAGAATTAGCAGTTTTTCTATTAATAGTATGTTATTTTCTTGATGTTTTTAAAAAATAATTCACATGTTGCATTTAAAAACTAAAAACATGCTAATAAGAAAGCAAATATATATGAGTTTGTTGAAAGTATACTTATGAATGAGTAGGCATCTCCCTTTCTTGTCTGTGTTAAAGTATTTTCTGATCAATATTGGATTTATTTTTTGTTTCTTCCTATAATTATGTCTATACATATAATTTGTATCGTATGACTGTGGCATTTTCACTGAAAATAAAATTTCAAACTCTGTTACAGAAAACTAAATACTGAATAAATCAGGTTAAATGATTAAATTTCTATAAATTCAAGCATATAGTTATTATTTAAACAACCCTAAATCCGTCAGTTGAAAACAAAATTTCTGTCGAATATAGTGAGTTTTCATCTGTCTTTATATGACAGAAACCATCTGGGATACCGACATAGTATGGATAAAGGTTCACATTTTCAGTTCTCATCCAGATGCTTGCAATAGTAAATGCACAACCTATGGGTGTCTGGCAAGTTATAGTTATAGAAATAGAGTTAACTTTGTTATAGTTTCCTGAATAAATTTACCCACCTTTTGTCCATTAACATAGTATTTCAGAATGTGTAAAACCATTAAAAATTGTTTTAAAGAAAGCTATAAACAAGCTAAACTTAAGTTCATATCTGCATAACACGTTTGATATTTTTATGGTTGTCAATTTCTACCGATAGAGATTAACATTCTAAAGTTGTAGTTTTATTGCAAATTTCCAATTTTCAGTTAATTTTCAGCGTGACAAACTGAGACAGAGCTAGTCAGATCCCACTGGGCTCGTTATTCATTTTGTTCAGCAGCCCTACAGTGCTGATCTGAACATAAAGATCACACTGGCTTTAAATAGAATTCCACAGAAGGCAAACCAAAGTGAAAGAAAAGAAAGAAAAGATCCTTGCACATTCTGTGTGTGGTGTTCAAAGGAAAAATTTTTTTTATTGTACCAAATAATTGTTTCTATTCCAATATCTTAAATAACAAAAACATTTCTGCAGGCTTAAAATTGACAACTGAATTTCTAAATTTGCAATTGCCCCAATTTTATGTAGTTTAACATCCAATTTGGGGGGAAGGGATTTATACAAATAGATGAAAATTTTTTGATTATTTTTTTAGAAGATTAACTATTATGGAATAATTTTAGAATACTAGGAAGGACTTTAAAAATAAACTTATCCAATCTTGACGTTTAGAAGAGGAGAAAAGTGTGATAACTCATATTTTAAATAACTTATTTTTTTAATGGAAACATTTTCACTAGATATTTCTTTTATGGTCCCTCTGAAACATGACATTTTATATCACAGTTCTATGAATAATATTGTGTTCACTTTATATAGACATAAGAAAAAAATTTGGCTAATCCATAATACATTTTAATTTTTGGCCCTTTTTGCAAAACAGAGAACATTACCTATTTGAATTCCCTTATTATTTATCTGGTATTTTCCATTAGGAAAACAAAATCATTTCAGTATTGAGGTTGATCTATTACATAAACAAGTTGGATGTAAAGATCTATTTCAAGGATTTCCAAGTAAAAATGAGAAAGAAAATTGGTTTAGAAACCAAAGAAAATTGGTTTATACTGGTTTAGAAAAATAATTACTTCAGCCTAGTTTTCTATCTTTAATAGTAAAGTGTATAAAGGGAAAAGAATGTTTACATCAAACTTAAGTAAATAATGTAAAATAACACAAAATTGTTCCCTTTTCCTCAAATGTCCTATTGCAGTTCTTCCTACAGTCACTTTTTGATTCATGCTACCTTTCTTGGATTTTTTCTTTTTTTCATAATGTACTGTCACTGGTGTTTTTCCACTATTTTGCATTACTTTTTGCTTTTCTTCTTTATAATATGTATATGTAAAACTTTACTGTGAAAACATGTAATAAAGTTTGAGTATTTTAATCACACAATATAGGTTGATGGATTTCATATTAACTTGCAGGACCAGACAGGAAATGGATACTTACTGATGTTATAGATACAGCATTATACCTAGAAGTGTATAAATGCCTCCTCATTCATAGACACACTCTGTGTTAGTAAGCTTGGGCTGCCATAACAGGATACCAGAGACTGATGGCTTAGACAACAAAAACTTATTTTCTCACAGTCCTGGAGGATGGAAGCCCAAGATGAAAGTAATGACACTGGTGAGGGATCTCACTAGCTCGCAGAGACATCACCTTCTCACTGTGTTCTCACATGTCCTTTTCCTCTGTGTGAGTGTGCCCTTGGTGTCTCTTCCTTTTCTTTTTTTTTTTTTTTTTTTTTTTTTTTTTTCCACACACACACACTGTATTTTATTTTTACAAGAGATAAATAGACTGACACCAAGCATTGTACATGGATGACCACAACAAAAGCAACAATGATTGCAATTACCAAACATGAAACACACTCATACTATGTCATAATATTGACATTCAGTCCAGTAATCCTCCACTGTAACAGCTCCTTTACTTTGCAGTGAAAATTGATTTGTATATTCTTTGCCTCTGAGTCCTTGTGGGATTTTTTTTTTTAATTCAGACAGAAAGTCACAAAAATTATACTCATCCTCATCAGTTCACTCAGTCCCATGTAATTAATTTTTTTTTCATCTTGATCTTTTGTTAGCACTTTTATGAGTTCATCAGTTTTTCATTAGAGTTCTGAAAATGCTTATTTATTCAGTTCAGCAGTACAGTCAGTTACCAGAAACCTGTACTTGTCAGAGTCTTTTCCATGAATTTCTTGAAGATGAAACCCTTTTATAGGAACATATTTGCAAAATCATCAGAGTACACCCAGAACTGTCTGTAAATGACAAAAGACTTAAAAATGACCATGGTTAAAGATTTGATGAAAGTTCATAATAATGCAGTTGACAAGAAAATTAGTTATTTCTGAGATATACATTTTAAAGTAATAACTAGGATTATTACTTATAACCTTATACCAGAACATATAAGATTTTTAGAAGTTTCCTGTAATGTCTGAAACATTTATATTAACATATTTCCATACATATTTCCATACAAATACAAATATAAGATTTTTAGAAATTTCATGTAATGTCTGAAACATTTATATTAACATATTTCCATACATATTTCCATACAAATACAAATATAACATTTTAGAAATTTCAATTTTGGATATGTGATCCACCTTAGCATTAGAAATTAAGATAATCAACTAAGAAAATGAGGTCAGTGTGCATTCCTAAGCAGGATTGACAGAAGCTAAAATAGTTGTAAAGATCAAGAGATTATAGATTTAGACTTTAGCTTTTCTATGAAAATAGATGCATAGATTGCAACTATAATTTCTCTGTGATTTAGACATAACTTTTACTTCATAAATCAGTTTGGCAACATTTTTCTAATATAAATTGAGGAAATCTCAGATCTTCAGCTTTATGTGCTAGGTGAGATTAAATAATACATAGAAAATGCATTGCTTGTTTACTAACTGGCAACAGGAAAGAAATGTTATTGGACCAAGAAAGCAATTATTTATTAAAAAAAGAAGAAAAAAGATTTTAATTGTAAGATAAATATTATTTAATATATTTAAAATAACTGAAGAATATATTTTATTATAGGAAGCTTTAATACGTTTTTTTCTAACTACCAAAACACTGTTCTAAAGAAACCAACTTTATTCAGATGTTGTAAGTGTTAATCCTTATCCTTGCCTAATCCTTAAGCAAGGAAAGCTAATCTGGATTTATGTCTTCTGAATAATGCCCTATATTCAAACATGATGTAATCTCTTATTCCTTCTACTTGAAATTCCTATTTCCTTTTTCCTTTGCTTGCAACTGTCTTCTTTTGTGTTTCTATAAATTCCATTAACTGGAGCCAAATAACCAGAAAATCAGGGAAAGAGGTTAAAAAAACAGCAGCATAGCAAATGAAATCATAGTGGTTTCATCACTGAACATTCATCAGAAAGGCCCTCTTATTGAATTTTTACAGCCTTATTTCTGAATTTTACTGTATCTAAGAAACCACTGAAGCATAATACAGTAAATACTTTCTTCTTTTAGCTGTAACAAATAGAAATTTAAAAACACAAAATCATCTTGAATAGTATTAAACAATACCATGTTTTTTAGTCACTATGTTGCACAAATTCTGAGCTATGCATTTTCATAGGGTTTAGCTATTTAGTCATTGGTGGGAAGGGGGGATGAACTTTTGAGAAGTTATTATTATGATTACTAACTTGGCTTAAATTGAATAGAGCTATAAAGAGACATCTTAGTATGATATGTTAAGACTGCTTCTTATTAAAATTTCCCATATTTTCTGATCCCCATTTAATGCCAGATGTGGGAATACTTTCTACTTCCTTCTAAACACTATGCAATTCTCTCATCAAAGTTTCTTCATTTGAAAATTTCTCAGCTTATAATTCCAAATCACTCTTATTTTTTATCACCTTCCTATAACCCCTTGTACAGAGTATAACAAATTTAGAACATGACAAATGTGTGTATAAGATATGCTTAAATGCATATGATTGGAGTAATAATGTTAAATAATTATTCAAATGTGCTACTGGTACCTTAAGTATACTTTTTTTCTTTTTATGCTGTTTTATTAACTAAAATGTGTATTTATTTTCTTATTTTCTGAAAGTATACATTGGTATACACATTATACTATATAATAAATCCAGCTTTTTATAAAATTCTGAAGTCTTAACTTGGTGGATACAATAAGGTTTTTGTTGATATCGGGAGGCTAATAATACTACTTTATAATCAACACTCCTATGGTATTTTTTCAAAAGATTCCATAGAAGGGTTGGTGTCTGGGTCACTACAGTGGCCTATTACAAAATGTGCTGTCAATTTAGATAAAGTCAAAGAGGTCAGTGTTCTCTCTGGTTAACTATGAATTGTACTTCATTCCTTTTGAGTGAATATATTTTATTTTAAACATTCTGTATATCCTGATTTTCTGGGTATGGAAAGGGCAAATTACCTTTGAAAATTATATAATCTCAATTTTTTTTCCTATAAGAGTTGTCATCTAGTACTCATGCAGTAGAAAAATATTTTCATGCTTTCGTCACATAATTATTGTAATCTACCTTCTTTTTGTGAGGGGGATAGTAGTAAATGTCATGGTCTAGGAGTTTCCATTGTCTATTGGGAGACACTTATAATAGGACCTTAAGTGTTAGAAGCCACCAGTGAAGCCAAGTAAAGGACATAATTAAAATAAAACAGAACAAAATTGTCTCCAGTAAATTGTTTCACCCAACATACATTGAACATATTGAGTAGTAACTCATCAAGGTGCATATATTAAATGTGTGCAATTTTTGGTATGTAAGTTGTATCTACACTAATTTAAAAAATAAAAATAGAATAGAATAAAATAAAATCTACATTGCCATTGAATATTTTTAAAAATCACATTGAGCAATAAGTAAATTTTCCCTTTCTATATTTTGGTTTAGTAATACACCCCATTTTCCTCAATTAAGTTTGAGAGATGTTTGTTCTTGTTTTCTGAGAAAGTTTTCCTCAGTCTCAAGGGAGAAGGACAAAAAGCATAGATCCATCTACCTCCAGAATTGAACAATGAAGCTTGTATCTTAATAGCTATTAAAAACATTGAATTATAAACATGAAATTAATGTACTATATAACTAAATTAAACCAGTGAAGGACAGAGGAAAGAAATCTGACGAATCTTGTTTCCTTCTAAGGTCAATGATGTTCTTAATTAATCTTAGTGGTTTTTGTTTGTTTTTTGAAGAGTGAGTATTAAAAGTCTTATTCTAGGTGTTTCCATCGTCTATGGGAGCTACTCACATTAGCACCTAAGGTATTGGAAGCCACAAAAGAATCTGAGTATGGTCCAACTCAAGGATATAATTAAACAAAATAGAACATAATAAAAAAATATATTTTTAAAAAAATCCAGCTTCATATGATCAGTTTCCTCATGACACAGTGCCAGTAGTATTTCATAGGGGGAAAAAAAAAAATTAAATAAAATTCTGTATAGTTTCACAAAGTGGTGAGAAGAACTAAAAAATTAGTAATTGCTTTAATAATAATAAGGAATTATCAAATATGATGTGTACAGTGCTTAGGTTTAATTTTACTTATAATTGTTTTATAAGTTAATATGTTATGAACTTATATTTAGAAATTATTGGCTATTAAAAGTCTCTAAAGGAAAGGTCTTGTAGAAATTGTTGCAAAAAGCTTAGAAAATAATTTGCCATTTTCTTGTAAATGTATATGAGGATATTATTCACACTTTAAGTTTTTTCCAGGTGTCTGGTATGACAAGTAGTTTAAGGAAAATATCAAAGATGAGGAAGGACATAAAGCTGGCACACATAGAGTAAACAATACTGTATTAAGTACAAATACATAGATGATTTAAGTGCAATACAAAAATATGAACACAAGGACAAATTTAGATACCTCATAATTTAAAAGTGAAGGTTGTCCAAATTTGCAGACTAGTTATAGTGTACAAAAATGTCAGTTACATAATCTGCTTTAAAATGGGACATGCCACAAGTGGAAAAGTACATTGGCTGGAAGTAAGTTCAATTAGATGGATTTATAAGTGGGGAAAAGATAATATCCTATGAGTACTGATAAAATGAATATCCAAACACTAACAATATTATATTGTTTTCAATTTCCTACTGTTTTTATTGGCTTTAGTCTATCCATTTATGTCTTTGAACTTCTGGAAATCTATAGCTTGCTCAAGTTCCTATAGTAAATACTTTTCTATATTCTAATACACCTTTAGCCTGGTAAAATATTGTTCAACTCATGGAAGTTAACTTTATACTGCATCAGCACATATTTGTACACAGTAAGTCCCCTACATATGAACGAGTTCCATTCTGAGAGTGCATTTGCAAGTACAATTTGTTCATAAGTCCAACGAAGTTAGCCTAGGTACCCAACTAACACAAGCTTATACTTAAATATGTGTATTTTTTAAAGTGAAAATTTTCATAATGCAGTTTTCTAAAATTTGAAAACATGCAAGGAAATTTCCATTTTTAACAACAGAAAAAAAAGTCAGTTTTGGTTATACAGTTTGTTCTTTACAAATACAAAATTAATCTTTGTCATATATACTCTTAATAACACATTACATTTCATTGTACTGGTTCTATTGTATATTTATTTTTATTTAAGTCAGCATGTTGACTCCAGGCAGGTAAATTCCTAAAATTTCAAGTAAAACATCCATGTTGTTTTTGTTTTTGAATGCCTCTGTGTTTGAAAATTTCTCATCTTCTATAATACACAGTCTCTCGCACTCAGAATATTTTATCATACATGACAAAGAATTCTGTTAGAACCACTTTAGTCTACATTTTTCCTAAGTTGAACATAAATCATTTATTTAGATCAATTTTTATAAGAATAGAAAAATTACTGTCCTATTTATAATAATTCTTCATAAGAGCTAAAGACACCTCTTTGCTGTATCTTAGCTAATTTTGCAAAATCCTTAATGCTTCTCTGAAATCTTGTTTGCCTTTTCTACTCTTTTGAAATAATGATTTGTAACTTTTTAAACCTCTGGCCCATGTAGAAATGACTTAAGTTGTGTTTTTAGGGAATGCCCTGTGAAAATTAATAAAATGGAGACCTAATCAGGCCCCCTGGATTCAGACAATACTACAAAGCTACAGTAATCAAGACAGTATGGTACTGGCACAAAAACAGAAATACAGATCATGGAACAGGATAGAAATCCCAGAGATAAACCCATGCACCTATGGTCACCTAATCTAGGACAAAGGAAGCAAGAATATACAATGGAGAAAAGACAGTCTCTTCAATAAGTGGTTCTGGGAAAACTGGACAGTTACATGAAAAAGGATGAAATTAGAACACTCCCTAACACCATACACAAAAATAAACTCAAAATGGATTAAATACCTAAATGTAAGGCCAGACACTATAAAACTCTTAGAGGAAAACATAGGAAGAACACTCTTTGACATAAATCACAGCAAGATCTTTTTTGACCCACATCCTAGAGAAATGAAAATAAAAACAAAAATAAGCAAATGGGACCTAACAAAACTTAAAAACCTTTTCACAGCAAAGGAAACCATAAACAAGACAAAAAGAGAACCCTCAGAATGGGAGAAAATATTTACAGATGAAGCAACTGACAAAGGATTAATTACCAAAATATACAAACAGTTCATGCGGCTCAATATCAAAAAACAACCCAATTAAAAAATGGGCAGAAGACCTAAATAGACATTTCTCCAAAGAAGACATACAGATGCCCAAGAAACACATGAAAAGCTGCTCAACATCACTAATTATTAGAGAAATGCAAATCAAAACTACAATGAGGTATCACCTCACATCGGTCAGATTGGCCATCATCAAAAAATCTACAAACAATAAATGCTGGAGAGGGTGTGGAGAAAAGGGAACCCCCTTACACTGTTGGTGGGAATGTAAATTGATACAGCCACTATGGAGAACAGTATGGAGGTTCCTTAAAAAACTAAAAATAGAACTACCATATGACCCAGCAATCCCACTCCTGAGCATATATCTGAAGAAAAACATAATTCAAAAAGATACATTCACCGTAATGTTCATTGCAGCAATATTTACTATAGACACAACGTGGAAGCAACCTAAATGTCCATTGACAGAGGAATGGATAAAGAAGATGTGGTACATACATACAATGGAATATTACTCAGCCATAAAAAGGAATGAAATTGTGTCATTTGCAGAGATGTGGATGGACCTAGAGACTGTCATACAGGGTAAAGTAAGTCAGAAAGAGCAAAACAAATATATTAACACATATATGTGGAATCTAGAAAAATGGTATAGATGATCTTATTTGCCAGAAATAGAGACACAGAGGTAGAGAACAAATATATGGATACAAGGGGGGAAGGTGAGGGTGGGATGAATTGGGAGATTGGGATTGATATATATACACTACTATGTATAAAATAGATAACTAATGAAAACCTGCTGTATAGCACAGGGAACTCAACTCAGTGCTCTGTGGTGACTTAAATGGGAAAGAAATCCAAAAAAAGAGGGAATATATGTGGACCTATGGCTGACTCACTTTGCTGTACAGCAGAAACTAACACAACATTGTAAAGCAATTGTACTCCAATAACAATATATAAAAAAAAGAAAATGTCTCTTAAGTGGCCTCTGAATCTAAATTATGTTAGAATAATTCAGAAAATTGACATAACTGCTTGATTATGTGGCCATTAAAAACTGTTAAGAAGAATGTTAAAAAAAAAAAAAAAAAAGGAAACCTCAACAAATTGGACTTGGGAAGGCCTGTAGAGGGAGGTCTCATGCCCTACCACTCATGGTCAATTACCCCGAACAGGAAAATGTCAATTATCTCAACAGGAAGACATAAGTTACTGACCCCAACAGGAAGAGATGTACCTCATGCTCCCAAACAGGAAGTACAACTACTTTTCTACCCCAGCAGGAGGAAAGAAGACTTCCTTCTTGCCCATCAACAAGCCCAGCCAATGTAAAACACAGCTCAGCTAAAGAGAAGCCATTGTCACCTGAACTTTTACTTTCCTTCAGTAAGTGTTCACTTTCTCTTTCCTGATGACTTTCCCTGTCCTGCCCTCCTTACTATAAAAGCCTTCCATGTTGTGTAAAGCCTCAGAGTATCAGTTTGCCAGATGAGATACCACTCAATTCATGAATTGTTTAATAAAACCAATTAGATCTTCAAATTTACTCAGTTAAATTTTGTTTAACAGCCCTTACTAAAAGATACACACACACACACACAATGAGTTTAGACAAAAATGAACTGTCCAAAACACTGAGATAAGTTAAAAGTGGTAAACTCCATTATAGAAATTTTCAAATGTATCATTAAGTAACACAAAATTGTAAGTTGACACATTTTACAACTTCCTATTATGACATATTAATCTGCTAACATTTGCATTTTTGTGTGTTGTTATTACACCAATGTTTACCTAAACTTATAAAAATATAGACTGTGCATCCAACTAAGGAAGAAACTGCAAGGTAAGGACAGAGTACCTTTACTTTAAACAAAAATATCATTAATGATGAACAGAAATGGAAGAGTTTAAAAATACATGAATCAATCTCAAGTCTTTTTGATGGAAATCCCTGTGGGATGTTTGTGTGTGTGTGTGTGTGTGTGTGTGTGTGTGTGTGTGTGTGTGTGTGTTTTCTGCAGAATAAATATTTCTTCTGATATTACTCTTAGAAGTAAGGTTTGTCACATAAAATTTTATCAAAAAGATTTGGCAAATACAAACAAGGGAAGTCATATTCTGTTCCATTTTTGTCACATGTTCAGCATCCTGGTATATCACAGAAGATAGATTTGACAAATTTTTTCTACATATTTATCTGCTTTTTAATATGCTATTTTTGCTGATGTTATTTCAAAAACTATCCATAAAGTTAGTTACATTACATATAGTTTACAGCTGAATAATTAATATGCTTATACAGTTGTTTTAAAAGTTTATGCATTCCAATTCATATCCTTTGGTATTATTACCATAAAAATATATTTTGTTAACTAAAACCTCCTCTGTCTTCAGAACATTGGCAAAATGTTTTCTGGATCACATTTGTGTTTTAAAAAACTTTAGTGATGTATTAAATTTTCTTCAAGAACATTTTTGCTTTTACCTCTCTGTGTATCATCTCTAATTGATTCCATTATTAAGTTCCATATGACTAATTTAGAACACATTTGTCTTCTTCCTGATAAACATATTAAGGAAGAAATTATTGTTAAAATATATGAATTTGCCTGTATTAAAATATCACTATTATATTTCAGACACAGATTTATGTTCTTGGATACTGTAACACAAAAATGTATCTAAAATAGTTTGAATTTCTTATCCTGTTTTGGCGTTAGGAATAATCAACAATGTTGTTGCAAAAATTACTGTTTATTTTGGATCCCCTTCCAAATACTCTGTTTCTTATTTTATGTCACTAGCATTAGGTTACAGTTTGCAGCAAGCAAATTTGATTACAATATTTTACCAAAGTCACAAGTAATGTCTAGAAAAGAGGGTTACAAACCTGGTCAACCTGGTTCTAGAGTATGTGTCCATAATAACTGTGTACTTTCAGGGGCTTCCCTGGTGGCGCAGTGGTTGGGAGTCTGCCTGCTAATGCAGGGGACACGGGTTCGGGCCCTGGTCTGGGAGGATCCCACATGCCGCGGAGCGGCTGGGCCCGTGAGCCACAGTTGCTGAGCCTGCGTGTCTGGAGCCTGCGCTCCGCAACGAGAGGGGCCGCGATGGTGAGAGGCCCGCGCACCGTGATGAAGAGTGGCCCCCACTTGCCGCAACTAGAGAAAGCCCTAGCACAGAAACGAAGACCCAACATAGCAATCAATCAATCAATCAATTAATCAATAAAAAAAAAAAAAAAAAAAAAAATAACTGTGTACTTTCTATTGCCTCAATTTATATGTATATGTTTTTGCCTGACAGGAGAGAAGTTAGAGTGAATTGTCTCTGTTCAGTCATTTTAATGTCATGAAATTAAGATGTAAATATTAACACTACTGTATTCAAGTTTATTGGCCATAAAGCTCTAACCATCTTTATGGACTGATAAACTATGGCTCTGTTGGCCAAATCCTGCCTGCAACCAATTTTGGTACAAAAAAAAAAGGAGGGGTGGGTGGGAGTCACATCCATTTATTTATTATTATTTACTAGTCTTTATGTCTGCTTTCATGCTTCAGTGGCAGATTTGAGTGGTGTCCAAAAAAGATCATATAGCCCTCAAAACTTAACTTATTTACTATCTGGTCCTTTACTACAAAAGTTCACAAACCTCTGAGTTGTAAATTAATTTATTTCCTTTTTTTTTTTTTTTAGAGCAATATACTAGGTTATTGAGGAAATGTCCATTCTCATTCCAGCCATAAATGGATTTTTGTTTATACCTTGAATTCTTTGGTTAATTATGTTATTTATCAAAGTTTAATTGGTATTGTTGACCTAAAACAAATAGACTGCCAGTTATTTCTCCAGAAAAGTTTGGTTTATTTGGGATCAGCAGAGAATTGTGATTCATTGTTTGCAACCATGATGGGCCACATGCAAGCCCCTGCACAGCAAGGGAAGGAGAACTCTTTTACAGAGGGGAAAAGGAAATTGCGAGGGCTATAGTAAACTAAGAATCCATGGTTTTTCATTGGCTGAGTTGTGCCAGGAGAGGAGTCTTCTTCATTTTGGGCTCTGCTGTCATCACAAGGCATGAGAACTTCTTCTGGTCTCCTGAATCTATTTAATTGAGGTTTCTTTTCATTATTATTATTATTTTACATTTTCATCTTTTGAGCAAGATCTTTTTCTGAAAGCACTGCTGATCAATAATCATATTTTCAAGTTTCAGTGGTTTTTGTCCCTCAATGCCAGGAAGGACCTTTCTTGGGTGTAGTGTCTCACATCAGAGGGAAAGTGCAGAGATTGAAAGCCTATTGAGGTCACATGTAATTAAGTAGGAGGGTGACCACTCAAGCAATTTTTATCTAAAGTTCATATGTTATCAAGATCATAGACATTGGCGATCATCTGAAGTGTTATGTCATCATCAGAATTTTGTTGACAAACTTCCAGCAGGTCTGGTCCAGATATCTTGGCAATCTATCTCATCAGATGTTACATGCTTCAATTCTGGGAAATCTTTACTTTTAGGTCAACAAATGATATGCAGTTTCAGTCAGAATTCAGTGCTTCTCTAGATCTGTCACATGAATCCAAGAGTCTATTCCTTGGAATTTGGTGGCAGAAGGATTGGCTAGTAATACCTGATTCAGGCCTTTCCTTTGAAGCTGAAGAGAGTTCTTCTGAAAGGGATCTTTTTCCAATAGACAAAATCTCTAGGTTGCAAATGTGATGCTTAAGGTCTTGGTATCCTGAGAGCACATGGTGAAAAGATTACCAAAACAAGATTATTTTTAATAGAAAAAACCAGGCCTTTGCCATATTGGAGTATCTCTCTTTTTATCAGTTGTAGGTCAAAATAGTCAGGAACCGAGTGCATTGGGCATCTTGTGACTATCTCAAAGCATAAAAGTTTATGAGTTCCAAAAAGAGTGGATCTGAGATTTAGAAGAACCCACACTAATGATTTTGGCCAAGGTGTTTAGAGGGCCTCTACAGATCTTGTCAGTTGAGTCTTGATGATACCATGAGTGTGTTTGACTAAATCAGTGAATTGAGAGTGGTAAGCATAGTGAAAGTGTTGTAAAACCAGCCAAACAGCACAGGCTTGTTGAAGTACCTGGCCAGTAAAATTGGCTCTTCAATCATTAAGTTCAGAAGAATTTCGTCAGGTAGAGATAATCTTTTCCAAAAGGACTTTAGCCACAAAAGAGACAGTAACTTGTCTGCAGTGGAAGGTTTCTCAGTCCAGTGTGAAAACATGCAGACCATGACTAAAACATATTTATATCCATGAGACAGAGGAAGTTGTGTGAAATCCATTTGCCAGACCTCAAATGATCCATTAGGCAGTTTAAAATTCCCACGAGCAGTGCAAACAAGCTTCCCTGGGCTGTACTTCTGACAAGCAGGACAAGTGAGGTAGGCACTTTTTGTGACCTTGTTAATGCTTCCCTACCAATGCTGGTTCATGAATGGCATAATTTTGTTAGTAGACCAATGGTGGTTTTTTTTTTTTTTTTTTTTTTTTTAGACCAATGGTTTTAATGCATGTACAGTGGTGAGGAGTATGAATTTTAGAGTCTCCAGTAGGACTGGATTGTTATTTGGTTCGAACTAGGGCGTTCTCTTTTTTTTTTTTTTTAAATTTTATAGCTACTTTATTTATTTATTTATTTATTTTTGGCTGTGTTGGGTCTTCGGTTCGTGCGAGGGCTTTCTCTAGTTACGGCAAGTGGGGGCCACTCTTCATCGCGGTGCAGGGACCGCTCTTCATCGCGGTGCGCGGGCCTTTCACTATCGCAGCCCCTCCCGTTGCGGGGCACAGGCTCCAGACGCGCAGGCTCAGTAGTTGTGGCTCACGGGCCCAGCTGCTCCGTGGCATGTGGGATCTTCCCAGACCAGGGCTCGAACCTGTGTCCCCTGCATTAGCAGGCAGATTCTCAACCACTGCGCCACCAGGGAAGCCCGGGCGTTCTCTTTTTATCAAACCAATTAACTGTTGAATTTCCAATCTTGTTTTTTTTCTTTTTCTGAGGCCAATTGTTATGCTTCTCTAGCCAGTTTTTCTTTTAAATATGCAGTCACAAGCCCCATGTGGCCACTGCATTCTTTTTTTTTTTTTTAATTAATTAATTAATTAATTAATTTTGGGCTGTGTTGGGTCTTCGTTTCTGTGCGAGGGATTTCTCTAGTTGTGGCGAGTGGGGGCCACTTTTCATCGCGGTGCGCGGGCCTCTCACTATCGCGGCCTCTCTTGTTGCGGAGCACAGGCTCCAGACGCGCAGGCTCAGTAGTTGTGGCTCACGGGCGCAGTTGCTCCGCGGCATGTGGGATCTTCCCAGACCAGGCCTCGAACCCGCGTCCCCTGCATTGGCAGGCAGATTCTCAACCACTGAGCCACCAGGGAAGCCCTCTAGCCAGTTTTTCTAATGTTCATTTGGGGAAATATCCCTTTGGACCATGACAGAGGTTTGGCTGCTACTGGTTCCTTTAAGGGCAGCATTTCTTGTGGAAATGTCAGCAAAGTGATTTCCCTTAGCTTCCAAAGAGTCAAGTTTAGAATGCCTCAGAATCTTAATGATAGTTAAAGTGGCATGTATTAATAAAAGTATTGCTGCCAACAATTCCTGAACATACAGGCCATTTTTAATTTCGCTGGAGGTAAGGAAGCCATGTTTCCATAATATTCCAAAATCATGAGCTTTTCCAAAAGCGTATCTACTATCAGTATAAATATTGGCAGCTTTGCCCTTGGCTAAAGTCTAAGCCCTTTTAAGAGTATATGTTTCAGTCTGTTGGGCTGAAGTAGCCATAGGTAAAGATGCTGCCTCAGCAACATCAAAACGAGTTGCAGTAGCATACCCAGCACAATATTTGCCATTGTCCGCTTTTAAATAAGAATTGTCAGTGAACCTTGAGAAGTCAGCCTTACCCAGTGGCATTTCCTGTAGATCATCACGAGGAGTCAAGAAGTGGTCTCTCAGTGTAAGCCAGTCTTGAGGGACGTCATTAGCGACAGAGGGGAGAAGAGTAGCAGGGTCAAGGTTACTGCAGCATAGAAGAGTTATGTGAGAAGCAGTTAAGAAGACTTCATAGGAATGAGGTGGCTGACTGAGAAATGTTGACTGTGTTGAGAATTCAGGAGAGCTTCTACTGCATGAGGTACAAAAAATTGTTGAAGGGGATCCCACAACAAATTCTCTGTGGCTTTATCCAAAAAGGCAGTGGCTGTAATGGCTCTAAGGCAAGGGGTATATCCCTGTGCCATAGGGTCCAGTTGCTGCCTATAATACCCTGTCAGTTGATAGTGTTCCCTGTGGTTTTGATGAGTACTCCAAGGCATTCCCTTCCTTTTCAAATACAGAAAGGAAAAGAGGAATGTGATCATTGTGATGCCCAAGGGCATTTGAGTTCATCAAAATCTCCTTTAAGGCCTTGAAGGCTATGTTATCTGATTCTTCCCATAACCTTGGGCTAGGGGGTGTTATTCTTCAGTAAAACATAAAGAGGTTTGGTCATAAGAGAGAAATTTGGAATCCAATTTTGGCAATAACCAACTAACTTATTAAATCTCATAGCTGGCACTTAGTTTTGAGTTTTAGGGAACTTGGGACACCTTGAAGTCTATCGAGATCCAGGTGTAACCCTTGTTCTGATATCAGATGTCCTAAATATTAAACCTGGATTTGGGCAAACTGCAATTTTTCTTTGGCAACTTTATATCTCTTTAAGGTCAAAAGCTTTAGCAAGTGAACACTGTCTTCCTGTGAGGAGTCTTGAGAAGGAGAGAGAAGAAGCAAATCAACCACGTATTGAAAAAAAGTAGACCCTCTAGGGAACTTGACATCATCCAAATCAACCTTCAGAATTTGTGAGAAATAAAAAGGACTCTTAGTAAAACCCTGCGACATTACTGTCCAGGTAGATTATTTTCCTTCCCAAGTGAAGGCATAAAGGTATTGGCTAACTTCATCAACTGGAATACTAAAGAGTGCACTGCATAAATCAATTACAGTAAAAAAATTGCTTCTAGTGGGAATGGATGTTAGTAAGTATGAGGGTTAGGATCAATAGTGTGTCAAGGAATAACAATGTTGTTTATTGCTTGGAGGTCCTGGACAAATCTCCACCCTTGGTCTTTATGTTTTCTCACCAGTAAAATGGGAGTGTTACAAGGGCTAGTACAAGGGATAATTAGGTCCTGAGCTTTGTGATCTTTTATTATTGGCTTTATGCCTTGAAGGGCTTCTTTACTTATGGGCTATTGATTAATTCTGGGAAGAGGTTTGTGAGGTTTATTTGAATCTTGATGAGGGGCCGGCTGTGAATGTTGCCAATATTCTTGGGGGTTTTTGCCCATAATGAGGGTGGTAGCTGATTTAATAGAAACAAATGATCAGTGTTTCCAGAATTAACTCTGGTACCATCAGAGATGAAACAAATAAGAGATGTCAAAGGGTCATTTAATTCATTTGAGTCCTTGCTTTAATGACTACTGTCAAATTGTAGAATTATTTCCCCCTTTGGGGATAAAGAAATTCTGGCATGATACTTCTCAAAGAAGTCTCAGCCTAATAAGTGGGTAAGGGTAAAGGAACTAAGGAGAAAAGGGTGGCTATCTCTTTAGAACTCCGAGGCAGGGGCTGCTTTATAGTAGTTGCATTGATCACCAAGAGTGTTGCTCTGGTGTCAATTAGGCCTGGAAGTGATTTATCCCCAATGTGGAGAAATGTTCCTCCAAGCTAATTAAGAAGGAGAATTGAGAAGAGCCCCGTAGATTTCTCAGAGTCCCGTAATTGAGAATTGGGAGACATTGGAAAGGCTGGTTGGAAGGCGAAGGCACCTAAGTGCTTAAATTTATAACAAACTCTTTTCCAATGTCCTGGCTTTTTGCAATAATAGCAGAAATTAGGAGGGTTTTGTATTTGTTTAGGGGCCTTCATTTGCTGGATTTGAAGATTAAGAATTTTTGTAGTCTTCCTTTTAGGTGACTCATCTAGAAGTGTGAGGCAGCTGGGGTGCCAGATTAAATCTGGAGTGGACATAGTTTCTCATTCTTTTCTGGTCCTTTTTACTAGAAGGGAAGGTCCCTGTTCAGCCCATTAATAAACACGGATTTAAAAGTTACCTGGGTGGATACAACATCTAAAGAAAGACAAACATTTTCTTTAAAAGTAATCAGAAGCTGATTGTAATAGTCATGAACAGATTCAACAGATTCTTGTGTGCAAGCCTGAATTTTGTTCCTATCAACGGGCTTTGGAAAAGTCCTAGTAATTGCTGAATGAAGTAGCCTAGTGATTGCCTGAACCTGATCATATAGTAATTTAGCAGGCTGGTCTCCTGGTTGTAATTCTAGAGAAACTTCAGAATTTTTCTAATTAACATTTATCCAATTCTGGGCCTGGCCTTCTCTGATGAGCATATGAACTAGCTGATACAAGTCAGAGAAACCAGGTTGATAAGTTTGAATGACTATATTAAATTCCTCAGCAAATCTGTGAGCATCTCCTGTTACTTTGGGAAAATCTTTGACTATGGCTTGCAGTTAGTCCAGGGAATATAAGAAATTAAGGGGTTTTTTTTTTAACTTTATTTTTTTATTGGAGTATAGTTACTTTATAATGTGTTAGTTTCTGCTGTACAACGAAGTAAATCAACTTCAATATACATATGTATAGCAATATACATATGTATATGTATATATCAATATACATATGTGTATGTATATATCAATATACATATGTATATGTATATATCAATATACATATGTATATGTATATATACATATATCCCCTCCCTCTTGGACCTCCCTCCCCCCATATCCCACCCATCTAGGTCATCACAGAGCACCAAGCTGAGCTCCCTGTGCTATACAGCAGGTTCCCTTTGACTATCTGTTTTACACATGGTAGTGTATATATGTCAATCCTAATCTCCCAATTCGTCACACCCTCCTCTTCCCCCCTTGTGTCCACATGTCTGTTCTCTATGTCTTCGTCTCTATTACTGTCCTGCAAATATTTTCATCTGTACCATTTTATTCCCTGCATCCTCAAAAAGTTTAATTTTAAAGGAACAGGTTCTGGTAAGTTCAGAGGAAAAGGGAGTAGGGAAAATACCCCGGAAAAAGGCAAGTTCAGAGAGAGAATTAGTATGGAGGATTTGAGGGTATAGAGGAGGCATAGGTGGCATAGAAAGAAGGGAGAAAGATGGTGGCAAGGTGGAGTCTGACGTTAAGGAGCTGAGGGAGAACAACAGGATGGGGCCAGAGGCAGAGCCTGAGATAAAGAAGCCAAGGAAGAAAAGCCTGAGGCTTTGGGAGCCATTTTATCTTTCTTTAATCATTTGTTTGCCTCAGTTGATCTTAAAATCTTATTTTGCAGAGCAGCAGTATTAGGCTCCTCATAATTTGGAAACCTCAAAATACCAATCAAAATAGGCATTCCATTCAGTTCTGGAAATTTTGGAGCTATTATAGTCCACATTTTTTTAAAAATTTTGTTTATTTTATTTTTTGCTGCGTTGGGTCTTTGTTGCCGCGTGCGGGCTTTTCTCTGGTTGCGGTGAGCGGGGTCTACTCTTCGTTGCGGTGTGCAGGCTTCTCATTGCGGCGGCTTCTCTTGTTATGGAGCACGGGCTCTAGGCGCGCGGGCTTCGTAGTTGTGGCACACGGGCTCAGTAGTTGTGGCGCACGGGCTTAGTTGGTCCGCAGCATATGGGATCTTCCTGGACCAGGGCTTGAACCAGTGTCCCCTGCATTGGCAGGTGGATTCTTAACCACTGCGCCACCAGGGAAGCCCCCACATTGGTTTTAAGAAAATTAAGTTTAGGGATTTAAAAATTTCCTCATACTGGCCATTGATATTCTAAATTGCTTTTGGTCAGGTCAGTCCTTTTATTTAGATATGCACATGAGGAAAGACAGAAATTTTTAAACATACTATTGGCCAGATTTCCATGGAGGGAAATGCCCTCAAAATATTTAGATAACTGGGATCCCATTTCTCAGAGGTTTCCTCTAGATCAAAATAAGAGTTTTCAAACAGCTGAAACAGCTTACAGCTCAAACAGCTCAATTCAGACTGCTTACAACTCAAACAGACTGCAGGCCTAATACCAGCCAGTGGAACAGCTCAGTCCTGGAGGAGCCAAACTGGTTTCTCAGCCAGTTCCTATACTATGGTCCCTATTCCAAAGGAATGAGCTGAAGCCTCAGCCAGTTTCAGTTGAAACAGCCTGATCTCATAATCAGACCAAAGTGCCAAATGAATACTTGTATATGGAACAGAGCCTTAATTAGAAATGACAAAACCTTAAAATAGATCCTGAATAAAGCCTGGAGAGCTTCAAAGGCATAGGGCAGAGACCTGGATCCAGGAGAAAGATGTATCTTCCAACTCCAGGGTCAGGGAGAAAAGCAGTGAGCAACAGTGGGCTCAACTGTGGGTATCTCACCTCTTTGCTCACCAGCCCTGCAGCCATAGGGGGAGTCTTCTTTGGTTCCCATATGGGCCACCAAAATGTTGACCTGAAACAAATAGACTGGTAGTTATTTCTCCAGCAAAAAAATGAGTTTATTCAAGATTAGCAGAGAACTGCAATTTAAGGTCTGCAACCATGGCAAGCCATGTGCAAGTCCCTGCATAGCAAGGGAAGGAGAACTCTTATATAGAAGGGCAAAGGAAATTGGGAAGACTATAGTAAACAAAGAGTAAATGGCTTTTCATTAGCTGAGATGCTGCCAGGCAAAAACAGTCTTTCTTCTTGGGCTCTACTCTGGTCATAGGATGTGAGAGCTCCCCCTTCTGGTCTCCTGATTCTGTTTAATTGAGATTTCTGTTTATTAATTTTTTACAGCATAAATTTCCCCCCAAATATAGGATTTTCCTTGACTTTAAAAATTACAGTTAGTTAATATTTCAGTAGTTGCTTTTTTACTCACCCATTATTTTCCATTTTTTTTTCATTTTGATAACAGTGATTTTTATTATAGTTAATATGTATATATACTTTGACTTGCATTGTGGGTTTGTATTTCCAAAAAAAAAAATAATGAATTAAATGGATGTCATTTTCATGGGTATTTTCAGCACTTTTCCAGACAGTTCAAAAACTGCACAAAAGTAGTTGTCTTTTAAGCATTTAATTTAGACCAGCTTAAAAAAATGACAATGAGAAAATATATACAAAGTTTAACATGCCATAAAATAAGTGTACATTAACTTCTTCTATAGGGACACACACACACACACACACCCCACATACAGGATGGCCTGTGAGAATCCTTTGAGAATATCCTACTGTTGGAGTTATCACTTTGCCCAACTAGAACAAATATGTGATTTTTGGAAAACCTTTGGCCACTCAGCAATAACGTACACTTTACTCATGTTCACAGTCCCCAATATTAGCATCATTCAACTATCTAACATATAGTGTTTAATTCTCTCACTTCTTTCACAGCTGATGATTGCCTATCAAAAAGGGATAGATCCAGTTTATTTAGGAAAATTCAAGGGGAATAAAATGTTTGCCAGGAATATGAAAGTTAATTTTGGGAGTGTCTGGTTTTTACAGTAAACATCCAAGTAAAGACGTTCTTTTGTTGGATATTAGGGTTGAGATTTTTCAAGAAAGATCATGGGTGACAGAATATTTTTATAAATCATCAATTGATATAAAATTTCTGCTAAAGGATTAGGTTTTCAAAAAAATAATAACATGGATAAGGTAAAGAAGAAAGCCAAGGGTTAATGTTTAGCATACTTTTAATTTATTTTACCTAAATGTCAGTAGCCTAAATTGTGTTTACATGAATTACATGAATTTACATAATTTATATGAATTATAGGTAGTGATGTTTGTAAAATACATTAATATTTCACTTGGGTATATAGTTTAGAAAGGAGCCACCAGTTTCTCACTGCCCTGTGAGAGGTTACCCTCAGGACCCTTTAATATTCTACAGTCATATGTATGATACTTGTGAATCCTAACACTCAGCTTCATTTGGTCAAGATAACAAAAGATAACACAGACAAATCTACTGAATTACCAGGTCACAGAATTTAAAACCATCAGTCATTTCCATGATCACTATGATTACAATAATATGGCCTATGATAATTTGTTTAGGAAAGTTGTAACTCTAACAAAGAAAAATGTAATTTTTGAATTTGTAAATAAGTGACACAGTAACGAGAATTAAGAATATATATATTTCTATTTCTGTAATCTGATTATCATTCAGAATGCCTTTCATGTGTCTGATCAGATCTCAATTTATCTTGAGGATGAAAATTAATATTTAATAAAATTATTCTATTCTTTAAAAAAATCTAAAAAGAGCATTAACTTTTTAAAAGTTATTTTGCAACACACTCATGGGTTGAAGAGTACACTGAAATTGCGTAGGCTCATTATATTTTTCAGAGAATCATGGACTCATTTTGAAGTTGCAAGTTTTTCTAGACCGTGGCCTTCTGGCATCTGTTTAATGGCATGCTTGACTGTCTGACCAAACCAAACTCTTCTGTAGCTGTTTCATGCACACATTTTTCAGTAGTTCCCTCAATTTTTTTTTTTAACATCTTTATTGGAGTATAATTGCTTTACAATGTTATGTTAGTTTCTGCTGTATAACAAAATGAATCAGCTATACGTATACATATATCCCCATATCCCCTCCCTCTTGCATCTCCCTCCCACCCTCCCTATCCCACCCCTCTAGGTGGTCACAAAGCACCGAGCTGATCTCCCTGTGCTATGCAGCTGCTTCCTACTAGCTATCTATTTTACATTTGGTAGTGTATATATGTCCATGCCACTCTCTCACTTCGTCCCAGCTTGTATTGAGAGAGACAGAGGCAGAGGAGAAAGATGCAATTCTTTTTAAAGGAAAGGAAAAAAGCAACTATATAAAATAAAAAATGACAAAAAATAATTACATGGTATGAGAAAACTGGTCTTTCAATAGTCATCTCCTTGGCACTGACTTATTGCATAATGAGAGAAACTAGTGTTTATTTAGAGCATTCTGCTCTTAGAACTTTTCAGTTCAGTTTAATTGCAGCTTTAGTTATGGTAACATACAAGAAATTAAGTTGTTTACTAAGTTTATTAGAATAATTACACAGATTTATGTTACATGCTTTAAAGCTAAATGCCTGTGTCCTATCCTACTTCTTTTAAATTACTGTAGCTCCACACTACTTTTCTCCTTCGTAAGCTTTAGTTCAGTTCAGGACATGCAGCCTTTTTCTGAATTCATAAAAGCAACATAAAAGGAAATCACTTTTTATTAAAACCCTTACAATGAATTTATATATATGGTTAACTTAATTTAGGTAAAAAAATTAAAGTTCTTCAGTTGGCTTATTGCTAATTGCAATTGCTTTTGCATAATGAAAATTAAGTTATCATAATAGGAACATATTATTAGAGATGATTATGCAGTTTTCCAGAATTCAATGGTTAAAAGCTTTTCAATACCAAAAACATGTAGCTGACAAACAAATACTGGAAAATCTAATACAGTATTATCACACTTGCGGATTTTTAATTTAATAATAATGCTGTCTATTGTTATTTGGTAAAAAGAAAAAAAAAAGAAAGAATAGTATTAAATGTTGTTTTATTTTGAATGAGTAGATAGATTGTTTGGATTTGAATGGTTAAATTCATAACAAAAATGAAACAATGATAAAAAAGAAGATTTCTTTTACTAAACTTGATACTCCGTCACTTAAATAATTTAAACATCATGACATGACATATATGCGTAAATGATTTACACTGAAATTCTAGTAAGTTTTAAAAACTGATATTTTAAATTTTAAAGCAATTATAATATAAATTAACATTGCAAAATTAGAATAGTTTATTATGCACAATAGTTATTTTACATTATCTTTAAAGCAATTGTTTCTTTTAAATGTTCCTATTTTTATGATATTTGATCATGGCCTGGATGATGACTCTTTGTAACAGTTTAAGATGTCTAGACACCATCTGGATTGCATTTCAAATGATGTGTTTGTGGGTCTTGCATAGATTGTTTGGATAGTAGAATAGCTGGAATCATAAACAAATATGGCATGTAGAGTGTACCATTCAGGAAAAGCTGGTTGTTATTCCCAGAATATGCTTATTAACTCCTTCAAGCTACTTACTGTCATTAAATTTACTTTATTATGTAAGTATATAAAATGTTGCAGCTAACACAGTTATATTATGAAATAAAAGCCAATCAGGGGCTTCCCTGGTGGCGCAGTGGTTGAGAATCTGCCTGCTAATGCAGGGGACACGGGTTCGAGCCCTGGTCTGGGAGGATCCCACATGCCACGGAGCACCTGGGCCCGTGAGCCACAACTACTGAGCCTGCGCGTCTGGAGCCTGTGCCCCGCAACGGGAGGGGCCGCGATAGTGAAAGGCCCGCGCACCGCGATGAAGAGCGGTCCCCGCACCGCGATGAAGAGTGGCCCCCGCTTGCCGCAACTGGAGAAAGCCCTCGCACGAACCGAAGACCCAACACAGCCAAAAATAAATAAATAAATAAATAAAGTAGCTATAAAAAAAAAAAAAAAAAAGCAACTACAGTTATAAAAAAAAAAAAAAAAAAAAAAAAAAAAAAGCCAATCAAAGTTCTAGAGAAGTAATGAGTCAATTTACATAAGGAGCCTGGGGACCCTTTGGGAGCTCTAGTATATCCCTCAGAGGGGCTATGACCAAGATCCAAAAGCAGGAGAAAATAATAAAAATATCAAAGGGAAACTCATAGGAAAGGAGTGAATCTGGGAAGGTGACACAAGCTGCAGAAAAAGACCAAGAGGGATCAGGAAGAGTTCTAGTTCCTGCCATATGAGAAGCTACATGTGAGTCTTCATTCTAGGCAACTTGGAGGAACTGAGATCAATCTGGCTTAATTTGTTACCTTCCTCCAAGAGTTTACAGATCAGTACAGGAGAACAGTGTGCACATGATTCCTGGATGAAGTAGAATGAAGTGTCGTAAGTAACATGTAGATAAAGGGCACTGTAAATTCAATTTGAGTTTATCTGAAAGGCCATCATGGAAGAGGCAGCACTAAAGGATGGATAAGGTTTAAAAATGCATGGATGTGGTTTAAAGTTATAATACTCAGGTTTTACAATGGAAAACATGGTCACAAGCTGCCAAGATAAAAGGCAATATTTCTAGATCTTATAAGAAGTGATTACTTGTATCTTTTCAAACATCACTTTAAATCTGTTAGGACTTTTCTTCCCTGTAACTATTTTTCCCATTTAATAATTTATTATATAATTTTTATTTTCTTTTAAAATTTGCTCTTAGGACCACATTTTAAATAATTTTTTAGAATGGGCTTATCTCATTTGGATTATTCTTTTGGAAATTTTTGTCCAGATATCATGAATAGAATTTTCTTTATTGTGGTTTACTTTAATATTACTTCCTCATTCTCTGACCTACATAATAAGGTCAATGATGAGGATGAACATTACTGACCTCCCAATCTATCCCAATCACTTTATTCGATTTTTCACATTATCTAGAATTAAATTCCACAAAAAGGTTGTATGAATTCTTAACACCATTCAACAGATAAGATCAGTGAGATTCAAAAAATGTAAATACTTTTACAGATGTTTGAGCTAAGTCTCCCTGATGCCAAAATCCTTGGCTTCTCCATGGCCAGGTACTATGTACATCTCCAGCAGATCCAGCAAACCTGTATTTTAAGACTATGGTTTAATTTTCTGGCCTTTCCAAGGTATGTATGTCTGACAGCATCTTAAGGCTGCAGATACAGTATATATTGAATAAATGGAGGAAGAAAGGAATCTCTTTTTACATATTATTCCATGAACATCAGAAGATCAATCTGCCAAAGTATTATTTTTATAAAATAAACAATGAGCTAAGCTATTTAAATAAACACTTTGCTCTGGAGAGGTCAGAATACTGAAATTGATGACCCAGCAGGCAATCTCTCTTCTTTTTTTCTTCCTCAAAGCACTTTGTGTTGTAATATATGTCCTTGGAGAAACTATGTGTTTAATACTTAGTCTATTTAATATTTTAACTCTGAGCTATTGTTCACTGAGGCAGAAATTTGGAGACTGAAGTCATGCAGCTAAATCCTATTAGAAGGCTGAAGAATCTACTTAAAATTTCAGAATGTTGATCTGGGCCATTTGCAGTGGATTGCAATGAAGCGGAAAATACATTTTAGACTTTGCTGTATTAGAGATAATGGAACAACTTTGCTCAAGAGATAATTTAAACATATATTTTTTTGTTTCATATATAATCTCACTGTATGTTTTAGAGTGACTTGTATTATACAGTGCTTTTCTCTGCAGTTTTAATGTGACTATGACATTTCATTAGCTTCAAATGCCTATTCCCCAGATTTATTATTATACCCACCCCCCCCCATTTCTAAGGAACTAGATTTCCTTTTTGTTGTTGTTTTTCTAACTTCTGCCTGCAAGACAGTTCTTGATCTCTCACTGATGTGTCACTGCTCTGCTGAGACAGCTGTCACATATTTACAGCTCTGCTTTGAATGCTTTGTTTATGCAATATCTCTTTACCTCACTCTTTTCCATATTTTTGACAGCATTATCTCAGCTTAATCCATTGGCAATGTGAATCAAATTAGTTCTACCCATATGTGAAAGGACAAGTGAAAGGAAAAGACAGGATAATCCAACAGTGAGAGAGATTTGGAGAATTATTGGTTGTGGATTTCCAAAGTAAAAATTTGGTAGTTTTTTCAGACCTGTTTTGATGGGATTTTTATATACCAGTTATAGCGCCATTTAGCTTTCTCATACATCCAGTCTCAAGGATAGCGCTATTGATCTGAAACAAATATACTGCCAGATATTTGTCCAGCAAAGATGAATTTATTCAGGATCAGCAGATTACTGAAATTTGGGGTCTGCAACCACGATGCGTGAAGAGCAAGTCCCTGCGGGGCAAGAGAAGGAGAATGCTTTTATAGGGAGGAAAAAAGAGTTGTGAGGGCCATAGTAAACAGAGAGTCCATGGCTTTTCATTGGCTGAGTCCTTGCCAGAAAAGAAGAGGAGTCTTTCTTCCTCCTGTTGGGATTGGCTGTTGTCAGAGGGCCTGAGAGCTTCCCCTCTGGTCTCCAAGCTCTATTTAATTTAGGCTTCTGTTTACTAATTTTTTACAGCAAAATAGTTTACCTATAAATTACAATTTGATTTTGAAGAATTTATAAATAATAATACAACTAGGGTTTCAATACCATAAGGTGAAGAATTTATTGTTCTTATTTTATAAACAGAAAACCTGAGAAGAGTCCAAAATGCATTCTAAGACATTTTCTAAAATGGGCATTTGAAGTTTGTCTTGCAGCTTTTATGTCATCCAGTCAATCAATAAGTTTTTATGGAACTCACCTCATGTTGATTTACATGGACAATCTGTAGTTAACCTCTGCTCCTGCAGTCTACTCTGTCACCAAGTGCATCTCACATTCCCATGAAGTAAACTAAGATTTGTTTATTCAAATGTGTTTATAATATGTGTGTATATATGTATGAGCTAAATGCAGTGAGTTATCAAGGTTAACAAAAAAACCTCTGGCCTCAAGGATTCTATAATTTAGTGGAATGTTTTGATAGAATTTTTCTCAGTAGATTTTGTTTCTACATTACTTGATGGTGCTTCTCAGAAATACACATATATTTATTATATTCTGTGTTTCTGTATTTTAACCTTCAGTTTTCCAAACTCTTTTCTCTCTTTTTATCATTTAAACTGAAACTAGGTACTTCACCCAGCCTACCTCTACCATTAATATGATTTACTCTCTAGCTGTTCTTACATATGCCATCCTGCTATCTTCATCAACATGATTTATGACTTTACTATTCTTGTAACTCTTGTCCAGGTAGATAAAAATTGCTCATTTTATTACTCATTTCAGGAACTTCCCAAACCTCATTTAAATAAATAAGCATCAAGATGTTCAACTTTTCCATACATAGTATCACATGATTAAAACTGTTCAAAGCTTATCAAGTTGTTTAAGTATTATTTTTTGAAAACCATGATTTAGCAATCTTGGAGGCCCACAGAGAACCAATCAAGCTGTCTTTATCCTTAAAGCCCAAGACCTTTAACAGGGAAAGCACTTCTCTTTGCAAGCCCTTGGGCATCTGGCTTGAGTGCCTCTCACAACATTATGATTATAGTTAATTACTTTTGTTGGATCCAAGTTTCAATTCTTTTTGTAGCAGATCTCTTCAAATGCTGAGTAAGTTTTATGTCCTTGGGTTTAAACGAACAAACAAACATTTATAAAAACAGGATTGAGTTAAAAAAAAAAAACCTTTAAAAAATCCTTTGATTATCAAATCAGATGAGAAAACTCCTTTATGTAAAGGGCACTCTTATTGTTTCTCTCTGCCCTTGTACTTTTTATTATTTGTCTATAAAAGGAAACTACATAGTAAAGAAGACAGACAAACTCCAATAAACCCACTCCTCAAGCCACATCTGGTGAATGAAAAATCTTATACCAGCATTCCTCAGTCCAGCTACCTCAGGTCACTTAGCAAAAATTTATAGACTTTCCATAGTCATGTTTTGTTTTGTCTGTGAATATCTGAATCTGAGAAAGATCTCTCTTCAACAATGCTTTCTGACACAAAGTGAAAATTAGTTGGGTGAGCAGTTGAAAATACAATTAAGATGAGGGTCTCAAGACAACTTTTAGCAACGGTTTAAATGTGCCTATTTCAGTCTAAATTTTAGTCTGTGCCTCTTCTAGGACCAACTACTAGTTTATATATGTATTTCTACTTTAACCCATATTTGTATACTTATTTAAATAGCATAAGTTCACTGTTGACAATTTAAAATTATAATGGCCAACTTGAGAAATTTCATAGAAACAAACTTTATTGCTTGAAGGGTCCCTTAGAATTGAAAAGGAGCAAACTTTCAAATATTAAATATGTGTTTATTTTTTTTCAGATAATGGTCTTCATTATTTGAAATGAAAGTGTACATTTTTTAATTAAATTCACAGAACTGTAAAACCATCACCACAACATAAGTCTAGAATATTTTCATCAGCCCTCCAAAAACTTCATATGCAGTAGCTCACATTCCTTTTCTCCTCCCTCCCTCCACCCCACCACTGATTCTCCCAGCTTTTAGGCAAACACTAATCTTTCTTTTTTTTTTTTTTTAAATGTGTGTTTTTATTTATTTATTTATTTAGTTATGGCTGTGTTGGGTCTTCGTTTCTGTGCGAGGGCTTTCTCTGGTTGTGGCAAGCGGGGGCCACCCTTCATCGCGGTGCGCGGGCCTCTCACTATCGCGGCCTCTCTTGTTGCGGAGCACAGGCTCCAGACGCGCAGGCTCAGTGATTGTGGCTCACGGGCCCAGCTGCTCCACGGCATGTGGGATCTTCCCAGACCAGGGCTCGAACCCGTGTCCCCTGCATTGACAGGCAGATTCTCAACCACTGTGCCACCAGGGAAGCCCCTACTAATCTACTTTCTATCTCAATAGAGTTGCATATTTTGGACATTTCATAAAAATGGAATCATATAAAATGTAGTCTGTTGTTACTATTTGCTCTCACATAGTATGTTTTCAAGATTCATTTGTGTTGTAGCATGTATCAGTAGTTCATTTCTTTTTGCTGAATAATATTTCATTGTATGGGCAACCACAGTGTGTTTATACATTCACCAGTTTGGTGTTACTTCCACTTTTAGTCTATTAATAAAATTTTGCTATGAATATTGTGTACAATTATTTATGTAGACATATGTTTTAATTTCTCTTGGGTTTACGCTTAAAAGAGTGAATTTGCTGGGTTTTATGGTAACACTATCTTTACCATTTTGAGGAACTGAAAAACTGTTTTCCAAAGTGGTTGAAGCCTTCTACATCTCCAGTAATAGTGCACGAGCATTGCCGTTTCTCCACACTCTCAATAACACTTGTATGGTTTGTCCTTTTTATTATATCCATCTAACTGTGTGTGAAATGTCATTTCATTGTGGCACAGTTTGCATTCTCCTAATGATTAATAATCATGAACATCTTTTTATGTCTTTGCCTTTCATATAATTACTTATGTGCAAAACTATTCATTTGCCCATTTTTAATGAGGTTATACATATTTAGTATTATTGAATTGTAAGAGTTCTTTATAAGGGACCACTTAAGGGAACCATTTTAGAATCTGTATTTCTTCCTTATAGTTTTATACTCAGACCTAGAACTACATATTTTGCAAATGCAGATCTGCTTTCTGTAGTGTTCTTTTGGATCAAAAAGCTATATCCATTTGCTCTTTCCTTAACTGGGACCACCAGGACCTTAGATTTCCATATGATTCTACTCTTATCCAACAGGTGGATGATCTTTGTTATATTTTAATAGTGAGGTGAGGTCTAAGACTGATTCCATTTATCAACTTAACATTTTAGCACCCATAGGGCATATGATTTTCAAAAAAAGCTATAATTTTGTCACAGTAGATTGGATTACCTAGGACAAGATTTATCCTAGGAAGTTAAACTCCTACTCTGAAAGACCATGAGCTGTTTAAAACTTCCCCAGGCCTGTAACTAAAAGATGATTAAGAGGATTCTGTGTCTTAATGACTATTGCAGGCAATGAATTGCCAAGTGATATTAAATGATCATACTGCTGTATGAATTAACCATGTTCTTAGCAACTCCACCTCTTCCCAGAGAACCCCCAATACAAATAGGCTTTTAAAAGTTAAAATCAGCTCTTCAATTACTTTCCTCTCTCCTTACCATGAACATTATGTAATAACATCAGAAATAGATCCCCTGATCCCAAATTTTATCTTATCCTTCTTTCTAGCTAATGTATGTGCAATGGTTAATTATTTTAGTCACTCACAATACCCTGATCTCACCTGCTCCTCATTTCATTGTCCTCTGTGATAAAAATACAAACATGGGTGAACACACTCTTCTGTTTTTTCCCTGCTTACATTCAAGCAGCTGAGTTCTGTTGGAGTAAATCATAATGCATGACAAACAGGTGCTACTATTAATTCATCAGCAGCGACATCAAAATGGTAAAAGGTCAAAGAATGTCACCTGCCGTTTCAGTAAGTTGCCACCATCTAGCCGTCAGCCACTGCAGGTGCCCCCTAAGGTGCACCCTGAGGGAATTAAGGATGGAGAAAGATAGGATACTGGCCCTGGATAGTTAAGTTAAGGTGCATAGCAAAGTAATAATTTCAATAAGCCCAGACTCTTGCTTCTTCTCATATATAGAAAAGCACTAAAATCATTAACTTGAGATGTCTGGGTTTTTGTTTGTTTGTTTGTTTTGTTACTAGCAGTAATCTTTTGATGTTTAACTATCTGGGCTTTTTTGCAAAAACTTCTATATCTCCTGGCTCCCCACTTACCTCTTGCGAACAGTCCCTCAGAGCTGTCTAAGGCTCCCTTCCCAGTCTATAGTCCTCAATAAGGCTACGTAATAAAACATAACTCTCAACTTTTAGGTTATGAACTTTTTTCTGTTGACAGCCTTCATGAATTTTTACTTTTATACTCCCCAGTAGAATTGTGAATAACCAGAAAATCTCTCACACATCTTTAAGTTGATGACTAAAATTTTTCTACATTTATAAAATTGCAAAGATGTAATTTCTGGCATATTGTATATTATATATAAGCATTAAATACATTTTAATTAAAAATTTAGAGCAGCATATTTATTTTGTTCAATGTACAGAAAATGTCCACCGTATAAACTAATTGGCAAGGACAGCCTCCATAATCAAATGAATAATTTAAATCATACTTACTTTCTGTCAGAAAGTAGCTTACTTCATTTTTCAATTCAATACGAGCCTGAATGACAAGCACATTACTTCTGAATTCTGATTATAATATTAGCTATCCACTAGCTAATGCATAGTCTTGCGTGATTTTGTCATTTTTATGAAATCAATTACTATCCCCCTCAATATTTCTTTACTGTAATGGGAATCTTATTTAGAAACAAATTGGTTTTTTGTGTGTCCTAGAAGTCTCCAGAAATGCATCACATTAAGTTTGATAATGAGTATGTTGTGTTTCTTGCTTGTTTTTCTTTTGTTTTGGTTTTTGTAGGAAAAGAAGGATGGTTGTGAAAAAGATGTTGGGAAATAAGAATTGAAAAAGGCAACACTCAGACAGATTTCTTTTACAACAAAATACATATGGAAAAGTTGAGATGCTAAAAATTGATTCACTTGAAATGATCTCTGGCAAACTACTGCCATAAAAATCTTGGATTTGTCTTGATATCTATGCTTTGAAGATCACAGCAATCCTACTACATTCCTTTGTTAGCAGTTTTGCTGATCCACCAACAGTAATTTTTTCTATCCTTTACTATCTTTAAATCTCTACCACAAATGGTGACTCTTTTCTATATGTTTTATGTTAATTTCTTTTTGATACACTTATTTTTAATATAACATGTTCAATGGAATATTTTTCTTGGATAGAAGTTAGTCTTGGAAAATTATCTTTGAATATTTCTCCTCTTGTTATACATTATTTTGCAATTCAACACCTAGAATAAATCTTTATTTCTGATTTATAAATTTTGGAGAATTATATATCACCCTTACCAGTATAAAAATCAAAATACTATTTTATTGCATTTTACACTTTTCAAAATAACTAGGAGAACACCGTCTTCCTCTCAGGAAGTTATACCAAGAAATCCTTGCATTACCTTGTTTCGTTAAAAAAAAATTTTTTTTGAGATATAAGATATTAAGTGACATATTAAACCATGTTTGCAGTGAAGGTGAAACTAAATGCACACAGATCAGACTCCTCTGTCTGCTGCAGCACATTCAAGATTTTCATCCTGTAACAAAAGAGGAATTTTCATAGTACATTTTCCAAATTTAATTCCACTAATTAAATTTGGAAAATGTACTATGAAAATTCCTCTTTTGTTACAGGATGAACAAAAGAGGAATTTTCATAGTACATTTTCCAAATTTAATTAGTGGAATTAAAGAATGAGTGAAATTTGGGGCTTCCCTGGTGGCGCAGTTGTTAGGAATCCGCCTGCCAATGCAGGGGACATGGGTTCGAGCCCTGGTCCGGGAAGATCCCACATGCCGTGGAGCAACTAAGCCCATGCGCCACAACTACTGAGCCTACACTCTAGAGCCCACGAGCCACAAATACTGAGCCTGCGTGCCACAACTACTGAAGCCCACATGCCTAGAGCCCATGTTCCGCAACAAGAGAAGCCACTGCAATGAGAAGCCTGCGCACCACAACGAAGAGTAGCCCCCACTCGCCACAGCTAGAGAAAAGCCTGCACGCAGCAACGAAGACCCAACACAGCCAAAAGTAAATAAATAAATTAATTAATTAACTTTTAAAAAAAAGAATGAGTGAAATTTATTGGCTAGAGTTGAAATTTTATTGACCTACTGAATTGAGTTGATGAATTAGGAAACACCAAGACTATTAAAATATAGAATATTTAATAGAGCACATTAAGAAAATTCTGAGAAAAGTTTACATGAGCAAAAGAACAACTTTAGTACTCTAGTGATCCATTATAGACATACAAAGATTTCAGTAAAGCCAAGCTTGGAGCGATCTTAATTTCTTCAAGGGAAATATGTAATAAAATGTATAGCTGTAATTTTATTGTTAAATTCCAAATGTTGTAATTGGAAATGGGTAAATTAGGATATGATATCAGCTGAGTGTGATAGAGACCCAACCTGCGAAATTAAAAAAAAGGAAAATAAATTCTCTGACACATAAAAGTATGAGCTAGGAAGACAGTCAGCTTCATGAAGTCATCTGGAGTCCAGCTCCCTCTGAATGTGGCTTCACAATCTCTATGGAATGTCTCACATTCACATAGTACAAGACGGCTGACCACCTTGTTTTTATAGCAGCCAGCGGGAAGGCAAAAAGAGAAAAAGCAGAGTCCTACCTACTAAGGAAACAACCAGGAAATTGTACACATTAATTCCATTTAACATCCTTTGCCAGAATATGGACATTGCTTACTACAAAACAAAAAGACAAGAGGCACATGTTGTGTATTCTGAATAGGTTATGTGCACAATAAATGCTGTACTATGGAAAAGGGGGAAAACAGATTTGGGGATAAGACTGGCAGATTCTACAATTTGAAGGGTATGAGATTAACTCTAGCTGACAAATCTAACAAGTCAGAAAAGTCATACATTGAATATTTCTAAGTATCATTTCATATGTTTATATAATTTTGTATTTCTAAAGGATCAGTGCTATTTCCTAAAAGTTTTCTGAACATATACTATACCAAATATTCAGAAGCAAGAATGCTTTAAACACATTAAAAATTTTCTTATGGATATCTGTTTTATTTTCTTTAAAGTCAGATAAAACTCTAATCAATCATATAGGGCCTCTAATGTATGCCAAAAAAAAAAAGACAAGAACATTTTTACAGGATTTTTAAATTGATATTAATGGATTGTACAAATGGTCACAAGACTTTGAAAAATATTTTAGAAAAATAGTTTGGAATTGCAATGTTACATAAGAAATTACATGAAATCAGTGTAACATTTTCCTTTTATTGAATAAATTATTAAATGTATATTTGTACTCTAAAAAACTGATGTATAGTGGCAAAATATTCAACATTTTCCCACTATTACATATTTATTAAGTGCTACAATGTGTCATGTATATTGAGATATATTAGTAATTAGAAAAATAATTGTTCCTTTCATAAAATTGCATTCTGTTAGAAGGCCCTTCAATGTAAATATACACCAATCATGTTAGTAAACACATCATTACAATTTAAGTTTGCACTATTAAGTTATGGAAACTATACATACAGATGCACAGACAAAATCTTAATTAGGGTAAGGATCAGAGCATTTCTTGAAAGGCTATTCTCTTATTATTTTTTAAGCTGTATCATGTCATCTGCAAATAGTGACAGTTTTACTTCTTTTCCAATTTGGATGCCTTTTATTTCTTTTCCTTGTCTGAGTGCTGTGGCTTTGACTTCCAATACTATGTTAAAGAGAATTGGCAAGTTTGGGCATCCGTGTCTTGTTCCTATTTTTAGAGAAAGGCTTTCAGCTTTTCATGAGTTGATGTTAGCTGTGGATTTGTCATAAATGGCCTTTATTATGGGGAAATATGTTCCTATATACCAACTTTGATGAGAGTTTTTGTCATGGACAGATGTTGAATTTTGTCAGATGCATCTATTGAGATGATCGTATGATTTTTATCCTTCCTTTTGTTAATGTGGTGTATCACATTGATTGATTTGTGAATATTGAACTATCCTTGCATCCCTGGAATAAACCCCACTTGATCATGGTTTATGAAACCTTTTTATATATTGTTGAATTCAGTTTGCTAAGTTTTGTTGAGAATTTTTGCATTTATATTCAGAAAGGCTATTCTTTGGAAGTGATTTTTAATCCTAGATTTGGAAGAGAGAGGAATAGAAATAATCAATTTAAAATGGCTTTGAGAAGAGTGCAATGGAACAAAGGAAGAGTATGCTCATCTACGCGGGTTGGGATGGAATGTGAGAGATTTGAGAAAACAGAAGACCCACCAAATGTAGAAATTAATGGAGGGTACTGTGTGAGATGAAGAAGGTCCTGACAGGATCACTCTGGGCTCTGAAGCCCATGACAATTCATTTTGTTTTTACCTTAAGAGAAATATTATTTAATCTGAGAGATGTAAATATAGGGGTTAAAATAGAGGATTCTGGAATTCCAACTCTGCTATTTACTACATATGTGACCTTCATAACTTCCCAATAATGTAGTTTTCTTTTCTGTAAAATAAGAATAAAATATTACCCACTTCACAGGATTCTTAGGTGTATAATTAAATTAATATTTTTAAAATACTTAAGATACTGTCCAGACCATCATAAATGCTATGTGAGCATTTGATAAACATACGTTTTGAAAAGGTAAAAGGAGAGGCCAGAATGGAAACCTGTTACTTAAGAAGTTAAATTTGGCAAGAGGAAGTGATAAATCAGAACTTCTTTAACTGACTCTAGAGACTCCTTCTCATTTCCAAGTGGTAAGAGCATTTGAGAGAATCCCTTTTGCAGTGGGGATGCTTCACCCACAACTATGTGCATGAGGTCATAAACTATGTGCATGAGGTCATCCTTTGTAGAACTGAATTACAACCTGGGTTGCCACTCTACCCAATGCCAGAGGATGTCTTTTTTTGTTTTGTTTTTAATTTGTATTTTATATTGGAGCATAGTTGATTAACAATGTTATGTTGGTTTCAGGTGTACAGCAGAGTGATTCAGTTATACATATACATATACATATACATGTACCTACTCTTTTTCAAATTCTTTTCCCATGTAGGTTATTACAGAATATTGAGCAGCATTCCCTGTGCTATACAATAGGTCCTTATTGGTTATCTATTTTAGATATAGTAGTGTGTACATGTCAATCCCAAACTCCCAATCTATCCCTCCCCCACCATCCCCCCTTAGTAACCATAAGTTCATTCTCTAAGTCTGTGAGTTTGTTTCTGTTTTGTAAATAAGTTCATTTGTATCATTTTTTAAGATTCTGCATATAAGCGATATCATATGATATTTGTCTTTCTCTGTCTGACTTATTCTTTGTAAATACAATTGTGATTATCAGTTACCTGAAAAATTAAATTGTAAACCAGAGTAAAAACTTTGTGAAGGACCATGATATTTAATGAGTAGTTATATTCTTTTGATTATTACTTTTAAATAGTAACGGTATGATTGTTAAAAAAAAATTGTATGGCAGTGTTTTCTGGACAGCTAATAAAATCCTGCATATAATTAAAAGTATTAAGGTATGCAAAAGATGTTTTATTTGTTAAATAAAATGTGTTCTACCTTTTACACTCTTAATTTCACTAGCCTAGTGATAATTTATATTTTTCTATATATGTGACATACAGATAATATAGCATGTATTTCATCAACTCAGGCTACTGAAAGGTCAGAGGAAGTCATTTTGAGTATGCTTTTGATGTTTTTGAAAGGTTAAAACAGTGCAAAAGATGAAAGGTTCAGTTGGTCATATATGTCTTTTTTTTTTTCTTTAATTTAATTTATTTATTTTTGGCTGTGTTGGGTCTTCGTTTCTGTGCGAGGACTTTCTCTAGTTGCGGCAAGTGGGGGCCACTCTTCATTGCTGTGTGCGGGCCTCTCACTACCGTGGCCTCTTTTGTTGCGGAGCACAGGCTCCAGACGCGCAGGCTCAGTAGTTGTGGCTCACAGGCCTAGTTGCTCCGCGGCATGTGGGATCTTCCCAGACCAGGGCTCGAACCCGTGTCCCATGAATTAGCAGGCAGATTCTCAACCACTGCGCCACCAGGAAAGCCCTTATATGTCTTTTTTATGCTATATTTTCTCTGAAAATAATCCAAAGTGATTAACTTGATTCAATCTAGTATTCTCCCACACTTGCTCCTCATGTTGTACAGGAAACATTTTCAGCTTAATACACGATTATCAAATCAGACATTGATCAAGGCAGCAAAACTTTGTATTGAGATTTTAAAAATTTATCCTAAAGAATAGACCTTCAGTTGATATGGAGAAAAACGAAGATGTAGTTTTCTGGATTGTTCGTTATATCCCTTATCATGAGATTTCTTGTATTTTCCACAAATTTGATTTTCTTAAAGCAACTGTAAGGAATTGCCAGTTTATTTTATCAAGAGTTAAAAGGCATTGCAGGTTCTGAAGTAAATACTAATAAAAAGTCATAAAGAGTTTTCAAACAATGATTCAAGGAGAATTCAATGTGAAGAAGACATTTTTTCTTCGTTTCCTCAGAGTGGACAAGTATTTTTCACAAAACCGAAAATAGAAAGTAGGTTATAAATCACTAACAGCAAAATGTTATTTTCTCCAATGACACCTGACTGGCATTGGGTTGGTAAAAATGAATAATTACTTTGAAGTCAAAATGTAGCTTGTCTTGGCATCCTTCCAAGCCCCACCTAGATAAAAGTCAGATTTCTTTTAGATCCTCTCCAAAGTTGTTGTGACAATTTTGTGTTTATCCACTGTTAATTCATTTAATATAGAGTTATAGTAACCAAGATAGTTTAGAATCATGAGAAAACTGTGTTACCTCCTTTAAGAAAAACATATAAATTCAACAATTTAACAACATTTAAAACAAAATGATGTATGTTTTTCTAGGAGTGCATATTCTATTCATATCTGGGTTTATCTGTAAAATCATCAGGTTTAGTGTGGTTTATTTCACAAAAAAATGGACACTAATAGAATATTTTTGTTTTTTATTGCAAATAAACCAGAAGCTTACCACCTACTTAATTTTTTTAATGTCTATGTCATGAGAACAAGAGAAACCATTTATATTATTAAAAAAATAAGTAGCTGATGTAGGAAGCACTGTCAATTTCTGATAAATAAGTTATTGGGTGTGACCTTATTTATAGTATCTGGTTTGACCCTGTAGTATCTGGTCTGATCATTTTTACTTGGAAATGCTGATTTTACTTGACAGTATTTTGCAAATCATGCTTTTTTCCCCAAATTTATTTACAATGTAAAAATGTGTTCACTTTGAAGATAAGTTGATCTTATTTTATTTTTTTGAGAAAATAGAGGGAAAAAAAAAAGACTTTAATAGCTAGCTTCCATTGAAACATTGAGTTTTAACAACCAAAAAATTTAAGCTAGGTGTATTTGGGTTAATTAGTGAGAATGAGTGACATCTAGAAGCTAAATATGTCATCTTTGAGTACAGTTATCTCTGGTAAAAATATTTATGAATGAAGGAAATAGAAGGAATTCTGTTTGAATAAAATTAAGAGTATAATTATTTCAGAAAAAATTATATTGATAAATCATAAGCAGGCTAATATTCATTAATGTTTTCAAAAAGAAGAGTCACATTTTTAGTCCCAGTCCCAGCATTCTCCCAGCAGTGCCTTATCTGCACATATGTTGATTTCTCCTTCAGTTCTCAAATTGTCCTCACTGCTCTAGTTTTGAGGGACTCTCTTTATACTACCTGTGGCTGATCTAGGTCTCTATTAAGAGTGAAGCTGCTTAGCTTTTCCAGCTTCTGCCAAAACAAACAGTATCTGGAATAGTCAAAATAGTTTTGAAATACACAAATGAGAAGGGGTGGGAAAAGGCAATTTTAAAAATTAAAAAAGAAATATAAAATAACTTAGAGCAAAAGGAAACAGAATCTTTTAAAATGTTGTGTTTTGAAATCCTATATTTAAATCCACAACTCTTTGGAATTGTAAGTTAGTCTTAGTTTGCAGTCTTCTTGGGAAATAAACTGAGAATTATCGTTAAAATCATCATAATTGATATAGAAAATAAAGAAAAACATATTTTAAAAGTAACACATTCTGCAAAGGTGTTTACACATATGTAGAACTGATGCAACTCAGGAGAATAATACTATTTATATCAAGTATATCAAGATGAATTTTCCCATTTCCACTTAATGCTACCAAACTGCAATATCTATCTTAATAGTCAAAACTCTTTTCTCCAATTGTCTTCATTTTTTGTGTCCTCTTTCTTTAGGCCTGATTTCAAATTTGCCAGAGTTCCATGCAGAAGCTCATGTGTTGTGATGGTCACCCAAACATAGGTGAATAGAGGGTATATGTGGTCCTTTGTAACTTCTATCTTGCCATGGTGCCTAGGGCTGTTTGTTGCAGCTTGTGGAATGAGAAATCAGTTAAAATATCCCAGCTGATAATACCAAGTTTCCCATCCTAGTCACATTCACATACGTACACTCATATTTATTCGTTTATTCAACTAAATAGAATAAAAACTCAATCATATAACAACATAACTAAAAATAAAAAAGCATAGGGTCAATTTTTCCACAAAGTACTGAGACAAAAATGGTTAAACAAACAATAATACAATCAGAAGGTCAATCCAACAAAATTTACTGCCAATGGATATAGGCAAGTTTGGACAAACCAAAACCAATACCACCACCAAAAAACCCCCCAAACAAACAAAAAACAATGCAAGCGCAATATATAGATTTTAGCATGTGTATGTGGTTACTTATTCTCTGTAGGTTAAAGCAAAATTGATATCATAGTCAGGTAGAAAATCTTTGTTGTCCGTCACTATATCCACAAGTAAATAGCAGTGTAATATAGGCAAGCAATAAGTGCTGAAAACCATTTTGTTGAATGAATGAATTAATGAATAAATGAATGGATCCTTGTTCCTTTGTTTTTAAATTACATATTGTACAAATCAACATAATAGGGAGATTTCTCTGTGAAAAATTGTGATTTGTTGCAGCAGTTTTGTGATTCTACAAGTTACTGCTGCAGTTGATGAGATTATCGCGCTCCTCTGTGGTTTAGGTTTACAAGCAGTAGCTTTCTGAGAAATTGTTGGTGAAAGTGCTATCCCAGGACAAGAAAGTATGGTTTCTTTGACCGAGAGCATTTCTACTCTCTGGAAAAATACAAAAAGGATTGCCTGGTATGAAGGCTATGAGTAACTTGCTTAAAACTGTCCTGTTGTTTTTCATTTCTATGTAAGAATTTTCCAGTTAAAAAAATTGTTATACCAAATGCAGATTTCATATTGATGCCCCTTAGCTTTTCCTATAAAAATATTTCTAACCAGTTTTCTTTTTTTTTTTTTTTTTTAACTAGTTAGTTCTTACCACACAGAGTTTGTGTGGTAGGCAAAATAATGGCATCCCAAATATATTCATGTCCTAATCTACAGAATTTCTGACAATGTTGTATCACATGGCAGAGGGGGATTAAGGTTGCAGATGGAATTAAATTTGCTAATCTGCTGATTTTTTAAAATAGGATTATCCTGGATTATCCCAATGGACTCGGTGTAATCACAAGGGTTCTTAAATTTGGAAAGAGGCAGAATAGTCAGAATCAGAGAGAAGGCAGAAAAAAGAACTTAGAGAAAATGACTCAGCCTGATCTTGCTGGTACTGAAGATTGAGGAATGGGGCAACAGCCAAGGAATGCAGGTATCCTGTAGATGCTGAAAAAGACAAGTTAACAAATTCTTCCCTAGAGCCTACTGAAATAGTCATATAGACACCTATAGATTTTATAGACACATATAGATTTTATATCAGTGAGATCCAGTTTGGACTTCTGACATAAGATTTGAAAGAAAATAAATTTGTATTATTTTAAACTGCTGTGTCTGTGGTCATCTAATATAGCAGAAATAGGAAGCTAATACATATGCATAGGTTATTCAATCTTAAAATAATTTCTAAATAGTAAATAAATTTAATAAATATTAAGTTGTACTATGAGCATGTTGACACCATTGAATTTTATTTCAATATTCTGAAGAAAAAAAGTGTGAATTTTAACCCGTCAATAAAACGTATGCTGATACTTACATTCAAGATGGTACAGTGAATTCACGCTCTGGTAAAAACCCCTTCTGCTTCAACACGTGACATTAATTAAACAATGAAGTAAAATCCCTAAGACAACTGAGCTATAGAAAAATGAACATATCTGGAGAAACACCTCCCCCCCACACACACACAAAAGGCAGAGATGATGTTTGAAGCAAACAGATCACTGATCTGGGATTGTGCAGTGGTGGCCATGGCTTGCCTTCCAGGGCAGAAAAAGCACTGGAGCCAGGCCCACTGCTTGAAGCCTGGGTTTGATGGGGACCACCCCCAAAAACCTATATCATGAAAAGAAGCTGAGAAAACTCCTGCCACACACCCTTCTTTTCAAGTATCATCATATGCTATGGTGAGCTGTAGGCCTAATGAAGAAGGAAGACACAGACACAAGCTTTTAAAATCCAAACCCTTCAACTGCTCTGGGGGAAGATCTGCATTTTATCAATCTCATGTTGGAGTAGTAAACCTAAATATCAAGTATATGACCTCTTTCTGAATCTGAAGTGTGGATTACTAAATGGAGGTAACAACAACAGTTTCAACAGGCAAATAAAACCTCACAAAGGAAGAGATGAACACGGTGGGGAGAGAGAGAGAGAGAGAAAGAAATAATAAAATAAAAATAAAAAGTCCTCTTCAAATAACCCTGCAAACCAAAATTTTGGATCACTGGGGAACACATAATTCTGTGAAAACAAGAAAAGCAAGGGTTGGAACAGAAATTCACTTTAAAATACCAATTTTTAAAAATCTAAAATATATATATCAAGGATGTTCAAAGAAAAAGTGGAGTAACATTATCTATTAAATTAAAAAATACTATAAATTTTGAATAAAAAATTTCAGGGTATTTTATGCCCTTGCTTCCTCTTTTCAGGATGTTCTATGAATTTACGGTGTTTACCATGCAAGTTTGGCAAACAATGTCTCACTTTCAATCGGGTGAACCCATTCATACAGCTACTCTAACCAGGTGCCAGTAACTGCTCCCTTCCTTGTCCTCGTGGAAGCAATGATGCCCTGCTCTTTCTATGCATAGGATACTGCAGAATCCCTATATGGATCTTCTAAATCCTGCTCAAACCTTTGTAAATATTTTCTTTTTTAAACTTTCTCGTACTGGTTCAGTTTGAGCTTGCTGTATGTTTCATACTGTGAAACTTACCAGTTCAAGAATTGGTATTGAAATGGGCCCAGTAATTGGCCCTTAAAGTAAAGAGATTCTGAGTTCAGTTGCTTATGTATTTGTGGTGTAAATGAGTAAACATCTTGATGGGGTAGAACAGGGCACTGTTATCCTGTAACCAAAAAATAGTCCATGAGAAAAGAAGAAATCGATAACTACAAATATCCAACTTACAAGTAAAATTAAAAAAAGCTTTGATGGTTGCTTGATCTCCTGTATTTAAAGGCCAGATAAAGTAAGAACCAACCCTAGGGCCTCTTGAGGGTTTCTGCATTGTAACATCAATAATATGCTCAGTTCCATCAGGGCTGTTATGCTAATATAAGGCAGTGGCAAGGAAGGAGGGCTGCTTGGAGACATGGAATGGGAACTATTGGAAAGAATCAGATGAGATTGTGAAACTTAAGCCCCGCAAAACCTGAAATTCCCTTGCCAGAGAAACTACTTTGCTTCACTCTTTGAAGGAACTAGCCTCTGGATAACAATTTCCAAGGACTGCACATGGGGTCGTTGCCCCACAAGCCAATGCTCTTCAGGATCCAAATCGTGACCTTTCATTACCTCCATGCCTGTAGTGAGAGAGATCCCAACCTATCCCAATTGTAGAAATATAAAAAATTGTATTGAAGATAGCCTTTAAATTAAGACAACTCCCACAGAAAAGGTGTTTGCTTTCACCAATTTGTATAAGCAGGGGTAAGTTTCTCAGAAGGAAACAGGTGACAAACTCAAACTGAAGAATTTGGAGATAATTTAATAAAGTGAATATTTATAAAGGCTTTCAAGCTTCCTTGAAAAGATGCACAGTTATCTCTGTGGTGACTGACTTTGTAGGCCATAGATAATGTGGACCAATGATGCAATGAATTGTTTCCTGTGATCAGTGGAAATAATGGGATTCCAGAGTAGCTGAGGCAGGGTGATAGCTGCTAATCATCGAAGGCAAAGATGAGTGCAATTATCAAAATAAGCCATGGTTACAGACACATGAGTTTAAGCCATCAGGCATCTGTGAACAGGGCTAATTGGTCACAGGGTCAAGGGATATGTAAGAATGGAAAATCTTACTAAGTTGTTGCCTCACATATAAATTGGCAAATAATAACAATAATAATTATTATAATTAGAGGAACTTTGAAGAAGTGCTCTGTAACACACCCTCTGCTGCACACCACAGATTTGTCCTGCAGCCATATATGTGGGTGACTATACGCTAGAGAAAGGAAATGCACAAACTGTTGGAGGTTATTAGATGCTGACTCTGAATTGACACTAATCTTTAGAAATAAGTGGACTAATCAGAAGGGAGATTTGTGAAGTTTAGACGACAGATGAAGTCCTGTCTTGAGGACTGGTGGTAGTGAGACTATAAATTGTCCCTGTGATTAATTATCCAGCCTCAGATCATATAACATAATTAGATATATTTTGTATGTGGCAGATTCCCATATTGATTTCTGACCTAGGAAGCATATTTATCATTATAGAGTGTAGTTATGTGGCAGACAAGTAATGAATGAAACCCTATGCCCAGCCACATCAGAGTAGGTACATTGGATCTACAGAACACAGCCCCCAGATTCATATTAGAATAAACAAACCAGATAATTCATACAATGCCATGGTTTGGATATTCTGTAGATTAAGAACTAATACAGTGAGAATGGCTAAGTGGAAGCTTCTGAAATGGATTCCCTCCCCCGATCAATATATTAAATCAAAACAATAAAACTTGCCTGAAGGAATGGCAGAAATTAATTCCACCCTTAAATGCTAAAGGATGCAAGAGTGGTGGAATCCATGATATCTTCATTTAATTTGCCAGTCTTGAACCTTGCAAAAACCAGAACGATCCTGAAGGATGAAGTGCATTGCTCTATGCTCAAACAAATAATAAGCTATAATTGCAGACCCTATGCCCAATGCGGTAACTTTGCTGTAGCTGATAAAAAAAGTCTGAGGTACATGGTATGTGCCTACTGACTGAAAAATATGTGTCTACCCCTATTGCAAAAGAAATTGAGAAATAATTCTCATTCTCTTGGAATAAATAGCAATTTACAGGTGCACTTTTGACCTAGGGTGCTATTAAATCTTTCCCTCTATGTCATGATGTGATAAAGACCTGGATCATCTGCACATCCTGAAGAAGAGAGCACTGGTCCCTCACATTACTGTCGTTTTGCTAATCAGAACGGATGAACAATATTTGTGTAGCATGTTAGAGGTAAGACCCTGGCTTAGCAGAGGATGGAGATAAACTCCATGAAGATCCAAGAATTCTTCCATCAGTAGATTTTAAGGGTCAGGTTAGCTAGAGTATGTGCTCTGGGGAAACTCTCACCCATGTGTACAATGAGAAATGAGAAAAAATAGTTTTTGCACAATTTTTAATAGTGAAAAACAGGAAACAAATGCTGATTTGCAAGAAAATGCATAAGTTACAGTACTTTCATACAATATTCTAATGGACATTAATTATCTAGAGCACATTTAATATTAATATGGATAAATTCAAAGCATACATTTGAATGAAAAGTCCTTCAAAATGATATATCCATAACCATATTTTATATTTAAATATAAAACTTGAAAAAAGTTTTTATGGAAACAAAGATGCTAAATTATAAAGAACATACAATAAAATGATACATCTGAAATTGTGATAGTGGTTACTTCCGGAATAAAAGAGAGATATATCAGAAAGGGTATAGGCACATGAGGAACTTCAAATATATCCATAAAATTTTATTTATTTAAAACTAAATCTTAAATACTTATGACATAATGCTAATATTTTATTATGGCAGATTGTTGGTATACAAATGTTTGTTTCATTATTTTCCATTTTTATGTATTCAAAATATGTAATCATGGAAATAATAAAAATAAAATATTTTATATTAAAAAACATGTTTAAATCAACTGCATGAAGCTCAATATCAGGGCGCAAAGCAAGCCAGTTTTCAATTCTTAATTCTGCAGCCTTCAAGTATACTCTTTGTCCTCTTATTTCTAGGGACTTTTCCTCAGCCTTTACCAGTTCATGTCATTATTAGACTGCTGCCACAATTCTCTGATATTCTTTGACCTCCTGCATTCTCAGAGCATCATAAGATTCTAGAATTGAAATAGACTATCCCATCATATTAACTAAATTATGCGGAAGTGGAAATATTTTCAATAATAGTTTAGATTATTCATTTTATGTCAAATGTCACAGGATAATGGTAAATTAAGTATTATTTTCACTACATACTTTCTGATCTTTTCAAGCTAGTTTTTTTAAACTGTCCAAATAAATCTGCTTTGTTTTTAATTTTTATTGTTTTGGTTTTAATTATAGGTAGCTTTAAAACCTTTTGGATTAGGAAGAAAGAAAGAAAGAAAGAAAAAGAAAGAAAGAAAGAAAGAAAGATAGATAGAGAGATAGATAGACAGACAGACAGACAGACAGATAGATAAATTCTGGTCTCTGTGAAATACCTTCATAAATCAACCTACTTATTTTCCTGTTCCAGATTTCTAGATTCAATTTTAAGCATGACAGATTTAAATATATGAGAAAACTTATGTTCCTTATAGAGTTAGAGTCTATTTATGAAATGAAGCTAAGCTAGTGTGTAAGGTGCTGATCTCTCAGAGTTAATTAACATGCAGACACTATATATGTGAAATGCGCTTCATGTAAGTCTGGTCACAAGGTTGCTGTATTATATAATGATATTTATGTATACAAGAGTAAGAAGGAAATGATTATAGTACAAAAATTTATATTCGATCAATAAAATTAGGAAACTATATATGTAAGGTGTAGTAGATGTTTTTAAAAATTATTTATTCATTTCATGCAAGTTATTTTTATCTCAGGTGTTCATTTGAAAGCAGATGGAAAGATCATTTCCTGGAGCTGAAAGTAGTACTAGGATGATAATATGAAGGCATTTCATTTTCTAATATGCAGTCATTGATTCTCAAAGCATTGACTGATATGACTTAGTTATGCTGCTCCAGCCTTACAGATATTCTGTTTCTGATACCTTTAAACCTGCTTCCTTGTTTGATTTTTTCCTCCACCATTTTCCTAATATTTGGCTGCCTCTGCCTATTCTAAGTCTTCTAATTGATGCCCAATAAAACATGCCATTCCAGGAAGTGATATACATCTTAAAGCTTCTTTACAACTTCAGAAAGTATCTGCTTCTGGTACTATTTTCTCATTGTTATAGGTGACCTAATAGTACTGCTATAAATTATGAAATATTGAAGTACTCCTGAAGGAGCTGTTTGAATTTCCTTACTCTATAAACCATAATCTTGACAGTCATAGTCCAACAGGATTTGTCCAATTGAGAGAGAATAATAATAGGAGAGATCCTTCATCCAGGTCCTTTACTATGTATATTAGTAAAATATTGTTGTAGGTGACAGAACATACTGTGAAACGGAAACACTATGCATTTTTCTAAAAATTTAAAACAAACTGTAAATATTTATTGTTCTGTTACTGTCCACGGAATTGGAAAAAGATCTCAATTTTTTTAATTTTTTTAATTTATTTATTTATTATTTATTTATTTATTATTTATTATTTATTTATTATTTTTATTTATTTTTATTTTTATTATTTATTTATTTATTTATTTATTTATTTATTTATTTATTTCTGTGTTGGGTCTTCGTTTCTGTGCTAGGGCTTTCTCCAGTTGCGGCAAGCGGGGGCCACTCTTCATCGCGGTGCGTGGGCCTCTCACTATCGCAGCCTCTCCTGCTGCGGAGCACAGGCTCCAGACGCGCAGGCTCAGTAATTGTGGCTCACGGGCCTAGTTGCTCCGCGGCATGTGGGATCCTCCCAGACCAGGGCTCGAACCCGTGTCCCCTGCATTGGAAGGCAGACTCTCAACCACTGCGCCACCAGGGAAGCCCAAGATCTCAATTGAGTGTAATTTATGGAAATAATCATTATTTTTAATTGATTGTGAATGATGCATTATATATGTTCTTCTCTTCCTATCTCTGAAAACCACAGTCTGCTTATCTTCGGTCAGTCTCTAATGTCATTTTATTGCATCTGAGCCCTTACTTGAGAAAAACATTTATTCTTCATATTTACATTTACTTAAATTTGACTTTAACTACAAATGTCATATATGTCCTTGTTATGGGAAGTGTATACTAAAACACACTAACCAAGGCCCAAGTACCTCTATTCACAAAGGCTAAAAATCCCATGATTAACTGGGAATCTGTTTTTCTTTCCACAATATCTACAATCATTACCACTGTAAGCATCTATCCAATTGTTCCATAAACATATACTGAATACCAATCAGTTTCCAGGCACATCGCTGTTCTGGGGATACAAGTATCAATAAAGAGACACAGTTGTTTCTCCCTGTAACTCAAAGTTTAGCTGGTTGGGTTCTGTGTGTGTGTGTGTTTAGTAATAAACATTCCTTTTTTGGGGGGGGGGCTTTAAACCATGTATTTTTAAATAGTAGGCTTCAAAGTTAAGTTCCTGATCCTCAAAACACAACCACTTTATTTATGATGCAATTATGAGTTATCATTTCCTGAGCTTAACTATAATGCAACAGATAACTTTCATTCATTTTAAATCCTTTGTTCATAGGAATTTAGAGACTATTTTCAAACCAGTACAAATATTTTATAAGTAATATCTAGCAGTTTATTAACCAATGGAGTATACTGCACAACAAACTACCTCACATCTTTCAGGAAGAAAAACCACTAAATTTGAAAAGTAAAAAGATGTCACCCACTGAATTCAGACACAATTAAAATGTGTTTTAAATGCTTGTTTGGGGAAGGGGGTCACACACTTCTATTCAATTAAGAGAAACATTTATACAATCCATGTCTTTTATTTTCTTTACACCCATCATGCCATGAATTCATAGGGAATGGGCTCCAACAGTTCAGGCTCCTTTCCACTGGTTCTCACGAAGTGTGCTTCTCTGGGTGGAGCGGGCTGGCGCTTCAGCTGAACCCAAGTACCTTTCTCTTTGGCTTCCTTCTTTCTCTGATCATTTTCCTTCACCCGTTTCAGGAAGCTATGTTGGCTCTTAGAGTGCTTAATATGCTCGATATGCACATTAATTCTCTTGGCAAGAATCTTGCCCTTAACTTGTTTGTTTGCAATGATGCCAACAGCATGCTGGGTAACACTGTAGACTCTCCCAGTTTTGCCATGGTAACATTTGTGGGGCATTCCTTTTTGAACAGTGCCCATTCCCTTGATATCTACAATATCACCTTCCTTATAGATTCGCATGTATGTGGCCAAAGGAACAACTCCATGTTTTCTAAAAGGCCTAGAGAACATGTAGCGGGTGCCCCTCCTCTTTCCCTTTGTGTTGGTCATTTTGGCGAATTACTGGAAGATGGCGGTTCTGGCCGAAAAAGCCCATTTCTTAAGTTCTTACTATGGGTGGTGCTAAGAACTTAAAATGTATACATATATATTCTCATTTAATTTTTACAAAAAATTATAAATTTGGTTTTATTATCTGCATTTCACAAGTCAGGAAATGTCTAACACAGATTAAGTACACTAAATAACTCTTGTTTTACTGATTACCTTAATCAAAACTAGAATTAATTTGGTCAGAGATGGTTTATTTCTGTCTCTCGAGTGAAGTCCTCCTGGGTTTTATATTCAGCAGCTAGAGGTGTTTTGACTCTTCATCCATGAAAGACTTAAAGAGCTCTCATTTTTCTCTTTGGAGGTTTTGAGTTCAGCTCTTACGTTCCTGCCTCGGGAACTGCCCACTCAGTTTGGGGCACTTTGTCATGGCAGCCCAAGGAAATTAATACAGAGTCAGGAGAGTTAGAGAGGAAATACAGGGAGGGGTAAGCGTGTAGATTCTGGAACCATAGTGAATTTCCTCTCCTCTACTTACTACTTGTATGATCTTGGACAAGTGACTAGCTTCTCTGTTACTTGCTTCATTCTTTGTTAAATAGAATGATGTAATAAAGAGTCTGACTCCATTTTTTGACCCCATTTTTTTATGTTTGTTGACATCTTTTAAGCCTCTCCTGTCACTCTTCCCCTTGTGCCTTACATCTGGGCAAGTTTATAAGAAAGCCTGGATGCGCTGTCCTTTGGTGCTGGTGGGAGATTCGAACCATGCGAGCCCATGCACATGCATGGGAACCCTCACGCTGGCCCTACTCCCTCAATTACAATAAAAACTCTGTCTTCCTTACCCTACAGTATTTGCTATTAGAGAAGGCAGTTTCTGGGCTGTCCTGAAAATCAAGGCTCTCATAGGCTGTGAACTGTTCATGGTGCCGTGGGTCACGGAAGCAGCGATTCACAGATCTGGCACTGCCAAATGGAGCCAACCCTGTGCCCTCATCCTGTAGTATATTCATCCTACAGAAAGAGATTGGCCTACCCTCTTCTTTGTTCCTTGCCAGATCCCACGGTGTGGAGGGGTAACTCTCTCCCAGACTCCTTGGTTACCTCGGGAGTCCCTGAGGATCCACAGAGTGAACGCAATAGGAGTTCATACACTTAACGACCAGCCGTGACACCAGGCCTGTGAGGAAGCTCAGGGCAGTGTTTCTGCTTTTCTTCCCTTACCCAGGATTTATCTAATAAAAGACAGGACCCAAGGGAGACAACTGGCCAAATTTAACACTAGATGCCCTGACCAACAATTGGCCCTATCTGCACATTTTTCAACTCTTTTCCCTTGTGCCGCACATGGACACAAGCTGATAAGAAAGACAATATTTTCCATCCTTTGGCAGTAGTGGAAGGCTCAAACCACGCCAGCCCCTGCCCATGTAGGGGAACTCTTACCCTCAGCCCTACCTCCTAGCTTTAATAAAAACGCTGAGGCAGTCTCCTTTCCTCACTCTCTGAGGCCACTTTGGATCTGCGTGAGAGACTTGCCCTGCTCTCCCCAGAGACTTCAGTTACAGTTTTAATAAAGCTTTTCATATCCTTATGATATGTGTGTAATGTCAACAGTCTCAACATCTGAACCACATTTTGGTTGTGTGGGAGGTCCATCCTGCTCTCCGGGATGGTCACTTCAGGATAATAACAGAATGAGATGCATATTAGCGAGTTAAAAATATGTGAAGTATTTAGGACAGTGTCTGGCCCATAGTGAATAGTCACCATGTTAACTATTAGTAAATGCTTTGTACCACTTCTTCGCCCAGTGTGCTGACATCTGAAAGATTATGCTAAGGTGAACATGATATTTAGCCAAAAGTGTAAGGATTTTTAAAATTATTTCTTGAACTTAGAGGCAGATAATCACTCCTGAGAGAATATCAAGATATATGGTGGTGACTGCAGTAGCAGCACTAAGAACATACCTTTCATGTAGTATCCTAACACTCATTTAAAAAGCATTAACATGGTTTGTGCCTATGTGCAGACTTGTGTCTCATTTGGAAAAGTCACATCTCTTGCTTCCCGTTTTCCCAGTGTGTGCCAGCAGGCCTGATCATCATATACATTACAGGAATAGGTCATTTATCCCTTCAAGCATAAAAAAATAAAATATAGAACTCTTCCTTCCGCCTACTGTGAGAATGTCCTTCTTCCACATTCTTCAGTCACTAAGCAGGGCTGTGACAATGGAGAAGCTCCCTTTGATGTGGTGCTGGCAAATCAGACTGAACCATTTGTAAACCAGACTCAATCTGCCGTTTTCTTTTAATTTTTTCTATTTTCTTTTTCCTTTAGTGACTAGATGAAGCAGTTCATTTAGATTGGTTTGCTCAGGATTCCTTTAAACTCCCATCCAGCGTGCTACGATCTGGATATAATTTATTTTCTGTGGAGGAGGTTCATTGGTATGTGAAGTCGATTTGTAACTGACTCATGGAGGGGGTGAGGGAAGGCAAAAGGCATCAGTTTTGTTGATGTGAATCAGGTCACTGAAGATATGATTCTGAGTCCAGCAGCTATAGTGGCATTTTCTGATCTCAACAGGTAGCTTTTATTTTTGCCACCTTCTTACTCAAGGCAGGCTCCTCTGACTCTCAGCTCTTCTGCAGTTTGGCAATGGAAGAAGTTCCTTCACGTTCAATTTAGGGTCTGTACCTCTACCTAGATCTCTGAATATTAGATTAAGTATTAAACACATAATACAAATTATTTGCTCCTTCAGTTGACTACCATGGAATCTTTAATCAGTACTGAACCACCCCTGATAGTGTAATTGTACAGAGCTACTGCAAGCAACAGACACTCAAGGAAGCAATAATCTGGAATTGTTTTTCAGAGCTGGGTGATTTTGAAAACAGCAAGAATCTTAACATTGGCAGACAACTATTGCTAGTCATTGCTGTGTGCTGATGTGTTAGCTACTTAAGTACTTACATTTTCACCTGTGGTCACCTGATACAAAATGTGTAATAAAGCCAATAAAGCCAACACTTTGATAAATTGTGCGGCTTCTGCAATAAACCTTTCCTTCAAGAAAAGAAGGGATATGAGGTCTGTGGGGTGGGCTGTGATTTATAACACACACAGGAGCTTAAAGTGAGAAAATTACAAACTCATGATTTTAAATTTTCAGTTCAAGAATGGTCACTTAATCACAAAGCCTCTCTGACTTCCTTTGATGGTTTAGCCATAAGGCTCACATAGCAAAAAATCAGATACAGAAGCTATTCCTTCAGGTTGCTGAATTAAAGCCTAGATTGATTTTGCAGCTTCACCATAACTGTTACGCAGACATTAAAGTATTAAGCGGGAGATCATGATACATTGAGGATTAGAATGGGGTTGTCAGGGTAAATTAGGAAGGCCGTGAACGGTGCAAACCCCCAAATCTCTCTGAGCCTTTTTTTGCCAGCAGAAGCAGATCTGTTTCCCTTGTCTGATGTACCAGTTGTCTTATTTTAAAGGCCTAATAATGTCTTTATCCAAGACATTCTGACATGGTCAGAATGTCCATCATCAAAAAATCTACAAACAATAAATGCTGGATAGGGTGTGGAGAAAAGGGAACCCTTCTACACTGTTGGTGGGAATGTGAATTGGTACAGACACTATGGAGAACAGTATGAAGGTTCCTTAAAAAACTAAAAAGAGACCTACCATACGACCCAGCAATCCCACTACTGGGCATATACCCTGAGAAAACCATAACTCAAAAAGAGTTATGTACCACAATGTTCATTGCAGCTCTATTTACAATAGCCAGGACATGGAAGCAACTTAAGTGTCTATCCACAGATGAACCGGTAAAGAAGATGTGGCTCATATATACAATGGAATATTACTCAGCCATAGAAAGAAACGAAATTGAGTTATTTGTAGTGAGGTGGATAGACTTAGAGTCTGTCATACAGAGTGAAGTAAGTCAGAAGAGAAAAACAAATACCATATGCTAACACATATATGGAATCTCAAAAAAAAAAATGGTTCTTATGAACCTAGGGGCAGGACAGGAATAAAGATGCAGATGTAGAGAATGGACTTGAGGACACAGGGACGGGGAAGGGTAAGCTGGGATGAAGTGAGAGAGTAGCACTGACATGTATACACTACCAAATGTCAAATAGATAGCTAGTGGGAAGCAGCAGCATAGCACAGGGAGATCAGCTTAGTGCTTTGTGACAACCTAGAGGGGTGGGAGGGAGGCTCAAGAGGAAGGGGATTTGGGGACGTGTATGCATATGGCTGATTCACTTTGTTGTACAACAGAAACTAATACAGTATTGTGAAGCAATTATACTCCAATAAAGATCTAGAAAAAAAAAATCATAGTACCTAATACTAAATTCAACTGATTATGAAGTCTCATTTATTAGCTGCTTAAAAGCTATTTTGACACTCACCTCTCTTACATTTTTACCTTTAACAATTTCCTTCTTGAGCTTATTTTAACAAGATGGATGGCATATTGTGATCTCTTTCCAACCCTAAGCTCCAGCAGGAAGCTGGCTTGCAGCTGGAATGCGTAATGTGGTGATGCGTCCCAGGACTTTCTTTAGTTACATGTGGCACTTCAAAGACTGTTCAAAGGGACCAACAGAGAGAACTCTGGGACAGCCTCAGAATGGCAAAGGGATCAACATGTGAGGTGCTGTCTTTGAAGAACCACATGTAGCAGTAGACGTCAGGGCTTTGGTACATGTGGTACATTTTACTTGAGGAGCCATCTTAATGTACAAAAGGAACCTGGGAAGAATTACGGCCTGCTTCACTTAGATGGAAAATAACCTTCTTTGTTATTTAAACTTACAGAAGAACTCAGTATGACATTTAAATGTAGGATATACAGCAGAGAAAGAAGGAAAAAAAAGAGAAGAAAATTCTGGAAAAATAACTGAGCATATACTGTTCATTTACAGATTTTTAGGCTAAAACAAAATAGTGCATGTAATCCCAAGAGTAGCTTTATTATTTATGTAAAAATATTATATCATAGTCTTTATTCTCTGTTGTGCCTACATTATTTCCTGGTAATTATTTAATTGGGAAAAAGATGGATTAATTCTTTCAGGTCATTAACCAGCATCCCACCTATAAAGTCTAAATGTTGTTTACACGTTTGCATCTCGTTGCCTGATACCTGTTAATTATGTCTGCAGAGCAACGTAATAACCAATACCCTGAAGAAGAGATGCTCTCAAACTTGTTGCTGGGCTCTGAGACCTGTTGCTGGGCTTTAGAGTAAATGTTAAATTGTGGTAAGCAGAAGGAGCACGACTTGAAATAACAAAACTTAATTTCTTTCAATGGTCTCTGGAAATGTATTTAAAATTATCAGAAGACGCTATTTATCCAAATAAAAAGAATTAAAAAATAACACTTTTATGAATAAATATATCATGATTGCAAAGCTATGTGATGATGAAAATAATGATGTCACAGATGAAATGCCAGCAAAGAAAGAAAAGCCTCAAGACCAAAGAAATCCCTGGGCTTCTCAACACCTTAAAAGCCTTGGGCATCGTTGGAGAAATGCCTGTGGCAGTGTTCCACATTTAGTACTCTGCTTAGGTCAGGCCCAGCTCCTTTGCTGACCATATCAAAACCTTTACTTTTTTCAGTTTTTAAGAAATTTGAAATATATAACATAGGCGTATATATCAATATATATTGTATTTGAGCCCTTATACTTCTCCAAATTGAACTATATTCTCTCTTCTAATCTGATTGCTCTATTTTTTCATACTCTACTTCTTTCTTGTCTATTTTAATTATTTAATAAAATTATATATATTTTGGTGTACAACATGATTGATCATATATATGTGTATATAGTGAAATGATTACTGTAGTCAAGCTGATTAACATATCCATCTCCTCACATAGTTACTTTTTTTTTTTTTTAATACTGAGAGCACCTGAAATCTACTCCCTGAGCAAACTTCTGGTATTATTAACTATATTCACCTTGCTGTGCATTATATCTCTAGATCTTTTCATCCCACACAACTGTAACTTTGTACCCTCCAACCAAGATCTCCCCATTTCCCTCACCTCCCCACCCCTAGTAACTACTTGTCTATTCTCTGTTTCAATATTTTTGGATTCCCCATGGAAGTGAGATCATGCAGTATTTTCTCTCTCTCTGGCTTATTTCACTTGGTGTAATGTCCTCTAGGTTCATTCATGTTGTTGTAAATGGTAAGACCACCTTTTTATAAGGCTCAATAATATTCAATTGTATACATATACCACAATTTCTTTATCCTTTCATCTTTTGACAAAAACTTAAGTCGTTTCCATGTCTTGGATATTGTGAATAATGCTACAATGAACATGGGAACACAGATACCTCTTCAAGGTACTAATTTTATTTTCCTCAGTGGACAAAGGACATGAATAGCCTTTTTTTCCAAATGTGGCACACAAATGGCCAACAGGTGTATGAAAAGGTGCTCCAGACCACTAATTGTCAGGAAAACGCAAATCAAGGCTACAATGATATATCACCTCACACCTGTTAAGATGACTCTTATCAAAAAGATAAAAGGTGACAAAACTTGGTGAGGATATGGAGAAAAGGGAATCCTTGTGCACTGTTGGTGGGAATGTAAATTAGTACAGCCATTATGGAAAACAGTATGGAGGTTCCTCAAAAAACTAAAAATATATCTCTCTACTATTTAATCTCCTTGAACTATACAAGTTTATGTAATTTGACTTCCAATCCCTTAAGATATATATGTGCACACATATATATATATATACATATATAAAACACACATATATAAATAACATACATATAAACATAAACATACATATATGTGTAATATGAATGTATGTATATGTGTATATACCACAGTTATTCTTACCACAATTATCCTAATATATTTTTACATTTTGAATGAAATTAATATGCTCACAAATCCCCAATGAACACCCAAACTTTTGTTTCAGACTTCTACTATACTTTTTACATTTAACATTTCCACACTTACTGATCATTTGCACTAGCTCTCCCTTCTATCTGTAATGTTCTTCTCTTCACTCATTTCATGACTGGATATGTGGCATCTCTCATTTTTAAATTGTGTGTCATTTTCTCAGAGATGCATTCCCTGATCACCTTAAGAAGTATCTGTGGTCATACAGAGCGCTCTATCAAATATCCATTATACAGTCATATTATTTGCACTTTTGGTGTTTGGTTTTTGTTAATGTTTTTATGTTATTCCCATGAGTTCAGGAAATGTCTGTCTTGTGTAATATTGCATCTCTTTGGCATATTCCTAGCAGAAAATGGATGTTTCATAAATGTTTGTTAAATGATAAATATTTGTTGAAGAAACATATCAGTATCAACAGGACAATTTAGTATCTGCATATTTAATGAAATACTTCAGAAATATTTTTTTTTATAAACTCTTGAAATATATTCCACTTAAAACAATGTATTTTGTTCATTGGGGTTTTCTAATACATTGAATATTTGTAAACATTTTTTTAAATTGTGGGACTCTAAAAAATTAATTTCTCTTAGGTAATACCCTCATTGCTGTCATAAAATTTAAGTGCTTTATGACCATCTAGATGGGTGGGATAGGGAGGGTGGGAGGAAGATGCAAGAGGGAGAGGATATGGAGATATATGTAAATGTACAGCTGATTCACTATGTTATAAAGCAGAAACTAACACACCATTGTAAAGCAATTATACTCCACTAAAGATGTTTAAAAAAAAGTAAATTTAGAAGTCTACTGTAATATTTTGTTATATAAAATTTACCTTTTATCACTAGGTTTCCTCACTTGCTATTTTAAAAATCACATAATTAATTTCATGAAATTATCACAATTAGATTTAATAGCTAATTGCAACATCATATCTTTTCACATTTGCCTAGTTAATTGGAGATAACAATCTTCTACTTAAGCCTTCAGAGTGATCATATATATTATATACATATATAGTATACATACAAAACATGTACACACACATCTGATTGTATTTGTAAACATAAAATAACACTAAATCTGGCATTTTTTTAGGAAAAAAGTTCTAATTTGACTGAAATATTCATTCAGGTAGAATTAGAGTATTTATGTCAAAGGAAATGGAGAATAGAGTCTTTCCCAGTTACTCTGCATTCCAGAGAAAAGAGGACATATCAATATCATCAGTGTATTACAGATTTATGAACTCTGTGTTTTCTCCACAAATGCTTTCTTACCTTGATTTTTATTGAAGACTTTGACAAAAGGACTGTGCAAAGATAGAATAACCTAAAAGGAAAAATAATTATTTTCTAAGTTTTACTTCTTAACTACGAAAGGAGCTATTTTTTAGATTTATTTGTAGTACTGCTCTGCATGGGATCCCTGAATGAAACTATCAAGTCAAATTAAATTCTGCGTGTATATGCAGAGAGAAAGAGCGAGAAAGAATGAGTGTGTGTGTATTAGTGTTTCTGTGTGTGTATGTGTGTGTGTGAAGAAAAATACTCTGGTTAGATCATGCTGCAATCAAATGACAAGCCACAGTTCCTTGGGACAGTGGTCTGAGGGGTTTAAACTCAATTCTGTGTGTAAACCAAGTACTCTAGATAGGCCTGTATTTACAAAGTGGTCAAATTTGCTTACTACATTGCTTGCAAGATGTTTTCTTAAAATTAGCATTCCTCTGTGAAGTTTCTCAAACATTTGTCATGGATGTATCCCAAATAGTTAGGGGAAAGAAAACTTAGGGACAATTCAATATGGTCCACTTCATCTGCCTCCAGTGCAAAGTCAAAACATACTTAAATAATCATGTTATTCTTTGGGGTTTTTTTAACATCTTCATTGGAGTATAATTGCTTTACAGTATTGTGTTAGTTTCTGCTGTATCACAAAATGAATCAGTTTTACGTATACATATATCCCATATCCCCTCCTTCTTGCATCTCCCTCCGACCCTCCCTATCCCACCCCTCTAGGTGGTCACAAAGCACCGAGCTGATCTCCCTGTGCTATGCGGCTGCTTGCCACTAGCTATCTATTTTACATTTGGTAGTGTATATATGTCCATGCCACTCTCTCACTTCGTCCCAGCTTACCCTCCCCCCTCCTCGTTTCCTCAAATCCATTCTCTACATCTGTGTCTTTATTCCCGTCCTGGCTCTAGGTATTTCATGACAATTTTTTTTTAAATTCCATATGTATGTCTTAGCATGCGGTATTTATTTTTCTCTTTCTGACTTACTTCATTCTGTATGACAGACTCTAGGTCCATCCACCTCACTACAAATAACTCAATCTCATTTCTTTTTATGACTGATAATATTCCATTGTATATATGTGCCGCATCTTCTTTATCCATTCATCTGTTGAGGGACACTTAGGTTGCTTCATATCCTGGCTGTTGTAAATAGTGCTGCAATGAACATTGTGGTACATGACTCTTTTGGAATTCTGGTTTTCTCAGCGTATATGCCCAGTAGTGGGATTGCTGTGTCGTATGGTAGTTCTATTTTTAGTTTCTGAAGGAACCTCCATACTGTTCTCCATAGTGGTGTATCAGTTTACATTCCCACCAAGAGTGCAATAGGGTTCCCTTTTCTCCACATCCTCTCCAGCATTTATTGTTTGTAGACTTTTTGAAGATGGCCATTCTGACCAGAGTGAGGTGATACCTCATTGTAGTGTTGATTTGCATTTCTCTAATGATTAGTGATGTTGAGCATACTTTCATGTGTTTGTTGGCAATCTGTATATCTTCTTTGGAGAAATGTCTATTTAGGTCTTCTGCCCATTTTTGGATTTGTTTGTTTTTTTTTTGATATTGAGCTGCATGAACTGTTTGAGTATTTTGGAGATTAATCCTTTGTCAGTTGCTTCATTTGCAAATATTTTCTCCCATTCTGAGGGTTGGCTTTGCATCTTGTTTATGGTTTTCTTTGCTGTGCAAAAGCTTTTAAGTTTCATTAGGTCCCATTTGTTTATTTTTGTTTTTATTTCCATTTCTCTAGGAGATGAGTCAAGAAGGATCATGCTGTGATTTATGTCATAGAGTGTTCTGCCTATGTTTTCCTCTAAGAGTTTGATAGTGACTGGCCTTACATTTAGGTCTTTAATCCATTTTGAGTGTATTTTTGTGTATGGTGTTAAGGAGTGTTCTAATTTCATTCTTTTACATGTAGCTGTCCAGTTTTCCCAGCACCACTTATTGAAGTGGCTGTCTTTTCTCCATTGTATATTCTTGCCTCCTTTATCAAAGATAAGGTGACCATATGTGTGTGGGATTATCTCTGGGCTTTCTATCCTGTTCCATTGATCTATATTTCTGTTTTTGTGCCAGTACCATACTGTCTTGATTACTGTAGCTTTGTAGTATAGTCTGAAGTCCGGGAGCCTGATTCCCCCAGCTCCGTTTTTCTTTCTCAAGATTGCTTTGACTATTCGGAGTCTTTTGTGTTTCCATACAAATTGTGAATTTTTTTTGTTCTAGTTCTGTGAAAAATGCCAGTGGTAGTTTGATAGGGATTGCATTGAATCTGTAGATTGCTTTGGGTAGTATGGTCATTTTCACAATGTTGATTCTTCCAATCCAAGCACATGGTATATCTCTCCATCTGTTTGTATCATCTTTAATTTCTTTCATCAGTGTCTTATAATTTTCTGCATACAAGTCTTTTGTCTCCTTAGGTAGGTTTATTACTAGGTATTTTATTCCTTTTGTTGCAATGGTAAATGGGAGTGCTTTCTTAATTTCCCTTTCAGATTTTTCCTCATTAGTATATAGGAATGCAAGAGATTTCTGTGCATTAATTTTGTATCCTACTACTGTATGAAATTCATTGATTAGCTCTAGTAGTTTTCTGCTAGCATCTTTTGAGTTCTCTATGTATAGTATCATGTCATCTGCAAACAGTGACAGTTTTACTTATTCTTTTCCGATTTTGATTCCTTATAGTTCTTTTTCTTCTCTGATTGCTATGGCTAAAACTTCTAAAACTGTGTTGAATAATAGTGGTGAGAGTGGGAAACATTGTCTTTTTCCTGATCATAGAGGAAATGGTTTCAGCTTTTTACAATTGAGTATGATGTTGGCTGTGGGTTTGTCATATATGACTTTTATTATGTTGACGTTAAGTTCCCTCTATGCCTGCTTTCTGTAGAGTTTTTATCATAAATGGGTGTTGAATTTTGTCAAAAGCTTTTTCTGCATCTATTGAGATTATCATATGGTTTTTATCCTTCAATTTGTTAATATGGTCTATCATATTTATTGATTTGCATATATTGAAGAATCCTTGCATTCCTGGAATAAACCCCACTTGATCATGGTGTATGATATGTTTAATGTGCTGCTGGATTCTGTTTGCTAGTATTTTGTCGAGGATTTTTGCATCTGTGTTCATCAGTGATATTGGCCTGTAGTTTTCTTTCTGGCATCTTCGTCTGGTTTTGGTATCAGGGTGATGGTGGCCTCAAAGAATGAGTTTGGGAGTGTTCCTTCCTCTGCTATATTTTGGAAGAGTTTGAGAAGGATAGGTGTTAACTCTTCTCTAAATGTTTGATAGAATTCACCTGTGGAGCCATGTGGTCCTGGGCTTTGTTTGTTGGAAGATTTTTAATCCCAGTTTCAATTTCAGTGCTTGTGGTTGGTCTGTTTATGTTTTCTATTTCTTCCTGGTTCAGTCTCGGAACGTTGCGCTTTTCTAAGAATTCGTCCATTTCTTCCAGGTTGTGCATTTTATTGGCATAGAGTTACTTGTATTAATCCCTCATGATTCTTTGTATTTCTTCAGTGTCCATTGTTACTTCTCCTTTTTCATTTCTGTTGCTTTGAGTCTTCTCCCTTTTTTCTTGATGAGTCTGGCTAGTGGTTTATCAATTTTGTTTATTTTCTCAAAGAACCAGCTTTTAGTTTAATTGATCTTTGCTATCGTTTCCTTCATTTCTTTTTCATTTATTTCTGATCGGATCCTTATGATTTCTTCGGCTAACTTTGTTTTGTTTTGTTTTGTTTTTTCTTTCTTCTTTCTCTAATTGCTTTAGGTGTATGGTTAGGTTGTTTATTTGAGGGTTTTCTTGTTTCTTGAGATAGGATTGTATTGTTATAAACTTCCCTCTTAGAACTGCTTTGCTGTATCCCATAGGTTTTGGTCATCGTGTTTTCATTGTCATTTGTTTCTAGGTATTTTTTGACTTCCTCTTTCATTTCTTCATTGATCTCTTGGTTATTTAGTAGTGTATTGTTTAGGCTCCATGTATTCTGTTGTTTTTGGATGGAATGTCTGACAAATATCAATTAAGTCCATCTTTTCTAATGTGTCATTTAAAGCTTGTGGTTCCTTATTCTTTTTCAGTTTGGATGACCTGTCCTTTGGTGAAAGTGGGGTCTTAAAGTCCCCTATTATTATTGTGTTACTGTCAATTTCCCCTTTTATGGCTGTTAGGATTTGCCTTATGTATTGTGGTGCTCCTATGTTGGGTGCATAAATATTTACAATCGTTATATCTTCTTCTTGGATTGATCCCTTGATCATTATGTAGTGTCCTTCTTTGTCTCTTGTAATAGTCTTCGTTTTAAAGTCTATTTTGTCTGATATGAGAATTGCTACTCCAGCTTTCTTTTGATTTATGTTTGCATGGAATATCTTTTTCCATCCCCTCACTTTCAGTCTGTATGTGTCCCTAGGTCTGAAGTGGGTCTCTTGTAGACAGCATATATACTCGTCTTGTTTTTGTATCCATTTAGCCAGTCTGTGTCTTTTGGTTGGAGCATTTTATCCATTTACATTTAAGGTAATTATCGATATGTATGTTCCTGTTACTATTTTCTTAATTGTTTGGGCTTGTTATTGTAGGTCTTTTCCTTCTCTTGTGTTTCCTGCTTAGGGAAGTTCCTTTAGCAATTGTTGTAAAGCTAGTTTGGTGGTGCTGAATTCTCTTAGCTTTTGCTTGTCTCTAAAGGTTTTAATTTCTCTGTCAAATCTGAATGAGATCCTTGCTGGGTAGAGTAATCTGGGTTGTAGGTTTTTCCCTTTCATCACTTTAAATATGTCCTGCCGTTCCCTTCTGGCTTGCAGAGTTTCTGCTGAAAGATCAGCTGTTAACCTTATATGTATTCCCTCTTATGTTATTTGTTGCTTTTCCCTTGCTGATTTTAATATTTTTTCTTTGAATTTAATTTTTGTTAGTTCGATTAATATGTGTCTTGGCATGTTTCTCCTTGGATTTATCCTGTATGGGACTATCTGTGCTTCCTGGACTTGATTGAGTATTTTCTTTCCCATGTTAAGGAACTTTTCAACTATAATCTCTTCAAATATTTTCTCAGACCTTTTGCTTTTCTCTTCTTCTTCTGAGACCCCTCTAATTTGAATGTTGGTGCATTCAGTGTTGTCCCAGAGGTCTCTGAGGCTGTCCTAATTTCCATTCATTCTCTTTTTTCTTTATTCTGCTCTGTGGTAGTTATTTCCCCTCTTTTATCTTCCAGGTCACTTATCTGTTCTTCTGCCTCAGTTATTCTGCTATTGATTCCTTCTAGAGAATTTTTATTTTCATTTATTGTGTTGTTCATCATTGTTTGTTTGCTCTTTACTTCTTCTAGGTCCTTGTTAAACGTTTCTTGTATTTTCTGCATTCTATTTCCAAGATTTTGGATCATCTTTACTATCATTACTCTGAATTCTTTGTCAGGTAGACTGCCTATTTCCTCTCCATTTGTTTGTTCCGGTGGGTTTTTTTCCTTTCTCCTTCTTCTGCTGCATATTTCTCTGTCTTCTCATTTTGTTTATCTTACTGTGTTTGTGGTCTCCTTTTTGTAGGCTGCAGGTTTGTAGTTCCCATTGTTCTTGGTGGCTGCCCCCAGTGAGTGTGGTTGGTCAGTGGCTTGTGTAGGCTTCCTTGTGGAGGGGACTGGTGCCTGTGTTCTGGTGGGTGGGGCTGGATCTTGTCTTTCTGGTGGGCAGGGCCATGTCTGGTGGTGTGTTTTGGGGTTTCTGTGATCTTATTATGAATTTAGGCAGCCTCTCTGCTAATCGGTGGGGTAGTGTCCTTGTCTTGCTAGTTGTTTGGCATGGGGCGTCCAGCACTGGAGCTTGCTGGCTGTTGGGTGGAGTTGGGTCTTAGCGTTGAGATGGAGATCTCTGGTAGAGCTCTCGCCTTGATATTACATGGGGCCAGGAGGTCTCTCGTTGCCCAATGTCCTGAACTCGGCTCTCCCACCTCAGAGGCTGAGGCCTGACACCAGGCCGGAGCACCAAGACCCTGTCAGCCACACAGCTTAGAAGAAAATGGGGGAAAAAAAGAAAGAAAAAAAATTTTTTAATAAAAAATAAATAAAAATTATTTAAATAAATAATAAAAAAATAGAAGAGAGCAACCAAACCAATAAATCCACCAATGATAACAAGCACTAAAAACTATACCAAGATAAACATAAAAATCAGAAACAAATCAGTCGCAGACAGGTAACCCCAAGTCTACAGGTGCTCCCAAAGTCTACTGCCTCAATTTTGGGATGATTCGTTGTCTATTCAGGTATTCCACAGATGCAGGGTACATCAAGTTGATTGTGGAGATTTAATCCACTGCTCCTGAGGCTGCTGGGAGAGATTTCCCTTTCTCTTTTTTGTTTGCACAGCTCCTGGGGTTCAGCTTTGGTTTTGGCCCCACCTCTTCATGTAGGTCACCGCCTGGTGTCTGTTTTCCGCCCAAACAGGAAGGGGTTCAAGAAGCGGCTGATGAGGGGGCTCTGGCTCACTCAGGTTGTGGGGAGGGAGGGGTACAGAATGCGGGGCAAGCCTGCTTGCACATAGGATTCTTGTTGGCTGCAGTAGCAGCGTTAACGATTCATGCTGGTCTCTGGGGTCCGAGCTGATAGCCGCAGCTTGTGCTGGTCTCTGCAGCTTGCTTAAGCGGTGCTCTGCTTTCTGTGGGCAGACAGGGAAGGAATCCCCTCTCCTCGTGCACCCGGTCACAATGGTCTCTTGCCTCTTTGGCAGCTCCAGACTTTTTCCCGGACTCCCTTCCGGCTAGCTGTGGCGCACTAACCCCCTTCAGGCTGTGTTCAGGCAGCCAACCCCAGTCCTCTCCCTGGGATCTGACCTCTGAAGCCCGAGCCTCAGCTCCCAGCCCCCACCCATCCCAGCAGGTGAGCAGACAAGCCTCTCAGGCTGGTGAGTGCTGGTTGGCACCTATCCCCTGTGCAGGAATCTCTCCGCTTTGCCCCCTGCACTCCTGTTGCTGCGCTCTCCTCCATGGCTCTGAAGCTTCCCCCCTGCCCATCCCCGTCTCTGCCAGTGAAGGGGCTTCCTAGTGTGTGGAAACTTTTCCTCCATCACAGCTCCCTCCCAGACAGGCAGGTCCCATCCCTCTTCTTTTGTCTGTTTTTTTACTTTTTTCTTTTGCCCTACCTAGGTATGTGGGAATTTTCTTGCCTTTTGGGAAGTCTGAGGTCTTCTGCCAGCGTTCAGTAGGTGTTCTGTAGGAATTGTTCCACATGTAGATGTGTTTTTGATGTATTTGTGGGGAGGAAGCTGATCTCCATGTCTTACTTCTCCGCCATCTTGAAGATTCCCCCCATAAGTTATTCTTAAAATTTATGCCAATTGTACACTCCATACCTTATCTTTCTTTATTTTAATATTCAATGTTTGTCCCCAAAATCTTTAAGTAAACTTGATGTTCTGAAATACTGTGTGACAATATTTGGTATAATCCCAATGTGATATTATTTATCTTCAGCAACATTTACAAGTGGCTCTGTAAACATTCCAATGAAACATATTTCAATAAAATCTGAAATGCTGACAGATTTTGTAATAGTTGCTTAAGATAGATGATTCCTTCCCCTACATAGTGAAGTAAAAAGCACCACACATTAGTGTTAGCAATCCCTTATTATCTTTTAAATGAAATAATGCACATATCTTTAAGTGCTGTGGTCTGAATGTTTGTGTCTCTCCAAACTTCATGTTGGAATTCTAATATCCAAGATGATGACATTAGGAGATGGAGGCTTTTGGAGGTGATTAGGTCATGAAGGCAGAGTCCACATGATAGGAATTAGTGCCCTTATAAAAGTGTCTCCACAGAGCTCCCTAGCCCCTACTATCATGTGGAGACACAGTAAGAAGTAGGCAGTCTGCAACCCTGAAAAGGACCTTCACCAGAATCTGATCATTTTGTCACCCTGGTCTTCAAACTCCAGCCTCCAGAACTGTGAGAAAGAAATATCTGTTGTGTATAAGCCACCCAGCCTGTGGTATTTTGTTTATAGAAGCCTAAATGGAGTGACACAGGCAGGTAGCTGCTTCTGTGTTGTAATTAATTTTGTCATTATTTAGCATAAGGTACAAAAATTTTGAGGCAGCTTAAAATAGTACTCATGTTTTATGTCCCCAGTGCCTTTGTTAACCATTAGCTTTAATGTAGAACATTTACATGCACTCTAGCATCAAGTGGTGCAGATTGCCTAAGCAAAGATAGAGGAGTGATCTGGGTACCAGGGAGTGCTGGTCACAATGAGTGCTAATGTACAGAGATCATCACTCTCTGTGCAGCTATTACGTGAACTTATCTTTTAGCAGAGTGGATTTTCACCCTGCCAGATTCATTTGACATGGAAAATATCTATTTTTTAAAAGCACTAAATAAGTCACTGGGAATTTACCCAATTAAATCAAAAACAATCAAAACATAAACCCAAAGAATATGAATTACCTTTTTAAAAAAAAAAAAAAAATCTCTGTTTTCGTTCAGCTGCAGTCACTTAGGATGTAAATTGCTTCCCAATGTGTTTTGTCATTGCAAGAACACACTTTTATGCCTTCCACCAGTAATATTTAAAATGCTACTATTATGACCTGAAAATGTTGAGAAGCATGCAAATTAACTCATAAACATCTGTAGGGAAACAAAAAAATTCAGGTATAGGAATTATGGTGTTGTATCCTGATTTTACGTTCTCTTATACATACACATATACACAGATATACACACTCACTATACACCCAATTCTTAATAGTAAGAATAAATAAGGTCATAAATACATATTTAAAGGGAGATTAATAAATTCACATTGCTCCACATTTGTGTACAAATGACAACAAAAGTAAGCACAATGCAATTGAAGAATTGAGGAATGTAAGTAAAGGGCACTGCCTAATTTATATGATCAGATTTGTATATTTAAAATATCATTCTGGCTTCGAAGGTAAAATGGACTGGAGAAGATTACCAATCAAATTAATGTGCTGTTGAGATGTTTATGTAGTAGTTAAGCCAAAAACAAGAACTGTGGCAGTAAGAATGGACAAAAACTTATTTGAGACCATTTTTGAGTGAGGACATGTAATTTTTCTCTTCATTTGTCATGAGATTCTGACATAGACCAAATCTTGGATAATAGAATAAGGTATTTTGTAGAATGTACGATTGAATGTGGGGGACACAGATCATTAAATACATAGATTTTTAAACTAGAAGCCATGAACTCTCATGAAATCCATGGATAAAATTGAGTATCTGTAATTTGGATATTAAATAAAGCACTGACTTCAAACTGAAATTCAGCGTTTCATTCATTATGTAGTTAGGAAACTCACCACATTAGTTTTAGCCATACCTGTGAATTTGTCAGCTATATAAATTACGTATATTTTTATATTACATTGTGGTTATTACAGCTTTGTCCAAATATTATTTAATCTCTTCTAATACTTCTACTACTTTGGAATTACAGTACTTGTTAGGTGTGCCATTAGACCTTTTTTGTCTGTAATGAAGCATATACCTTGTCATATCATAAATGTTTAATATTCATAACTGCATGGTAATATATTTAGTTCCTTTGCGATCTTAGGTATTTTATTTTATGTATTGGAAAAACAATTTCCATGGCTTTCCACAGGCCAATGAAATTTTGAGAAACTCTGTTTACAATAGTACAACTATGCATATTATTCTCGCTAGCAGAGGCTAACCTTGACAATAAGAAAGACCTGCTTCTGTATTAGATAGTTCACCAAAAGCTGACACTGATTATTGGGTCTCTTCCCACCTTCACAATTCCACTTCACAGTATGGAATTCCTAGGTAGCAAAACGTAGCAAAATTGTACGTCAGAATCAGAGGCATAACCCTGAATTGAAGGGAAGTCCAACAAAAGAACTTAAGTAGGTAGAGAAAACATGAAAGATAGATAGAATGTCTATAGAGAGTATATTCTTAATGAAGGAAGAGGCACAGCTCTGTGAAACAGTTCAAGAAATCAAGACCAAAATCTCTGATCCCATGGCAGGTGATGGAAGGGAATGTTGCCAAGAATAAAATGAAAACTCTGTCAGAATTTCTCCTGATAGCAATAGGTTTGAATGCATCACTGAACTTGAAATTCTCTTTGTATGTATTTCTAGATTTCTTGCTTGGACACACCCTGTATATCCAGAACAAGAATCACTACCCTGTTGTTATCTTTCTGGTGGAAAAAAAAATCTTGGACTCTTAATCTTTGACACAGTGTCTGCCTATACTTGAATCATAAAATTGAGTCAAGAAATGCTCCATACCGTGGCATCAAAACTGTTGCCAGAATTTGTCCTAGTTCCCATAGTGATCCAAACACTAATGATGGTGGATGTAGGTTGGTAGTAATCTCAATCATTTTGACATTGGAAGCTGTGAATGTGTGTAATGTTCAGGAAAGTATATGTACAGATACTTGGGGATAACATATCAGTGAAAGAATTAGGCATGTTTATGACAGGGGAGGAGATTTAAAATGTATTTGATTCTAAAAATTTTCTAATGTCACAAATAAGAAAAACAGTCGTGAATGAATGAGGCAAGAGAATATTATCACTTCTTTTTCTTTAGAACTCTTGATATCCCTTTGGTTATAGGCAAGGGCTGACCATAAAAATAGGTTGCCTTTTGTTCAAAGAATTAGCAAATTGTATTTAGAGGACCTTGGTACACACGATAATGCTGACGATAACCTGTAGTTAGTTGCCTTAAGCCTACTGAGTCAACTGGAAGTCACCTAGTAAGCTTCTGAATCAGGGAGATCATGATTACTGCTTGTTCTTTCTAATGTCAGCCTCCATTTAACCCCGTAAGAGGGAAGTCTAAAATCTGTTTAATGATAAAGAAAAGGCTGCTCTTTAATGACAAAGAGATATTTTCTTTCTCTTTTCCCATCAAGAAAAAAAAAAAAATGTATGGAGAGATTCCAAGATCCATGGGTTTGTCTTTTATTTTGGCTTCCATTTGATGCAATTAGTTTCTTATTGTGCTGACAAGACTTCCCTGAAAACGGATTCTGTCATCCATTAAAAAGAATAGTGATAATGTCTGTGATCAATTCTAGTGAAATTATTAGCAAATAGACAGCAGCATTAGCCAAGGGGTGGGGGAACTCCAGCGAGACCCATTTATGCTTCACTGCTGTACCTCTGGCAGTAGGAGTGGTGGCCTGAACTTGTGTCCCAGAATGGACTCACCTAGTTGTTCTAGTCCTAGATTTTATCATGATTCATCTGAGCATCAACTAGCTGAGAGGGGCTACACAGATGAGATAAATCATCAAATGTGAAAAGAGAAAGACAAGACAAAACACTGACTAGAGTTTTCAAATGGAAACCCTTCGTCTAGGATTTTATTTGCTGTGATTCATGGAGAGATGGCCTCTTGCCATAAAGAACCTGACAGCTATATTTTGATGGAATTATCAAGAAGGGCTATTGGGATGTTCAATTGCAAAAGGAAATAAACAGTTGACTTTAAAAAAAATAATGATACTTCTCTCCCCCAGAATTTCTTTACAACTGTAATCTGTTTTATAAACACAGGAAACCATTGCTAAACAGCAAAATATGGACAAATCTAAATACAACAAAACTTTCAAAAGTTTGTGGAATGTGTGTTTTGGAGAGAAAAATAAAATCATTATGTGGGAGATAAGAAGATGATAAATTATTAGAAGGTAAAGAAGTGAAACTCAGGAGTTGTGTTTTCTTGATTGTCAATCAGCATGACTAATGGTTATTGAATAAATTGTTTATTCTTCACTTTGCTCTTTTTTTCCCACTCTAACTAAAGATACAACATATCATATATAAAAATACTTTATAGCATCTCAAAACAGTTTTAATTCTAATTAAAATCCACAGTAATCTAATTATTATTATTTGTGTTTTAAAAATGAAGACACTGAGGCTATCACTCTTTTTAGGCCCCACAGTTAGTTAAGGGAAAACCTGGCTTTGAATCCAGTTCAGTATGCTTAAAGATTAGTTTATTTTCCCTTGAGAAGGAAAAAAGTAACCAGACATTTTAATCACCCACTCACTCATTCATTGATACAAGTATTTATTGAGCCCCTAGTATGAGCCAGACATAGTCCTGGTCATTTGGGGAAGACATTAGTAAACAAAATGATTGAAGATTGCTGCCTTCTAGAGTTTATATTCTAATGTGAGAGACATAAATAACAAAGATAAAACATAAGTGACGTGTTTAGTGAAGTAGTTTCAGTTGAGGAGGGATGAAAAAAGGAAAGAGAATAAGGGATGCACAGAGCATTATGGAGCTAGCACTGCAGTAGAGGCGGGGGTTTCTTTGGTACCCGATATAACCTGCAACAAAAAACATCAGTGAGTCCCAGTAACTTTCACTCTGATAGTAGTGGCAAGGCTTTGTGTTTTGGGAAGTAGAGAAGATTGTGTCTTGGGACTCCTTCTACTCATTTGATGATGGAGACAGAGGATCTAGTAAAGGCCATATCTCAATACACAAGCTGGCTCTTGATCCCATGATGGTGGAAGGCCTAGAATTTTTGTTTTATACTCAGAGCACTGCTCAGACTCATGTTTTGACTCCATTAGGGAGAAAAGTGACTTTAAATTGAGTGTTTGTGCTTTATTTTGACCACTTTTGATGGGTTACAGGAATTCTATTGAAATAGTATGTTATACCAAGAGCAAGGGTCCCACCTTCACCTGAGTTCAACTTCATTAATAAAGCCTAACAGTGTCCAGAATACATTTTATTATCTACCATGATATCTGGGGGTAGGTGGAGGACCGTAATTAGACTATCATCTTGATAACTCAGACTTGTATAAGTCATTTGCCTCTATTATAGAACCTAGCAGAATATGGCTACTTTCTTTCTTGGAAAATATTCTTAGCCCCTAAAATCATGAGGTATTGTATTGGATTCCTAAGGGTGCTATATATAACAAGTCACCACAAATATGGCATTTTAAAGCAAAAACAATCATTTTCTTACAGTTCTGGAGGCCAGGTGTCCAAAATCCAGCATGCGCATGCTCTCTCTGGGGCCTCTTTTAGTGAATGTCCTGGAATTTTTGGTTTTGTAGAATCATCTTTCCAATCTCATCCTCCATTTTCACAATGGCTTTTCTTCTGTGTGTGTCTGTGTGAAATCTCCCTTTGCATCTCTGTTAAAAGCACACTTGTCATGCTATTTGTGGCTCACCTGGATAATCCAGGATAAACTCTTTCTCTCAAGATTCTTAACCTAATCACATCTTTTAGCATGTAAGATAACGTTCACAGGTTCTAAGGATTTGACAGTGTGAAGGAACTTCAATCTAAAATTGAAGTGGAGGATGTAAAATCAAAAATCTCACACATGTGCCCTCAGAAAAACAAAACTTAAGGACTGAGAGACTGATTTCCCATAAATGGCTGATTTACAGAAAACCAATGTTGTTGGAATTTTCTTAAATAATGGTGAGTTGGTAAGGGGTTGCCCTTGTATCAGCCTTGGAAATTTTGCTTACAGTTTTCAGAGACTTGAGAAAGAAATGACCTAGGTCAGGGTGTTCTTGCAAAGCAAGCTGAATTGAGCTTTGTTTGTCTGCTTGGGGAATTTTCAAAGTTGATCTCCATTTGTTTTGATTTTAACAGGCTCTTTCTCCCCTTTACATTCCCTGCCCATAAACACAGCCTACCCCAAACCCTCGGTGTACTCATCTGTAGCTTGCCTCAGTTTGCACATTCCAAATTGCAATTTCTCTGCTATTCCTGAATAAATTCATCTCTTTACGTTTGCCTCAGTTTACCACTTTATTTAGGTCGACAACATGGATATCTTTTAGAAGCCATTTTTCTACCTACCAGGCATATAATAAGACAAAACTACTTACTGGATGAAACTTAGGAGATTTTATTGAAAGCATAGTGACTACCCTGAAAAGAAAGAAGAAATTGTCTTGAAAGCTCTGACTTACCAAAACTCATTGTAGCCCTAAATTACTCCCTATACCTTCTCCCTATTCTAGGTTCCTCCTGGCATAGCACAAGGGGTATTGAGGAACTACGCAGCAAAGAAGCTACCACTGTTCCCTTGTCATTTGTATTGACTCTGTTATTTTTTCTTTACCAACTTTTGGAATTTTATATATATGTACATATATATAAATATAAACACATATATAAGTGAATACTTTGTGTGTGTGTGTGTGTGTGCGCACGTGTGTGTGTTTGTGGAGAGCGAGAGATTATGAGAAAGATTAAAGGCTTGTAAAGGCTGGCAAATTGAGCCTGTAGAACAAAATCTGGCAGGCTTGATACTGTCAGTCAGCTGTTGATGTTGCAAAATTTCTTCTTCTTCAGGGAAACCTCAGTTTTGTTCTTAAAACCTTTTAACTGATTGGATATCACACTATCCAGGCAATCTCCTTTACTTAAAGTCAACTGATTGTAGATGTTAAACATATCTAAAAATATCTCACAGCAACAGCTGGATTAGTGTTTGATTGAATAAATGGATACTGTAGTCTCACCAGGTTGACACATTCAAGTAACCACCATACCCGTTTTTCTTTACATGAAGGAAATAAATTAGGCACTTACAATTATGTGCTTCTTCTAGCATGGTATTCTCCATCGCACCTTTCCTACTCACTAAAAAAAAAAAAAATGGTGGAATACTTGTATCAATTAGTATCAGTATTCCTTTTCTATTTCATGCTAAACTTTTCTGACTTTTTAAATGTCATTTCTTCTCTTTCATGTTTTAAAAGCAATGTCTTACAAATCAAAGCTTGCTTGCTTCTGTGAAAAGAACTAAGCAGCAGCAATCCTTTTGTGATTCTATGAAAAAATGGCAAGGATCTGATAATTTTCAAAGCAACGTATTGCATCTTGTTCTTGTGTCTTTATTTTTTCTCCTTAGATTAAACATAATTGGGATTTTGTTGCTTTAAAACATGCTTTTCTAGTCTTATAACATCCAGGACTTGCCTGCTGTCTTTGTTCAGCAAGCTTTAAACATGCAAAGATATGAGACGTGATCAGGTTCCATAATGAATAATTTTAACAATGAACAGTAGGAGGGTTAAATATACTCATAAGCGTGCCATTGTATATAATCAGTAACAGTGGGTACAGTAAGAGCATGGCAAATGGCTGGAGCATAGGTTTATTATAAGGGTCGTGGCTTGAGCAAAGCAGAGGAAAGAATGTAATATTTTGACTGATGGATTCTCTTTTTAAAACGCCTATGAAGGGGAAAAAATGCTGAATTAGTTTCAACCTTGTCTACATCTTTAGTTATACATGCACGTAGCCTTAGGGTTTGCCACAATAGAAAACAGAAGAAGAAGCAACTTTCTAAATGGTACGAGTGAAGTTGTTTATTTGCAAGGCAAATAAGCTAGTAATGTCTTTGAAGCAGCCACATCTGAATAATATTCACAACCAAGAATAATCATTTTCAGCTTATATTCATCTTAAGTTACTTTGAGTTGTCTTTTCATTTGCCTCATAAGGATTAGATTCTCTTTAAATCTTTCTTAGAAAAATAATTGACTAACATTTCTGAAATGTTTAAGCATTCATAGTAAGTTTTACTTTTTTTTTTTCCCCTCAGAAAAAGAAATTGCAAAACTTAAATAACCTCCAAACTTAAGGTTATATGACTGAAGGAATAAATCCTTGTGGCTTTCCCTCACCCACTGTCAACAGACCCATAGATGGTTCTGATGCTCCACACATGTTCCCTTTCTTCTGCTTAGTCCTTCAAAACTCAATGAAAGCAAGGGAGAAAGCTGTGTGATTTCCAGTTCACCTCCCACATCTACTGAATAGTGTCTTTCCCCTTAAATAGATTTTTGTCCTAAAATTATGCTTTTAGGAATTCAGACTGTCTAACTTGGTATTCTGCCTTCAACATCTCCTAGTCATGTGACCTGGAGGAAATTATTTAAACACCCTCTGCCTCAATGTCATCACCTATAAAATGTGAGAACTTATAAACTCTCTTCAGTTTCTCCAAGGGTCATGTTCTTCTTGCCTTAAAATTATTCTATTGTAAGTTCGTTTAGGGCATAAAATATGTTTGTTCTTTAAAGCAATCCTAAATTCCTAGGAAAGTTGATAAATCTTAAGTCATTTTTTAGGTCCAGTGGAATAGATGGCTTACTTAAGATTAGCTCTTTAAAAATTTGTGGATTAGGCCATTTTAATTAGAGTCCTTTCAGATTTTTTTTTTTTTCTGTAGCCATGATAACTCTTCTTTTTCACCATATTGTTAAAATAATAGCTGTTGTTTTCTGACACTTAGTATGTGGTATGCACTATTCTAAGAATTTATTTGACCCTCATAATTACCATATGAGTAAATACCACTATTATGCCTATTTTACAGATGAACAAACTAATGCTGATATGATATTTCTCTGAAGTCACATAGCTACAGAGTGGAAGTAACAGAATTTTGTCCCAGCCAATCATGCTTCTCAACCTATTGTTTTACCTCTATGCTAAGAAGATCCTGTGGCAGTCTTGGTTTACCACAGTATACATTTCCTCTTCTTTAAAAATAAAATCCTTGATTTTTAAAATCTGAGTTAATGGTCATCTAAAATAAGATAACCGTCTCCCTTCCACCTTGTACATTGTAAGGCCAAATGACTCATTCTGCCCAGTTAAAGGAAAGCAAATGTAGCATGCAATACTTCTCAAATTTCTCTATAGAGAAGTGTTAAAATCTACTTACGTTTCTCTGACTATCTGGAACTGCATGCAATAGCTGGAGCTTTAGTTCTCATCCTGGGCCATGAGTAAGAGCCACTTCTTAGGAATGTCAAAGTAAAAAAGATAAAAGGAGACAATTATATGGAACCGAATGTCATCCCTTAACTGCCTATGTGAAGATTCTCTTTTTGTGAAAGAATTAAAATATTATAAATTAATTTACTAATAATTTCATTTACCCATTACATACCATTTAATACAATCTTAACTGGTAGAATATTTTAGATTTGTCTGAATGAAATTAGATCTGATAAATTATATATGAACTGCAAACATGCTTTGCTTGGCCCATCTGCTCTTTTTAAAATCAGGTCATTTAACACAAAGTTTTACATTTTAAGTTTGTCTTGGAAAATTATATCTGGTAACATTGAGATAAGCATGCATTCTATTGTTTATCCCTGTACCCTAGCTCCCAGTGTCTTTCACTCACTTGCCTTATTGTTATGCTTTGAGTGTGTCGACTGAACATAGCTGCGTAGAGACTCCCTCCTTGGTGTAACTTGCTTTAACTACTTTTGACTAGTACTTTAAAAAAATAGCACTACCTAAAAATAATCTCCCAGCTTCATTATTGATTTTAAAATGAATAGGGTAGATTTGTTTGTTTAAGAAGTTCTAAAACAGATAAAATATTACTCAAGAGTGGAAAGCCATGAGAAACAATTGCAGGGACAGTATCTCCATTTTGAGAAAAGTAAATAGTCCTAGGTGCTATGCCTACGTTTTGGACTAATAAAAGGCCAGTAGGAGTTTTTGTCTAATATAGTTTTTTTTCATGCATAAAATATATAAAACAATCTGTGCCATAAGACATGTCCCACTAGCTTGTTACCATGCTGTAGAAAGACAATCATTTATTAAAAAAAGAGAATCTAAACTGATACTTATAAGCACTGTAATATCTTAGTTCTAAAAAAGACAAAGGGTAGCGGTGACTCCTAAAATAAAATTAAATATGATTAACTACTTCAGGATACATGCATAGTTTTATCTGTTCTGTGTGTTTCCAGATATTCTTTAATATATATGTTAATTATCTCATTTTGTCATTTAACTATTCTTCATAGTAGTTGTTACTAATTTGACAATAGGACCTCCAAGTCTGTGCAAACCATTTCCATACATTGTTTTACCTAATAGGAAAATGAACTGTATAGACTTTTAAAATGTGTGAAGTGCTTTTACAACCATTATTGTCTTTAGTTAGGGTGAAAATAATGAGTGATTGGAAGGCTATTTATTTCTCATGATAAGGAAGTAGTCCCTTAAACATATTTCTTTCTCAGCTGGCTTTGCTTTACTCATCTACATGCTAAACAAAAATTTCCTTCAAAAATCATTATCATATAGCTCCCCACTTAAAGTACTTCAGTATAATTGCATCTCAAGAGTGAAGGGCTTTTAGTGATTTCTGTTTGCAAGTTAACTCTGGGAAAATTTTTCTTATTTAAATACATATTAAAGCTAGAAAATATCTCCTTCCTTTGTAGCCTGGCAGACTTTCCTGCAACCAATTAATGAGGCACATTTTCATAAAAACTACATCAATCTTTAGTATAGTTAATCATGATCTTAGAGGTTAAGATCAAAAGAAATAAAGGACTTCAACCAGCTTCATTGTTATTGTTAAGTCCTAAATTTAAGAATATGTATACTGTCATAAATAAGAATAAGGGAAAGAACATCATATTAATTAAAGATGTTGAATTCCCATGAAATAAGAAGTCAACATTGAGTTGTTAATAACATAAATAAGTAGAGATATCTTATTCACAATTGAAGTTTGAAATCTATATGGTATAAGTTTTATCGACAAATAAGATGAAAATATCCTGGCCCAGTATTTTGGAGACTAGGTAACCAAAGCCATTATCATCACTCGCAGTAAGTAGTAGACATTAGATTGTTGTGATAAATCCAGTCTTCCAGGAAGGAAAAAAAAAAAAAAACATAAAATAAATTGAGAGACCATAAAAATTGAAAGGATAGTTGAGACTTAACAAAAAAAAGGAGAGAAAAGAAAAATACTGAGAATATATATGGTAGTTTTTGAGCAAGAGTCAGAAATTCATTGAAAAGAGAGCCAATGATGATGGAACTATGTTGTCAGCTCATAATTTTTTAAAGTTTTTAAACTTCCAAATTCAGAAACTGTATGTGTCCAGTGTGGAATGTAAATAAAATTAAAGGCATGAAGATATTTTCAAAAGCAGTGATTATTATAAGTAGAATAAAAAATAGTACATTTCCGTCCATTTAATAGTCAATTTAGTTAATTAAAACTGTGTACTCTTACTCTTGTATTTATGCTTGGTAACTGTTTTCGAACATCTGTAAAACACTAAATAGTCTTAATTAAATTTGACATGTTTTATAAATAGCTATGCTTGTAAGTTTACAGATAATTTCTGTAATTCTAGTAAAGAGTGCTTACTGATTGTACATAAACTATGGAAATACCTGAGAGAAATCGGAGTAATTTGCTCTCAGTTTAGTTCTTTTTCTACACTTTGTTAATCTTAACAACTTTGTAATGGTCATTATTATAATTAGATATTTGTGCACATGCATTTTTATTTCTTTAGATTAAAGAAATGTTAGGTCAGATTATAATAAAACATTGTTTTATATATTATACTCATATTGGCATTCTGAAAGTTTTACTACTTTTTACTTTCTCACTGTGCCATGCAGGACTGTGTCCAACCAAAAACTGCTCATAATTTTGTGTGGTATTATCATGAACTTTATTCTTCCTAAATATGATGTTGTGATACACGGCTTCTAAGATGGCCCCTTGTGATCCTTCCACCTGGTATTCAGGCAGTTGGATCACCCATTCCCCTTGAGTGTGTGTGTGTGTGTGTGTGTGTGTGTGTGTATGTGTGTCTGTAATTAGAAACTAAAATAACATGAGAAACAACTACACACCTATTAGAATGGATCAAATGCAAAAAAAAAACAAACCCAAAAAGCAAAACCTGACTATGAATTGCTGGTAAGGTTGCAGATCAACAGGAACTCTCATTCTTTGCTGGTGGGAATGCACAGCAGTATGGGCATTTTGGAAGACTATGTGGCAATTCTTACATAGCTAATCATTACCTTTCCTTATGAACCAGGAATTGTTTCCCTAGGTGTTTACTCAACTGATATGAAAACTTTTGTTCACAAACAAAAAAAACCAAAAAGCTGCACATGAATGTTTATAGCAGCTCTGTGTTCTGCTATTCAATTGTCAATGTTCATAATTGTTAAAATTGGAAGCAACCAAGATGAATGGATAAACTAGCTGAGGTATATCCATGCAATGGACTATTACTCAGCAATAAAAAGAAATGAGCTAAAGATATGGATCAATGTTAAATAAATATTGATAAGTGAAATAATCCAGTCTGAAAAGGTACATAATGAATCATTCCAAGTATATGAAATTTGAGAAAAGACAAAAGAAAAAGATCATAAAAAGATCAGAGGTTGCCTGGAGTTAGGAGTTCGTAAGGTAAAGTTGAATATGTGATACCTAGAGTTATTTTAAAGACAGTGAAACTATTCTGTATGATACTGTAATGGTGGATACATAACACTATTCATTGGACAAAACCCATAGAAATTTACAGCACACAGAATAAACTTCAATGCATATAAATTAAAAAGAAAAATCCTAGGATGGAATGTAGAATGAGACAAAGCAATAAAGCTGTATTATAAATGTAGTAAAAAACCTCATTGAAAAGTGTGTGGGACAATACACAAGTGAATTGTGAAATCAGTGGTGTCTGTAAGACTAAATGCAAAAGAAACTGTAGAAAAGCACTGTGCTCTAGTTGGTAAGGTTTTTTCCCACAGGGGTAAGGGGTTAACAATTCTGATAATGCTTTCCATGTATATTGGAATTGACTATTTAAGTAGTGGATGGAGGATGGTGGGAACCAAGTTTCTTACTGTTGAAATAGGAGGTTATAGACAGGCAGGAAGAAAAGGCTAGAATGATCCATGTGATAATTAATGGAGTTATCAATATGAACTAATGTTTAACTTAATATATAAATACAGACAGTAACATGTAGAAGTATATTCTCCATTTATAATAGTGGATTTGTCTATTTTTCCTTGTAGTTATATCATTTTTCTTCATGCGTTTTGATGCACTATTGCTTATATAGGATTGTCAGGTCTTCTTGAAGAATTGAATCCTTTATCATTATTTAATTCTCCATTTCATGATACAGCTGTCTGTGTCCCTCAGTTTTAACCTATCTGTGTCTTTATATATAAAGTGGGTTCTTTATAGACAACATAGAGTTTTGTTTTTGTTTTTTATCCAGCTTAAAAATACTTGTTTTTTAACTGGTACATTTAGACCATTCACATTTAAATGTTATTTTTATAGTTATGGGTTCATATCTATCATGTTTGTAACTGTTTTATATTCATTGCATTAGTTTTTTTGTTTCTTTTTTGTTTATCTTTTTTCTGCCTTCTCCTATTTTAATTTAGCATTTTATATGATTCCATTTTATGTCCCGTCTGCTGATGACCCATAAAAAGCCTTCTTCATTTTTCTTATAGTGTTTTTAATGTTTAATCTTTCATTGATTCATTCTTAGGGTTTTAATCTTTTTGCTTACACTACTCATTTTTTCTTGCATGTCTGCTTTTTATATTTGGGCTCAACATATTATTTTAAATTATCTTTCTAATGATTTCAACATCCGTGTCATATCTGAGTCTGGTTCTGATGCTTGCTTTGTCTCTTCAGTCTGTGCTTTCACTTGAATTTTGTTCTTCCTTGTATCTTCACCCCAAGAACATGGTGGGGTTCCTGGAAGTAAATCCCCCCAAAATGTTGGGCTCCCCCTAAGAGTGAGGCCCCCTGTAGTTTCTCACTCTCCGATTATTATTCTCACTCTCCCACAATTCAATAACATTACCCTTTAAGATACCAATTTATATCTCCAGCTGCTTCTGTTCCAAGTAAGCAGATTTTTTGGCTGTGACTCTCTGGAATCACCTGTCTCTCCAGAATTCATAGTGGGGATTTGTCCCACAACCTCAGTTCTCTGATGCAACCAAGAAAAATCATCCATTTTCAGTTTTTGCAGCTTTTTCTTGTTGTAAGAATGGGAATGGTGACTTCCAAACATTTTTTTTTCATGTTGGGGCTGAAAGCATAAGTCATACTGGTCTATTTTCATACTTTTTTATAGAAAACTTAGATAATAAAGAAAAATATGAAAAGCATAAAATATACAGAATCAAATTTTGTACAGATACTATCATGTTATTCCAATACAATTATCAAAAAAGGAGAATGTGAGATTATATATATATATATAGATAGATAGATAGATAGATAGATAGATAAACACTTGGAAAAATAAACTCCTCGAATTGTGACAACAGGCGAAACGTGGACTGCAAACCTGAAGTTTTATCCCAAACAGTGCATGAAAACTATATAAAAAGCAAGTGTTATTTTAGTACTTTAAAGAATGGCTATATTAAAGCCACGACTACAGGTTTCTCTCCAGCTTGCCATCCACAAATATGTATTTCTTTTCACAACAGTCCAGGTAATCAATGTTTTAAAGGGTATTTTCTGTGGATTTTATTTTTATTTCTGTAACCCTAACGATATGTTTTGTAAAATAATCTGGGTGACTCTTTTGCCAGTGCAAACCATATAAGGTTATAGACAAGAAAATTGTCAGAAAGTATGTAAATTAAATGAATCAAGAATTATCCCCTGACTTAACATATACATAGAGAAACCTGTCAAACAGTATAGCTTTTTTAGAATATATTCTGCTTTCTGAGTCCTGGAGTTTAACAGTGGGACTGTTTGTCCTCTTTCCTGGGATTTTATTTAGTGCATATTATTTAAAGCAACTCAAACTCTCTGTTCAAAACTTGGGTGCTATCTATCTCCTATTTTTGGTATATCTTCATGTCATAATGTATTTTGCTACTGCTGGTACCTTTCTTTTCTCTATTCTGTTGTTGATATATAGAAGAGAAGATAATATATTTAATTGTATTAATATATTCATAGGTATATTTTATATCTTTTTTCTATTGCAAAAATCTATCAAAATTCCCAACAATTGGTCAACACTCTCTTTAAAGTTAAACCAAAACTTCTACATTTCTTCTATAGTAAAAGTTTTATTAAAAAAAAATGTAAATATTCACTGTGAAATATTCAAATAGTAAATGAAATGGCAGGGGGGGAAATCACTAACAATCCAAAGATCCTTTTATTTAGATAAAATCATGCATGGCCTATCTATTTCAGTGCAAAATGAGCTTCTTTACAAAATGAGAAAATTAATCAAGTACCAGTTGTTTTAATGTTTACCCAGATTCATGTTCTAAAATCTCTAGAAAATTTATGGTCAACTTTCTAAATCAATTTACTTTCTTCCATATAATTTAGCAAAGGTTAAAAAAATAGCTTTACTTAATTTGCCATGATATAAATTTAAAATTTACTTATTAAATAATAGGAAATGTTACTCAGAGTTAATAGGGGATTTAAATGTAATCTGTACAAAATGTTTATGCTTTACCGAGTTCACTGAAAGAGGCAGTTCAAAGATGTGGCAGTTCAAAGATGTGTAACTGTTACTGAAAGTGTCAAGGTAACAACACATTTTTCTAGGTTTCTGGTCTGTATAACTTGGGTTTCTCTTCTCTCCCTCACACACACACACACACAACACATCATATATGTTAACAACGAGTGATGCCTACTGAATTAAATATTACTTTCTTTATTAATTAGCATTCATTTTTGACCAATACCAAGTATGAAGTTCTTTTGAATTTGTTGCTCCCTATTCCTTTAATAACTGTGTCTCTAACTCTATTCTGTACTGAGTTCAATGTCATATTACGCTATGATCCTTCTACAACCAATACAGGTAGAAATACGTATCTTTTCTCCATGCCCCTATACCACCTATAGTCCATGTGAATTGTAACACACATCATTAAGCATTGCATAAGGATCTTTGATTTTTAGCTCTGTAAATGTAGCATTACATTTAACCTAGCACCTTTTATTCATGAATAAAATTCATGACTATTTTTGTTTCTATTTCTATAAATGATTTGAGCCAATGCCATTTTTTTAATTCTTTAAAAATCCCATCTAACTATACATGGTGTTTTACTTTTTAAAAATATGTACCTAACTGTTGATAATTGTTCAGCTGGTGTTCTTTCCCCTCTTATGGCTTTCTATTGCTACAGATCTCACATGGGGGCATATTGCATGGGTATTTGAGTGCTGCAGTTCCCTGAGATAGGGTCATTGTACTGAAAACCTTGCTTATGAACTGAAGACTTTATGCTGAAATTTCATGCACACATTTTATTGGGACTCTTTAAATATTGGATGATCTATAAACGTTTGAAATAGTAGGTAAATCACTGTGTATAATATGTGAACGGCCACTTGGCCATAAAAGTGGCTAAGTTATTTTAGATAAAATATTTTTCTTAATTCAAAGTGCAATTTCTATTTCATAGTGGAACTCCTGAGAGCTTGTCTCACCTTGAATTTGGTTCAGACAAGTCCACTTGCAAAATAATTATGTAAGTTAGAAGGGGCATGCCTCTTTTTCCCTTAGTATAACAGCAAAATAATCTGTTTCCATTTGGGCCCACAAATGGGCTAGACATTTATATTTAACAGTTGGAAAGGAAGTTCTTTAATATCAGAGCTCAGTGTGCCTCTGGGTATCAGAGTTTCCAATCCCAATAGGATTTTCTCACCAAAGATTCAATTTAGATGTGAAATTGGTCATAGATAATTTTTAATTCCATGGGGTCTTGAGAGGGTAGAATTTTTCATGTGAAGGCTTTTTTATTGCTACGTTTACTGCTTTTATGCTTTACTTATTTAAAGGTTCCCACTCAATTTTGGCTGTTTGTCTAATGATTTGGGACAGTGGCCAGAGGAAAATTCCCAGATGTAAGATATTCAATACCTATAAAAGCCAATCAGCATTGAGAATTCTTTATCGTACTTGATAAATGCAGATCAAAATTTATTCTTAATAAGCTGTGAAATGTCTTTGTATGTTGCAGGATACACAGATCTCAAGATAGGCCTGGAGAGGCAAAGGCATTCGCAGTGTCCCCATTCTAGTTCCATTGGGTAATTAACAAAGTAATATACAGGACTTCCCTGGTGGTCCAGTGGTTAAAACTCCGTGCTTCCACTGCAGGGAGCACGGGTTTGATCCCTGGTTGGGGAACTAAGATCCCGCGTGCTGTGAGGCACGGCCAAAAAATTTAAAAAATGTAATCACAGGCAAGTTGTTTTTTTTTTTCAGAGCAAACTCTTAGCAAACTATCATTATTGTAAATAAAATATTTGCATGTTATCAACAGTTCACATTAAGTTGCAATTAGTTCAACCCACAGATGAGTATCTTTTGCATATTCAGGAGAATAAAAGCACACTGCATGCTTTGCCTGAGAGATATAATAAAGGTGGTATTCAATATCCAAGACTGCATTCAAATCTAATATGGGAGTAATTTATTTCAATACAGTTATGAAGTTAGGCATTTTTGAAACATTATTTGCCTTTTTCATGTTAAAACCACAATGGTCTACATTAGTCTAAGACTCTAAGCACATGTTGCTTCCACAGGAAAGACTGGGTTATTAAATTTGAGGATACTATGGTATAGCACCCTGTAGTGTATTAAAAAAAAAACAAAAACAAAAAATTTATGAAGTGACCAAGCAATGTTCCTTCCTCTGTTCTACAAATGAGTCAATTTTCCAATCTTGGAAAAATTTAGGAATATAAGTATTTGCGGCCATATATTTGGCTGACCTTTATATAGGCCAAAATCAGAGGTGCCAAAGAATTGTTCGTATCTCCATTTACATTTGATCTATTAAATAATAAAACAAAGGTATTTAATATATACATATATATGGCGATATATCTTACATATGCATATATGCTATAAATTATGTGTATTTGAGGCTATATTATTAGGTGGGTAAATTTTATATTTGTAGTATATATCTGCTGAGTTAGGTAGTTTATTACTTTGCAATGATCTTCTTTCCTCTAAAACTTTAATATTGAAATAGTTACATTCATTTAATGTGCTTAGTGCTACGAATTTTCCTGAGCCCTTTGACCTTTACGTATTTATTTTTTGATGTCCCTTTAAAATAACTAGATTATATGAAGTTCTTTTTTAAAAAGTTCTACATGATATTTAGTTCATCCTGTATTACTAGTCCACTTATATTTATTTAAATTACTGATATTTGTAGTTAACAACCATTTTATCTTTTGCTTCTTATTTGGCACTTATTTTGTTTGTTTTTTTCCCTCCTTCCTTATCCTTTCTTCTTTTGAGTTGGTTTATTTTCTTTCAAATAAATTTTGTGTGATTTCTTTTAACTACATGAAAAACTATTTGTATTATTTTATTAGTTAACCCAGAAATTTCAGTATGGGTAATTAAATTATCAAAATGTGTAATGCAGTAATTAAGTTCACTCTCTTCCCAAACAATCTAAAAACCTTAGGATACTTTTTCCACAAACTTCTTCTCAAATTTGATATTGTTATTGTTACTTATTTGCATTCTATCTTATCTTGATCACACACTAGATCATTGTTATAATGTAAACAGTTAATGCTTTTCCATGTGCTGAGAAAAGTGTGAAGCTAAAGAAAGCCAAACATCAGGTTTCTTACTAATTTATTAATGTGAAAAAAAGTTCCAAGTCTCACAATAAAACTGCAATCCCATTTATCATTTTCATCCCAAGAAGGATTAACTGAAAATCACAAGTGTAGAAAATGACATTGCTATTGTTGTAAGAGCAACAGTTTCAGTTATTGCACATCCAGATGCTTCTCAAATTATAATGTGCATTGGAGTCACTGCACATCTTGTTAAAATGTAGATTCTGAATCAGTTGGTCTGAGATGGGGCATGGCATTTTGCATTTCACGGAAATGAGTATATGATGCTGGTGGTCATGGTCTATGAATCTCACTTTAATACAAAGTGTATGACCCATTTAAGTACTGTAATAAGAACATATTCCATACAGAGGATGAAATGGAACCTACTACCACTTTCTCCACTTAAAAAAATGTTGACAAATCTTTATCTATTTTTGTTTAAATGTCTAAGTAGAACATAGTCTCATGGTTGTTAAATCTAATAAATATGAATTTATCCAATGACTATTAATACACTTCAAAAACAATATGAAATGAAAACACAGACTATTTCTCTTCTCCTGATTACTCATTTGACATACGGATGTCATCAATAAACAGATTAAAATATTCTGTTTTGATGTATGCTTTTTGCAATGAATAATCAACAGTCCAAGTAACTTAATTGCTTGTCATAAAAATAAACTTATTAAAAACATGTAAACATTTGCAGTGCTTTCTGTTATACTAAATATTTTTAAATTTATGTTTTATATTCTCTGTGGTAGTTTTCAAGAAAATCTGTCACAGTGAATGTTGGTAAAACAAGAATAACAAAATCAGTGATACGCCGTTAGTAACTTACTTCTGAAATTAAAACACTTCACAAATAATAAATACCTATTTATGTATTAGCTATATAATTGTATCTTTATATCCAATGTCTTTAAACAATAAATTAATCTGTTGTTTTTGGTTGTTTATTTTTCCAAAATAGAATTGACTATCAGTTTGGCTACATATCAGTTATGAGATATTATATACTAGCTATTTTCCAAATTAAAAAAATACAGCACTTTAGATATCTTTTCAATTAATCTTTCCCGTTTGGTTAGCAACTGTTATATTCTAAAATCATTTTTCAGAAGAAAGTTAAACTTTCGTGTATCCTAAATTATCTAAAATTCTGCTTTGTTTTGTTTTGATTTAATATCTTTATTATTTGTACTGCTCTACTGGTTTCTATGCTCACAAAATCTATGCTCACAAATCTCAAATGTATACCTTCTTAATTTATTGATTATTCTCAATATTTACCCAAAGCTAGAGGACATATTTATTTAAATTATGTCCTAAATATGCCATTTACGTTTCTTAATTGTTAACTTTATTTTTTGAAGAAAATATATCTTATATATAAGCTTTGCTTATGGACAACCTTGTCTACAAAAAAGAGAGGGCACGAGAAAAGATGCTTAAATTCATATGCGATATTTAGTTTCAAGAGAGATCAGGTTGAGTTTCAAAATGTGTTGATGCATAAGTAATCTTAACTCATTATTACCTTTGATTACTTCTTATTCGGCATGGTCTAATGTCCAATTTACTTCTGCACTATTATAAGAAAACAAATAGGAAGTAACTGGACTCAACCAGAATATATTACAGAATAATAAGATCATGTGTAGCAGCAGTATACCAGCAATGTATGCCCAATATATGGTATTTTTTTCTTCAAAAACATAGTTTTACTTATATGTATATAACTAAGGATTTCTGTTTTAAAATATTTAAAATAATCTTTATCATCATAATCCCTATCCCTACTGTCTGGCCTGAACTAGAAATAAATTAAGCCTCGCTAATGAAGATCATATCAGTGCCTAGTGCTAGGTTAGAAATTCATATTTTTTATTTTATTTTTATTAGGAAAAAACCTAAAGGCAATTTTATAGTGATTACATTACAAATTAGAAAGGTTTTCTTCGTTATTTACTGATTTATAGGTTTAATTATAAGCCTGTCTGTTTGCATTAAGCTGTCTTTATGTGTAAACTGCTATAATTGATGTTAAGCACATCCATATTTAGAGCACAAAGTCATGTTATCTAAGGTCCATATTGATTAGAGGAAAGATATGGGATTTTAATGAACTAATGAATAGATTTGTATGTCAGAGCCTACTATCTTGTTCGTTATTCTTTTGCTATTTTTTTGTGTAATTTTAATGTGTATTTCAAAGTAAATAAGGTAAAACACTTATCTGGTAAAATAAGTGTTTGCATTGTTATATCAGCCAAATAAATAATAATAACTAGAACAAATAATTCTAAAATTTGTGTGGAAACATAAAAGTCCCTGAACAGCTAATACAATCTTGAGAAAGAAGAACAAAGCCAGAGATATCATGCTCCCTGATTTCAAGTTATACTACAAAGCTACAGTAATCAACACAATATGCTATTAGCACAAAAACAGACACATAGACCAGATAAACAGAATGGAGAGCCCAGAAATGAACCCACACTTATATGGTCAATTATTCTACAACAAAGGAGGCAAGAATACACAATGGAGAAAAGACAACTTCTTCGATAAATGATGTTTAGGAAACTGGATAGCTATATCCAGTGGACCACTTTCTCACAGCATATCCAAAAATAAACTCAAAATGGATTAAAGACTCGTTTGTAAGGCTTAAAACAATAAAACTCCTATAAGAAAACATAAGCAGTGAGCTCTTTGATATTGGTCTTAGCAATATTTCTTTTAGGCAGTGAGATCTTTGACATTGGTCTTAGCAATATTTTTTGGATATGTCTGCTCATGAAAGAGAAATAAAAGCAAAAATAAACAAAAGGGACTATATCAAACTAAAAAGCTTTGGCACAATGAAGAAAATGATCAACAAAACAAAAAGGCTGCCTAGCGAATGGGAGAAGATATTTGCTAAGGGTATATCAAGTAAGGAGTTAATATCTAAGATATAAAAAGAATTTATACAACTCAACATCAAAAAACAAACAAACAAGAAAACAACCCGGATAAAAAAATGAGCAGAGAACCTGATTAGACATTTTTTCAAAGAAGACATACAGATGGCCAACAGGCACATGTAAAGACGCTCAACATCACTAATCATCAGGGAAATGCAAATCAAAACCACAATAAGATATCACCTCACACCTGTCACAATGGCTATTATCCAAAAGACAACAAACAATAAGTGTTGGTGAAGATATGGAGAAAAAAGAATCCTTGTGCACTGTTGGTGGGAATGTAAATTGGTGCAGCCACTATGGAAAACCATACGAGGTTCCTCAAAAAATTAAAAACAGAACTACTATATGATCCGGCAATTCCACTCCTGGATATTTATGTAAAGAAAACAATAGCACTAGTGGATATACGCACCTCTATGTTCATTGCAGCATTATTTATAATAGCTAAGACGTGGAAGCAACCTAAGTACCCATCAATAGATGAATGGATAACTGTAGTATATACATGCAATGGAATATTAGTCATAAAAAACAGTGAAATCTTGCCATTTGTGACAATATGGATGGACCTAGAGGGTGATATGCTAAGTGAAATAAGTCAGAAAGATAAAGACAAATACTGTATGATTTCACTTATATGTGGGATCCAAAAAACATAACTAACAAACATAAAACAGAAACAGAGTCATAAATACAGAGAACAAACAGGTGGTTGCCAGAAGGGAGAGGGGTGGGGGGGATGAGAGAAATAGATGGGAGAGATTAAGAGGTACAACTTCCAGTTATAAAGTAAATGCGTCAAGGGTATAAAATGTACAGTGTGGGGAATATAGCCAATAATAACATAATATCTTTGTATGGTGACAGAAAAATGTGAAAAACCCTTGGAATAAGAACAGACATTGTATTGGGCAAGAATAATAACAACCAATATTTTAGTATCACTATGTGTTTATTCTAAGTACTTTCTGTAGATTAGCTCCTTTATCCCTCACAAATCTGCTATTCATATAAGGAAATGGAGGAACAGAGAGATTGTATAACTTGCTTAAGTTCACTGAAATGTTAAGTGGAGGAAGTGAAATTCCAACTTGGGCAATACCATGGATTGAAATATGTCCTGCCAAAAATGTGTGTTGAAGTCCTAACTACAGTTCCTCAAAATGTGACCTTATTTGGAATTAGAGTCTTTATTTGCACATTTAACCAGGTTAAGATGAGGTCATTAGGTGAGCCCTAATCCAATATGAATAGTGTACTTATAAAATGGGGAAATTTGGACACAGTCACACCCAGAGGGAAGATGATATGAAGACACAGGAAAACCATATAACTAGGAAAGACTGGAGTGATGTATCTACAAGCAAAGGAATTCCTGAAGCCACCAGAAACATAGAACAATTTCTTTCCTGGTTCCTTTAGAGGGAGGGTGGTCCTGCTGACACTTTTCAGACAATAAATTTTTGTTATCATTCATACAGTGTTTGGTATTTTTTTATGGCAGCACTAGGAAACTAACAGAGGCAATTTAGTATAAAAATCAATGCATTATCTCAAGGCTTTGATCTTTGCACACAATTTCACGTTTTAAATTTAAATTTTAAAATCACATAGTAACATTGACTCCATATGAGGCACATAGCCTTGTTTGAGGTTGATAAAAGAAAATTACAGTAAATGTTTTAGATAAAATTAATATATGTTAAAAGATAAATGACAGGAAACCAAGAAACAACACGGTAAAAAACCTTTTGGTTTTATTGGTTCTAAAATTAATGTCATTTAATATGTTACCTTGTAATATATTTAAATATACTGTTATTAAAAATAGAAGGTTTAATCTGATAATATACATTTACAAAGGAAAGATTGTACTGTTTTCCAAGCATACACAAAAGGGCTTCTACTAAAGTCAATTGAAAAACTAATACATAAATCACTGAACCAGAAACATTGAAACTTGCTATCTGCTGCTGCGTTGTAATCTCTTATATTTAACTGTTGTTATCCTGTCATATTAAAAATAAATTTTATGTAGTTTATCAGTAATTAGTTCTTGCTTTGAAGTTAAATCTGTTACTTTGCCATCCAAATGTTTTTTTCGAATGCATGTGGTTCAAGAGTAAACCTTTGTATTATAGGCTTTCAAGACAAATGGCTTGAGATTGTCATTACGTTAGAGTTAACCAATAAATACCCCTGGTTTGTATTCTGAATGCTAGCAAGAATCTTCCTTCTACTGATTACACAGTCTGTGGCATCTGCCCATTTTCTGTTTTATTGTGCTCTGTCAAAAACAGTCATTTTACTTTCAAAAGTTTCATTGCCAATGTGAAGCATACTGAGGCTACAGTTCATTCACACTACTGGAATGTCTGTCAGCCTTAGAAAATGTGAACATACCATGAATTTCTGACACTAATTGTAGCAGTACACAATGGGATTGCACATTTCATTTCAAGAAAATAATGTGTAAAGATTAATACACTAAGGTTGTGCTTTACTGAATGGCATTTACTTTTATCAAGTGGAACCATCTCAATTAGTTCCTATAGTCTAAGAATTGTACTGTTTTGTTAAATTCTTACACTAGTTTTCAAAATGCCATGCATCAGCAAGACACATGAAAAGTCATAAGGCCCTGTTGCTTCGAAATGCTTATATTTTAAATGTAAACAATAAAAAAAATAAGGAAAGCTTTATCAAGGTATCCGTGTCTAACTTAATTTTTAAAAAATGTTTAGGCACAAGATCAAAGCAAGATTTTGGACCAGGCTGAGTTGACTAAAAATAGAACAGAAGATAGAATTAATTTGAAGCAGGGGCAAAAACTTGGCTGAACATAAAATTGCAGATTAGTCTTAACGATGGCTAGGCCAAACAGAGTAAGAATATGTGCAGAGGAGGTTTAAAGATAACAGAAGTTTGTAGAAGATTAAAGATAACAAAATTACATTGGATGAATATGATTAACAGAGAGCTATGGCTGTGAATGTTTGGAGCCAATATTGTCAAGTTGCATAACAGATATCCAAATATTTGAAAAAAATTCAAATAAGTATATTACTTATTGAGAGGGTTTAGACTGATGTTTACTGAACGCCTATGTGCCACACACTATTCAAAGTGCGTGGGCTACACTGACGAACAAAACAGACTTGTTGCCATACTGCTTATCCACCAGAGGATAGAGATAGTGGATAATAAAAACAATGATATTAGACTATGGGAGCAGAAGTAAGAAGTGATGAAAGAAAAGAGACCTGTTCTGAAGCTGATGCTGTAATACAGGAAAGAGATGACAGTGACTTGACAACTAAATGTAATGTGATATCCTGGATAGCATCCGGGAACAGAAAAAGAACACTAAGTAAAAACTAAGGAAATTTGAATAAAGTGAGGGCTTTAGTTAATAACAATGTATCAATATAGGCTAATAAATTGCACAAATGTACCCTACTAATGTAAGATGTCAGTAATAGAGGAAAGGGTTGAGGTATATTTTAACTCTGATCAATTTTTCTGTAACTCCAAAACTGCTCAAAAAAATAGGCTATTATTAATAAAAATAATAAAATATAATGATAATATAATAATAATAGCAATAAAAAGGTACTTAGTCTTATCTTTGCTTGTCCTCTGTATGTTTCTTCTTTTCCAGTCTTTACTTTGCTAGTCAGAGGTCCGTTGGCCTCTGGTTATCTTTTTCTTTGGGTCACTTTTTTTTTTCTAACCCCACACTAGAAACTGTTGTACTCAGGCCTTCTGAAATTTCACGAGACTGTGTTACTATGCTTCCTTTTTTTAAGTCAGTGCATCTCAGTGGGCTCTTATAATGTGACAGTAACTGTCTATGTTTTATTCAGGAACATTTTTTCCTATTACTTATTCAATTCTTTTCCTCCCACCTACCCCCCATCTATTGAGTCTGCTTATTTTGGCACTCCTATATGAGGGGAATTTTTCTTTTGTTATTTATTCTCCAGTGCTTTTTGCTTTAAATAGTTATGTCTACCTTCTATCTTTATCATTTCCCTTTATGTTAAAAGATTTCATTTACTTCATAATAAATATGAAAAAAAAACTTAAAACATTCATGCGTAGCTTGTTTTGAGTCTACCCATTGCAAATTGTTAAGGCAGTAATCATACTTTAATTTTCTATTGATTTCTGCTTTCATCCTAGTTAAATGCAAATTGCCACCCACTCTACACTTTACAAGAGCTGCTGAATTAGGGAAAGGCCCATATCAATTTAAATGTTTGACTACAAACATCAAGTGTATTCTTGGCCCTGTCTGGAAATCTACTACATATCTCTAATTATTTCTTTGCCTCTTAACATATTTTTCACACATCCTTTTTTTTTTTTTTTTAACTTGTATGACCATCTGCTTTATTGTATCAAAAGGAGTCCTATATTTAAATCAATGCTGTGCTACATACATCAGTTCATGTAACGTGGCCATTTTCAAAATATAATCATTTATATATTTGATTCTGCTTTAGAAACATGATAAAAAGATGGTTTTGAAAGGCAACAAGTAGTATATGTAGAGTGCTTACCAAATAGAATTCTCTGCATAAGGGGGAGAAAAAACTTCAAAGACAAATTATTGCTTTCGCACACAGCCGTTCATTCTTTTTTTTTTAACATCTTTATTGGAGTATAATTTCCTTACAGTGGTGTGTTAGTTTGTGCTATATAACAAGGTGAATGAGATATAAGTATACGTATATCACCATATCCCCTCCCTCTTGCGTCTCCCTCCCACTCTCCCTATCCCACCCCTCTAGGTGGACACAAAGCACCAAGCTGATCTCCCTGTGATATGCGGCTGCTTCCCACTAGCTATCTATTTTACATTTGGTAGTGTATATATGTCCATGCCACTCCCATTTTGTCCCAGCTTACCCTCCCCCATCCCCGTGTCCTCAAGTCCATTCTCTATGTCTGCGTCTCTATTCCAGTCCTGCCCCAGGTTCTTCAGAACAACTTTTTTTTAAGATTCCATATATATGTGTTAGCATACGGTATTTGTTTTTCTCTTTCTGACTTACTTCACTCTGTATGACAGTCTCTAGGTCCATCCACCTCACTACAAATAACTCAATTTCATTTCTTTTTATGGATGAGTAATATTCCATTGTATATATGCACCACATCTTCTTTATCCATTCATCCGATGATGGACACTTAGGTTGCTTCCATGTCCTGGCTATTGTAAATAGAGCTGCAATGAATATTGTGGTCCATGACTCTTTTTGAATTATGGTTTTCTCAGGGTATATGCCCAAGAGTGGGATTGCTGGATCGTATGGTAGTTCTATTTTTAGTTTTTTAAGGAACCTCCATACTGTTCTCCATAGTGGCTGTATCAATTTACATTCCCACCAGCAGTGCAGGAGGGTTCCCTTTTTTCCACATCCTCTCCAGCATTGATTGTCTATACTTTTTGATGATGGCTATTCTGACTGGTGTGAGGTGATACCGCATTGTACTTTTGATTTGCATTTCTCTAATGATTAGTTAGGTTGAGCATCCTTTCATGTGTTTGCTGGCAATCTGTATATCTTCTTTGGAGAAATGTCAATTTAGGTCTTCTGCCCATTTTTGGATTGGGTTGTTTGTTTTTTTGATATTGAGCTGCATGAGCTGCTTCTATATTTTGGAGATTAATCTTTTTTCAGTTGCTTCGTTTGCAAATATATTCTCCCATTCTTTGGGTTGTCTTTTTTTCTTGTTTATGGTTTCCTTTGCTGTGCAAACGCTTTTAAGTTTCATTAGGTCCCATTTGTTTATTTTTGTTTTTATTTCCATTTCTCTAGGAGGTGGGTCAAAAAGGATCATGCTGTGATTTATGTCATAGTGTGTTCTGCCTGTGTTTTCCTCTAAGAGATTTATAGGCCTTATATTTAGATCATTAAACCATTTTGAGGTCTTTAATCCATTTTGAGCTTATTTTTGTACACAGTGTCAGGGAGTGTTCTGATTTCATTCTTTTACATTTAGCTGTCCAGTTTTCCCAGCACCACTTATTGAAGAGGCTGTCTTTTCTCCATTGTATATTCTTGCCTCCTCTTTCAAAGATAAGGTGACCATATGTGTGTGGGTTTACCTCTGGGTTTATTATCCTGTTCCATTGATCTGTATTTCTGTTTTTGTGCCAGTACCATACTGTCTTGATTACTGTAGCTTTGTAGTATAGTCTGAAGTCAGGGAGCCTGATACCTCCAGCTGCATTTTTCTTTCTCAAGATTGCTTTGGCTATTTGGGGTCTTTTTTGTTTCCACACAAATTGTGAAATTTTTTGTTCTAGTTCTGTGAAAAATGCCATTGGTAGTTTGGTAGGGATTGCATTGAATCTGTAGATTCCTTCGGGTAGTATAGTCATTTTCACAATGTTGATTCTTCCAATCTAAGAGCATGGTATATCTCTCCATCTGTTTGTATCATTTTTAATTTCTTTCATCAGTGTCTTATAATTTTCTGCATACAGGTCTTTTGTCTCCTTACATAGGTTTATTCCTAGGTATTTTATTCTTTTTGTTGCAGTGGTAAATGGGAGTGTTTCCTTAATTTCTCTTTCAGATTTTTCATCATTAGTGTATAGGAATGCAAGAGATTTCTGTGCATTAATTTTGTATCCTGCAACTTTACCAAATTCATTGATTAGCTCTAGTAGTTTTCTGGTGGCATCTTTAGGATTCTCTATGTATAGTATCATGTCATCTGCAAACAGTGACAGTTTTACTTCTTCTTTTCTGATTTGGATTCCTTTTATTTCTTTTTCTTCTCTGGTTGCCATGGCTAGGACTTCCAAAACTATGTTGAATAATAGTGGTGAGAGTAAACATCCTTGTCTTGTTCCTGATCTTAGAGGAAATGCTTTCAGTTTTTCATCACTGAGAATGACGTTTGCTGTGGGTTTGTCATATATGGGCTTTATTATGTTGAGGTAGGTTCCCTCTATGCCCACTTTCTGGAGAGTTTTTATCATAAATGGGTGTTGAATTTTGTCAAAAGCTTTTTCTGCATCTATTGAGATGATCATATGGTTTTTCTCCTTCAGTTTGTTAATATGGTTTATCACATTGATTGATTTGCGTATATTGAAGAATCCTTGCATTCCTGGGATAAATCCCACTTGATCATGGTGTATGATCCTTTTAACGGGTTGTTGGATTCTGTTTGCTAGTATTTTGTTGAGGATTTTTGCATCTATTTTCATCAGTGATATTGGCCTATAGTTTTCTTTTTTTTATGAAATCTTAGTCTGGTTTTTGTATCAGGGTGTTGGTGGCCTTGTAGAATGAGTTTGTGAGTGTTCCTCCCTCTGCTATATTTTGGAAGAGTTTGAGAAGGATAGGTGTTAGCTCTTCTCTAAATGTTTGATGGAATTCACCTGTGAAGCCATCTGATCCTGAGCTTTTGTTTGTTGGAAGATTTTAAATCACAGTTTCAATTTCAGTGCTTGTGATTGGTCTGTTTCTATTTTCCATTTCTTCCTGGTTCAGTCTCAGAAGTCTTCTTTTCTAAGAATTTGTCCATTTCTTCCAAGCTGTCCATTTTATTGGCATATAGTTGCTTGTTGTAATCTCTCATGATCCTTTGTATTTCTGCAGTGTCAGTTGTTACTTCTCCTTTTTCATTTCTAATTCTGTTGATTTGAGTCTTTTCCCTTTTTTTCTTGATGAGTCTGGCTAATGGTTTATCAATTTTGTTTATCTTCTCAAAGAACCAGCTTTTAGTTTTATTGATCTTTGCTATCATTTCTTTTATTTCTTTTTCATTGACTTCTGATCTGATGTTTATGATTTCTTTCCTTCTGCTAACTTTGTGGGTTTTTTGTTCTTCTTTCTCTAAGTGCTTTAGGTGTAAGGTTAGGTTGTTTATTTGAGATGTTTCTTGTTTCTTGAGGTAAAATTGTATTGCTATAAACTTCCCTCTTAGAACTGCTTTTGCTGCATCCCATAGGTTTGGGGTCATTGTGTTTTCATTGTCATTTGTTTCTAAGGTATTTTTTTATTTCCTCTTTGATTTCTTCAGTGATCTCTTGGTTATTTAGTAGTGTATTGTTTAGCCTCCATGTGTTTGTATTTTTTACAGATTTTTCCTGTAATTGATATCTAGTCTCATAGCGTTGTGGTCAGAAAAGATACTTCATACGAATTCAGTTTTCTTAAATTTACCAAGGCTTGATTTGTGACCCAAGATATGATCTCTTCTGGAGAATGTTCCATGAGCACTTGATAAGAAAGTTTATTCTGGTTTTTTTGGATGGAATGTCCTATAAATATCAATTAAGTCCGTCTTGTTTATTGTGTCATTTAAAGCTTGTGTTTCCTTATTTATTTTCAGTTTGGATGATCTGTCCATTGGTGTAATTGAGGTGTTAAAGTCCCCTACTATTGTTGTGTTACTGTGAATTTCCCCTTTTTTGGCTGTTAGCATTTGCCTTATGTATTGAGGTGCTCCTATGTTGCGTGCATAAATACTTACAATTGTTATATCTTCTTCTTGGATTGATCCCTTGATCATTATGTAGTGTCCTTGTTTGTCTCTTGTAATAGTCTTTATTTTAAAGTCTATTTTGTCTGTTATGAGAATTGCTACTCCAGCTTTCTTTTGATTTCCATTTGCATGGAATATCTTTTTCCATCCCCCCTCACTTTGAGTCTGTATGTGTCCCTAGGTCTGAAGTGGGTCTCTTGTAGACAGCATATATACGGGTCTTGTTTTGTATGCATTCAGCCAGTCTATGTCTTTTGGTTGGAGCATTAATTCATTTACATTTAAGATAATTATTGACATGTATGTTCCTGTTACTATTTTCTTAATTGTTTTGGGTTTGTTATTTTAGGTCTTTTCCTTCTCTTGTGTTTCCTGCCTAGGGAAGTTCCTTTAGCATTTGTTGTAAAGCTGGTTTGGTGGTGCTGAATTCTCTTAGCATTTGCTTGTCTGTAAAGGTTTTAATTTCTCGGTCAAATCTGAATGAGATCCTTGCTGGGTAGAGTAATCTTGGTTGTAAGTTTTTCCCTTTCATCATTTTAAATATGTCCTGCTATTCCCCTCTGGCTTGCAGTGTTTCTGCTGTAAGATCAGCTGTTAACCTTATGGGGAGTCCCTCGTATGTTATTTGTTGCTTTTCCCTTGCTGCTTTTAATATTTTTTCTTTGAATTTCATTTTTGTTAGTTTGAGTAATATGTGTCCTGGCATGCTTCTCCTTGGATTTATCCTGTATGGGACTGTCTGTGCTTCCTAGACTTGATTGACTCTTTTCTTTCCCATATTAGGGAAGTTTTCAACTATAATCTCTGCAAATATTTTCTCAGACCCTTTAGTTTTCTCTTCTTCTTCTGAGACCCCTATAATTTGAATGTTGGTGCATTTAATGTTGTCCCAGGGGTCTCTGAGGCTGTCCTAATTTCTGTTCATCCTTTTTTCTTTATTCTGCTCTGTGGTAGTTATTTCTACTATTTTATATTCCAAGTCACTTATCCATTTTTCTGCCTCAGTTATTCTGCTATGGATTCCTTCTAGACAACTTTTAATTTCATTTACTGTGTTGTTCATCATTGTTTGTTTGCTCTTTACTCCTTCTAGGTCCTTGTTAAACATTTCTTGTATTTTCTCTATTCTACTTCCAAAATTTTGGATCATCTTTACTATCATTTCTCTGAATTCTTTTTCAGGTATACTACCTATTTCCTCTTCATTTGTTTGGTCTGGTGGGTTTTTACCTTGCTCCTTCTGCTGCATATTTCTCTGTCTTCTCGTTTTGTTTAACTTACTCTATTTGGGGTCTCCTTTTCATAGGCTGCAGGTTTGTAATTCTCATTGTTTTTGGTGACTGCCCCCAGTTAGTGAGGTTGGTTCATTGGCTTGTGTAGGCTTCCTGGTGGAGGGGTCTGGTACCTGTGTTCTGGTGAGTGGGGCTGGATCTTGTCTTTCTGGTGGGCAGGGCCACATCTGGTTGTGTGTTTTTGGGTGTCTGTGATCTTATTATGAATTTAGGCAGCCTCTCTGCTAATGGGTAGCATTGTGTTCCTGTCTTGCTAGTTGTTTGGCATGGGGCGTCCAGCACTGGAGCTTGCTGGCCATTGGGTGGAGCTGTGGTTTAGCCTTGAGGTGGACATCTCTGAGAGAGCTCTTGCCGATTCATATTACATGGGGCTGGGAGGTCTCTGGTAGACCGATGTCCTGAACTTGGCTCTCCCACCTCAGAGGCTCAGGCCTGACCCCCGTCCGGAGCACCAAGACCCTGTCAGCCACACGGCTCAGAAGAAAAGGGAGAGAAAAACAAGAAAGAAAAAAAATAAATTAAATAAAGTTATTAAAATAAAAAAATAAAAATAAATGATTAAATCAAAAAATAAAAAAGTAATTAAAAAAAGAAAAGAGAGAAGTGAGCAACCAAACCAATAAACAAATCCACCAATGATAACAAATGCTAAAAACTATAGTAAAAAAAAAAAAAAAAGAAACGAACAGAGAGAACCCTAGGACAAATGGTAAAAGCAAACCTATACAGACAAAATCACACAAAGAAGCACACATATACACACAAAAAGAGAAAAAGGAAAAAAAAATATATATATATAAAATAAATAGAGCAACCAAATCAATAAACAACTCTACCAATGATAATAAGCTCTAAATACTAAACTGAGATAAACATAAAACCAGAAACAAATTAGATGCAGAAGGCAAACCCCAAGTCTACAGTTGTTCCCATAGTCCACCGCCTCAATTTTGGGATGATTCGTTGTCTATTCAGGTATTCCACAGGTGCAGGGTACATCAAGTTGATTGTGGAGATTTAATCTGCTGCTCCTGAGGCTTCCCAGAGAAATTTCCCTTTCTCTTCTTTGTTTGCACAGCTCCTGTGGTTCAGCTTTGGTTTTGGCCCCACCTCTGCATGTAAGTCACCCTCTGGCATCTGTTCTTCACCCAGACAGGAGGGGATTAAAGGAGAGGCTGATTAGGAGGCTCTTGCTCACTCAGGCCAGGGGGTGGGAGGGGTATGGAATGCGGAGTGAGCCTGCAGTGTCAGCAGCTGGTGTGACATTGCAACAGACTGAGTTTCACCTCGTGTTCTCCAGGGGAAGTTGTCCCTGGATCACGGGACCCTGGCAGTGGTGGGTTTCACAGGCTCCCGGGAGGGGAGATGTGGATAGTGACCTGTGCTTGCACGCAGGATTCTTAGTGGCTTCAGTAGCAGCCTTAGGGTTTCATGCCCGTCTCTGGTGTCTGCACTGATAGCCATGGCTCATGCCCGTTTCTGGAGCTCCTTTAGGCGGTACTCTGAATCCCCTCTCCTTGTGCACCCCAAAACAATGGTCTTTTGCCTCTTAGGCAGTTCCAGACTTTTTCCTGGACTTCCTTCCACCTAGCTGTGGCACACTAGCCCCCTTCAGGCTGTGTTCATGCAGCCAACCCCAGTCCTCTCCCTGGGATCCGACCTCCGAAGCCTGAGCCTCAGCTCCCAGCCCACACCCTCCCGGTGGGTAAGCAGATAAGCCTCTCAGGCTGGTGAGTGCTGGTCTGCACCAATCCTCTGTGTGGGAATCTCTCCGCTTTGCCCTCTGCACCCCTGTTGCTGCGCTCTCCTCCGTAGCTCTGAAGCTTCCCCCCCTGCCCATCCCCTGTCTCCACCAGTGAAGGGGCTTCCCAGTGTGTGGAAACTTTTCCTCCTTCACAGCTCCCTCTCAGAGGTGCATGTCCCACTCCTATTCTTTTGTCTCTGTTTTTTCTTTTTTCTTTTGCCCTATCGAGTTACATGGGGAATTTCTTACCTTTTGGGAAATCTGAGGTCTTCTGCCAGCGTTCAGTAGGTGTTCTGTAGGAGTTGTTCCACATGTAGATGTATTTTTGATGTATTTATGGAGAGGAAGGTGATCTCCACGTCTTACTCCTCCGCCATCTTGAAGGTCCCACACACATCCTTTTTTAAAACAATATTCACCACCTCCTCACTCTCTGCTTATGAGCATGATTCTTCTTTCACTAAAAATAAAAAATCAGGACAGAATTTTCTAATCCTACTATAACAAATCTACCTCCATCTTTGCCCCCTTTTAATATGATAGCATTCTCTCCAATTTAACATCAGCTATCCCACCTCTGTGCAGATTCCATCATGTCTTGCTTCCTTAGGGATCAAGTTTCTCAAATGTCTCAAGTTATTTCCTCTCCTCCTGATTAAAATATAATCTCTCCTCAGTACAATTATGCAGTAAAATTAGATAAAAGTCTTCTTTCATTTTATATCAGTCTCTAATGGCCATTTCTTTGTTCCCCATTTTAGCCAGTGCCATCAAAAGAGTATTGTCAACTCACCGATCCACTTCAATGTTGTTAGCAATCCAATTAAACAAGGTTATTATTCCCAGCATTTATTTTAGTATTTCAGTTCTCAGCTTCGTGTTCCCTCACCTTCCTTGTGGTTAGCTGATTAACTACTTATTCTTGAAGTACTCATTTTACCATGTTTTCACTATTTTCCTGCTTTTCCTTCTACTTAGCTGGTTCCTTCTTTAAGATATCCTGTTGTTAAATCTTCTCTATCTTCTAAAGTACTGGATGTTGGAAATGTTGGCAGAAGCTCTAAGGCTTTTTTGTAAGAGTGATTCATAATTCTGTAAGTAAAGAGAAGGGCTTTGGGAATGTAGAAAGATGGAGGAAAGAAAAAGAACAGAGTTATGAAAGTGGGAGACACTTCCTTAGTTTGCAAATAATTTGATTCTGAATAATAGAGTTAAAGGGATTGAAAGTAAGTAAATAATTTGCCTAACAACCTCTCTCAGTTTCATTCACTTCAATTTATGTTGATATCCAGTAAACAGGTAATACCTCCTCTACACTCCCATACCATTTTACATATGTCAAGATTAATTTTTCTTTAAGTTCTTAGAGTTCTCATTCTCTCCCCTTAGTCCCTGCAAAATATTAAAGCTAATTGTCAGAATTAAGTTAATCTATTTCCCATAAACTCTTCCTGTGAATATAAGAAGATTGAACATGTGACTTGCATTTTTGAGGACCTGGTCCTGAATATAAAGAAGGCAAAGCTCTCCAGGATGTGCTCATTTTCAGAACCTGTCTGAGGGAAACATTGGAATGGAAATGCAGTTTTACTTCTTCCACATTCCGTTTTCTTTACTAGTTAACAATGGAATTATTTAATAATAAGGTCTACCAGTCCTCTATTCCATTCTCTTGAACTTGTGACTGAGCAACATTTATATACTTCTATTATAGAGTTCAACTGATTATTTTATAATGCCTGTTTATGTGATTTTTTTCTTCTCATTTAAAAGCATTTTGAGGGAAGTGTAAGTGCTTCCTAGAATAGATTCTCTTATGATTCTTTTTAATAACAATGCAATAGAAAGGTCTAGAAACTGAAGAGGAACAAACTTAAGTATTCCATTGTTTTCTTTAAGGTATTATTAACACTGTTTCCAGTCCTCTGTCTCAAGGTGAGATTTTAAATCACTTTAATATTCCAGCACAGAAGTAGTGCTGATCATTCAGTAATTTGATATACGACAAGAGAGAGTTTGTCTGCTCCCACAAAGCAGTCTCTGCAGATTATACATGACTGGTGTCCTAGAGAAAGAGAAAGGGTCCACTCAATGTTTTACTAGTCTCTGTGGGCAGAAATTTGGGGTCCATTGTGAAATTCAGTTACAACTGCTTTTTGCTTTATGTTAGTTAAAAAGGTATCAAAATTATTACTTGACTATATGCCAGAAATTCTCAGCCTTATTTGGAGATTGCTGACAGTTTTTTCTATAACCAGCAGGAATTGAAATCAATCATCTTTTCTGTATCTGTTGCTAAATATAGCATGCAGACATAGGCATTAACAAATATTTTGTTGATTGAATAAATAAATGGCTAACAATTACCTATTACAAACTGGACAATGGCCACGGTTATATAACTTTCTCTTGCAAAGTAATTTGTGATATTTCACATGTATTTATGCATGCATATTTAAGCTTATGGTCATGCTTAATAAAACAGAAGATAGGTGATAGATAGGTAGATAGATAGATAGATAAACTATAGATAATAAAAAACAAACTCTCTACCAATCACAGTGAAAGCTACTAAATTTTATTAAGCATATTTGAAATTCAGTGTTTTTTCAGCAAAAATTAAAATATTAACTCAAACTTCAATCATAAAATTTTTATTAAATAGTTCAAATTATGAATCGTTCTGATTCACAAGATTTTATTTTACTTTGTACAGTTTTGGAATTTTAAATTAGAGAGTGAAATTCCAGGAAATAGTGACAAATTCATAGCTTCAAAATGGACTTTATGAAAGTATATTTTAAAATGGAATTCTACTATTATTTGATTTATCACAAGGTTCAATTTTAAATATATATATTTATATGATCTCTATCTTCAATGACTGCTGTTCTGGCTAATTGAGGGACTGGTTGATGTCTAAGAAATAGCACTGAATTGGAAGCTAAACTTAGAATACAACAGGCATATATTCTAGTTTGTAACTTTGTGAAAGAAATTTGACCGTTCTGGGATTACATGTATTAACCATATATTATAGGCAGATATGTAAATATTAAGGTTTTTTTCATTTCCGTCACAATATAATTGATTTTTTTTCATATCTTATACTTCCAAAGTAATAGAAAAATAGGAAGATATTTTATATAATATAAAACTGGTCTCTAATTTTTCAAAATTTCACTTGTATATTGTAGCGTCGAGAATAGCTAACTCTTTATTTTTTTATTTATTTTTTAATTAATATTATTGGAGTTTAGTTGCCTTACAATGTTGTGTTAGCTTCTACTCCAGAGCAAAATGAATCAGCCATACATATACATATATCCCCTCCCTTTTATATTTCCCCCTATTTAGGGTACCACAGTGCATTAAGTACTTCCCTGTGCTATATGGTATGTTCCCCCAGTAGTCTATTTTATACATAGTATCAATAATGTATATGTGTCAATCCCAATCTCCCAATTCCTCCCACACCACCCCTTTCCCCCTTGGTATCCATACATTTGTTCTCTTAAGTCTGTGTCTCTATTTCTCCTTTGCAAATAAGGTCATCTATACCAGTTTTCTTGATTCCACATATATGCATTAATATGTGATATTTGTTTTTCTCTTTCTGACTTACTTCACTCTGTATGACACTCTCTAGGTCCATCCACATCTCTACAAATGACCCAGTTTTATTCCTTTTTATGGCTGAGTAATATTCCATTGTGTATATGTACCACATCTTCTTGCTAACTCATTTTTAAAAGTTATTTTTTAAACAATTTAAATTTAATGAGTTGCATCCAAATTAAACAAAATATATCTGCTTTTTCATTTTCTAAAAAGTTTTATCATTTATTTAAATTATACTGGACTTTACCTTATACATTATCATTTGTTGTTAAACTTTCTTTTGCTTTGTTTTCATATAAAACAACATTTATTTCAGGAATATGGATTATCTTTCATATGTACAGAAGTCATCTATCTGATTTATTAGTGGGAGGACCAGAATGAATCTGATTGTTTAGCTTATCAACTAGAATCCTAATGATTATTAGAATCACAAAATATCAAGAGGGACTGTTCACTTGATTAAATTGTGAAAATTGTCAATTCAATGTAAGTACTCTAATTTTTACTCATTTCATTTTTTTTTTGATTATTCAAACTAAGCCATTTTTCACCTTTTGCAGCTGCTATGAAAAATAGCAACATAGTGCTAGGACATATTTGCTATAATGTAATTTGCATTTTCACTCTAACTGAGAAAATATTCTTTCATGTTTTTCTTCTTAACAAGCTATTGGCTATTTGATAGGTTGGTGCTACCTAATGACTCATCTCTGAGAAAGTAATAAATTTCTCATTTATAGATGTATTTCTCAATTTTTTTAGTTAAACAGCATAAAAACTTCTTAAAACTTTTCTGTATGCAACATTTAGCTGTGATTCATTTTAGTTTTAAACTTTTCCACAGTTTACATTATTTCCAGTTTATAATTTACTAATAGTAACTTAAGATAATAAATATTTGTTAAAATTTTAAACAATCATTTAATGCAAATCTTAAATATTAAGTCTTTTTCATCTCCTTCAAATATTTGTCCTTTATACTTTTGGTTAATACCTAATAGTTATAATAACAACATACATTTAAGGTAAATATTTATTTTTAATACATTTGCTAAATATAAAAAGCTACATCAGTTTTTATACTTTTGTGATGCACATTTACTTGGGTGAGATACATGAATGGTGCTTAGCTCTTAGAAATGTTTCAAAATGAAGATTCTTTAAGGCACCTTTTCCCTTGTTCTTAAAACCCAGTTCAAATTTCTTTTGTGAAAATATATTACAGTCTTAAGTAACTTTAGCGACTACATCATAAACAATTTAAGTAAGGTATGCTACACCTCTGAAGTAAATCTTTCTTTGTAGTTGACATAATAATAACTAACACTTTCATAGCCCTTACTGTGCACCAAATATTTCTAAGTGCTTTAAATATATTACCACACTCTTCTTAATGACTATATGAGTTAGTGACCATTTTGAAGTTGAGGAAACCAAAGGACAAAGAGGTTAAGTAACTCAGTATTACAGAGTTTGTAAGGGGAAAAACCACTAAAACCATTCTAACCCAAGTATTTTGGCTCTTTCTTACAGCTTGCTCTTAGTTGGTAACTATGTTACTATTTTTCTTTTTCTGTCTCATCATATTTTTTGTATCTTATCATATTTTAATCTATTATCTCCCTGGGATAGAGAAAAGCAAAGAAATCTACCATACAGGTTTTTAGTTTTAGATAAGGAAAACAATATTTCCATGCTACTAATGACAGAATTGAAAATTTTCAATGATGAGGTTAAGACTAAAGATCAAGGACAAATGCTTACCAAGAATTTAAACTCTGTAGGAAAAAAGGATTTAAAAACATGAAAGTGCCAAAGTCAGAAAGAATTTTACTGATAGTGATGAATTTCGGAGATACTGTGGGTTGATATGTTTTAAGGAATGGAAAAACTTAATTTCAGCAAACAAGTGAACCATAAAAATTATGTGCTTCAAAATTTTGAGGGAAATCAATCAATACAGTATTTAATGGCAAATTCTATAAAGAGAATAATAAGCTTATGTATGCAATAATGTGCATATTTTATTGAAATAATTATCACTATACACATATATGTGTCATATATACAACAAACATTCTTCATCCAACAATATAATAAAATTTTTATGTGATCAGAGTGGACGTATTCATCTGGATAAATTCTTATCAAAAAATCCTGAAATTAATTATTTAAGTAAATGTATTCTGTTCAACTTCCTGAAAACTTCTGTATTTTATCTACTAGTGTTTTACGTTAAACTTTAATATACAATCCCTTTTAGAACCAAGATATCATAAGGGAACTTGGATACAGCAAAAACAAGTGAGTAGTTAGTCCTTGATAAAATGCTATAATTCATATAAAATAATTTTCCCTTAAAATATCAATATATCCAGATATGAGTAAACTCTTCAGAAACAGTTTGAGATATTTCATTAGATTTTTTCCCAATTATTAGCTTAATCAGTTTCCATTTGTCTCAAAATATTTATTTTCTATGTGTATTATTGTGTTCAAAGTGCAGGCAAAAACCACAGCAGCCATTTTAACTTAGAAAATTTAGTATTAACAGTGCTTAATTTGATATTAATGTTTTAGTTAGGTAACTGTAAAAGTAAATAAAAAAGACTAAGGTGTTCCTTAGGAAAGGGGGGACAAAGGGAAGAGTTTGGGATTCTTAAAATTTTTGAAGCTTGGAAGGGGGACCTTAAAGAACTGAAGCTCAGATCTGTGAGGTGCTGTGTCTGTGCTTTGAGAAGGGGCTCCATGGCCCTGAGTCTGAGACTTCTTGGATGCTCTTCCAAGAGAGAGGTGAGATCTGTGTCCCCTTTCTTTGAATCGTTATTGTACTAGTAACCAAGAAAATGCATCAGAAGTGATGCTGTGTAATTTTTAAGGCTAAGTCTGAGAATCTTACTTCCCTTGTTTCTCATGGAACAGTTGTGGGGCAGTCATCTGCCATGCAAAAAGTCTGTCTACCCTGACACTGTCCTGGTATAGAGACCACTTCTATGTATTGTAGTAAGTAGCCCAGCTGAGCTTCCAGCTGACAGCCAGCATCATTTGCTAGGAATAGAAATGAGTCATCATGGATGAAGGACCGATGATTCCAAGTGATGATTGCTTGATTGAAGCTTTAGCCAATAGCTGACTGCAATTGCACAGGGGACCCCAAGTCAAGCCCATACTGAGTCCCTGACCTACTAGTCTATTATATTTTAAAAATGGGAATTCTATGCCTACACTACACTACATTTTGGGGGTTGTTTGTTATGCAGCAGTAAAAAACTAGAGCAGAAGTAACAGTAAGCAACTAAAATATAATATAAAATAAAGTAACAGTAAACATACAGAAAGGCAGAAGCCCCTTCTTCCTCCTCCAACCTTGCAGCCTCCTTCAGGTGCCCCCTGTTGGCAATGCCTGGTTGGGTGGTAGCTGGTAAAGCAGAAATGTGTTTTGTAAGATTTTAGTTTCTGCATCACAAAGCAGAATATAAAATAGCAGATTCAGAGCTGAGAGACAATAGGTGGTGCTGGATATTTATATAAAGGATGAAAATGATTTCAGGCTAAAGCTAAAATTTTAATTACATTTAATAATATTTACAGTGTAAATTTTGTAGGTATTAGAAATGACACCAAAATAGAAAACTAGGATATGGGTTTGAGAAATGGCATATAGATTAATATTAAGTGAAACTAATCTACTTAATAGAATCAGCATACATTGAGACTTAGCCATCTCTAGAATTAAACTCCATCTCTGTTACCACTGTCATGAATAATAGTTAACTCATTATTAGAACAGCTTTCAGATAATCTCATATTGTCAGTAAAAGGAATAACACATTTAGCCTGCCTCTTGTCACTCTTGATAATCAAACCATGTTAACAATATAACTACTTGAGTTAAAAAGAAAAAATAACAAAAATAAGAATCAAGACAGATTACATATTTCCATTTTGCTATTCCCTCCTTAGACAGGGCTTATTATAGTGTGTTTGCTCCTATGAATATTATTGCTATCAAATTGCCAATAGCGTTTTCACAGAACTAGAACAAAAATATTCTGAAATTTGTATGGAAACACAAAAGACCGTGAATAGCCAAAGCAAACCTGAGAAAGAAAAACGAAGCTGGAGGAATCAGATTCCCTGACTTCACTACTATACTACAAGGCTACAATAATCAAAACAGTACGGTACTGGCACAAAAAACATAAATATAGATCAATGGAACAGGATAGAAAGCCCAGAAATAAACTCACCACCTATGGTTAACTAATCTATGACAAAGGAGGCAAGAATATACAATGGAGAGAAGACAGTGTCTTCAATACATGGTGCTGGGAAAACCAGACAACTACATGTAAGAAAATGAAATTAGAACACTCTAACACCATACACAGAAATAAACTCGAAATGGATCAAAGATTGAATTTCAATATAGGAGTTCAAAAATTTACCTCCTCCACATCTTTGTTACAATTATTGATAAACAGAAAGTTTATGTCATTAAAATCTATGAAAAAGAAAGAATTGCAAGTTAATAAGAATGCACTTTGGTTGCATCTTCTAGATTGAAACATCACTAATATAAACAACACGCTGCATTTTGGATTTATCTGGAAAAAGAGGAGCCAGTTAAAAAGGCAATTTGAGGGGCTTCCCTGGTGGCGCAGTGGTTGAGAATCTGCCTGCTAATGCAGGGGACACGGGTTCGAGCCCTGGTCTGGGAAGATCCCACATGCCACGGAGCAGCTGGGCCCGTGAGCCACAATTGCTGAGCCTGCGCGTCTGGAGCCTGTGCCCCGCGACGGGAGGGGCCGCGATAGAGAAAGGCCCGCGCACCGCGATGAAGGGCGGTCCCCGCACCGCGATGAAGAGTGGCCCCCGCTTGCCGCAACTGGAGAAAGCCCTCGCACGAACCGAAGACCCAACACAGCCAAAAATAAATAAATAAATAAGAAAATCCTTTAAAAAAAAAAAAAAAAAAAAGGCAATTTGATTTTGGAAGCATATGTATCAAGAAAACAACTATTGGACAGTTGTATCTGATTAACACAAAATATGAGTTCTGGGATATTAATATTATTAGTAGCCTTGGTTAAAACAGTATTAGCTATTAAATATCAGTAAAATTAGATAGTATTACGTGGCCATGTTTATCATCAAAATATTTTCTTCTTTTCTTTTTGTTATTGTTCTAAATGGAAAAAACAATGCAATAGTTTGAGTAAAAAATATTTTTCGCCTTATATTCAGTTCTCTGGATTTCTCCAGAGATATCCAACCATGTGTGACTTCTTTTTCTTGGCAAGAGAATAAGCAAAGTTGTTGTATGTTTTAAGGTAAAGTTTTGTGTTGGTAAAAATCCACATTTTGGTGTGGTTCCAGGCATTTCAAATTAAGCATCTTTTAAACAACAACAACAACAACATCCAGTATAATAAAAACAAAAGCAACAAAAATCCATATGGTCCAGAATGGAGCAATAAAACATTTCCTTCCAGCTTTGTTTGCTTTATGCATCCATTAGCTAAATTCTTACCACACAAGAAGCACAATGCCTTTTTCATCCCTTTGTGCTGAGCAATGAGAGTAAAACTGAAAGATACACAATATTCACCCTACATTCTTTCTTTGACATTTTCTGCATTAAGCTGAGATGAATATAAACAAAGACAGATGACCATAATCATACTGTCAAGGTATGTTTTCATTAATTCTTCTCAAAGGGAAATAATGTTGCACATTGTAGTGCGTGGGTGATGAAAATTATACACTCCTTGAACATGTCATGTAAAGCCCCATGGGCTCCAACATTTTTTGAAATGAAGCATTATCTTAACAACATGACTTCCTATAAATAGTTAGACATAGGAACTTTTAAAAGTAAGTGATGATATAATTGTTTTAAATAAAGTTTTGATTTAATCATTGACTCTGCTGGCAATTTAAGAATATTAAAGATCTCTGGGTAAAGGTCATGTAACAATACAAATTCTTTTCAATAAAGTCATCTGTGGCATATAGTCATTTTGCATTCCCACTGTAAAGACTTTCAGATCTGTGACTCTGCCTTATGTCTTTGACTACTTCACATATTTCTGTGAATAAACTTCTAGTGACAAACATGGTATTTTGTAATTTTGTAGTTGATGATGTTATTGTAGCTATTATTTTTCAGTAAAAAATGGGAAAGTGGGAGACCTAATGTTTAATGAATATCTATTATCTACTATAATCTCCACCTTGCTTATAATATTTTCCAAATTATTGTAATTAAGTGTTTTATTAGTTATAGAATATCGCCAAGAGTGACCCAGATATCACTGATAGTCATATCAATGATTAATTATAAACCGTTAGTTCCCACCTGTTTTCTATTTAACCTTGGTGAGCTTAGTTATTCTGGAGTCTATGGAAAAAGTACTCCCATAATTCCAATTCTCATGCTCGCTTCAGCAGCACACATATACTAAAATTGGAACAATACAGAAAAGATTAGCATGGCCCCTGTGCAAGGATGACGTGCAAATTCATGAAGCGTTCCATATTTGGGGGCATATATCCAGACAAAACTAAATTCAAAAAGATACATGCACCCCTATGTTCATAGCAGCACTATTCACAATAGCCAAGACATGGAGACAACTTAAATGCCACCTACAGATGAGTGGACAAAGAAGGTGTGGCACATATATACAATGGAATACTACTCAGCCGTAAAAAAGAATGAAATAATGCCATTTGCAGTAATATGGATGGACCTAGAGATTATCGTACTAAGTGAGGTAAGTCAGAAAGAGAAAGACAAATACCATATGATATCATTTATATGTGAAATCTAAAATATGACACAAATGAACCTAACTATGAAACAGAAAGAGACTCACAGACATAGAGAACAGATTTGTGGTTGCCAAAGGGGAGGTGGGAGGGGGAGGGATGGATGGGAGTTTGGGATTAGCTGATGTAAACTATTATATATAGAATGGATAAACAACAATGTCCTACTGTATAGCACAGGGAACTATATTCAATATCCTGTGATAAACCATAATGGAAAAGAATTTTATAAAGAATGTATATAGATGTATAAGTGAATTGCTTTGCTGTAAAGCAGAAATTAACACATTGTAAATCAACTACAATTAAAAAAAATAATAATTCCAATTCTTTCTCTTCATCTCATTGCTACACCATGACCTTTGTTGCCAGTACTCTCTTTGACAACATACCTTTACCAGATGTTGTTATACTCCACTAGTGTCACCAAAGTTCCACACCTCTATCAGTGGTGAAAGGTTTTCTGCAGAACTCTGTCACACATGGCCACCTGTGACCTAAGCAGCAATGTTTATTCCAGGACCAGCAACCTGAAACCAATTAGCAAAGAAGATGAGACACTGGAAAGAGCACGGGAGGATAGGAATGGAGCTGCAATACAGTTACAAATCATTAGATTATACCATTTATCTATTTATATCCATTTACTATATAAGGGAATCATGAATTAGAAGTATAAAATGAAGATGCAATGTTTAATTATGAAAATAACACTTGTTCAAAATGTGCATGTTAACTTTGAGGCAATAAATTATTGTTACCTATATCAACTTACCCATTTAAATAGAATTGTCTTAATGAAATTAAGACAATTTTTCTTTCCAAATTGATGCATTCCCATTATGTTTAGCCATCATAATAAAGAATTCCTCTGTCTCTTCTAGAATTTTTCCTCCATGTCTTGCTTCTCCTAAACTCCAAAGGAAAAATGAATATAATTTTCTAAAATATTTCTCAGAATCAAGTGGTAATGAAGACAAAAATCAAACTCTCCTTTGAAATTTGAGAATACTTTTCTTTCTACTTAAGGCACTATTTTCTTTTTGCTTCTTTTTTTTTTTTTTTTTTTAAATTTTTTTTTTTTTAATGCTACTCTTGTCTGCTTACATTCTTTTTATTTATGTATGTATGTATGGCTGTGTTGGGTCTTCGTTTCTGTGCGAGGGCTTTCTCTAGTTGTGGCAAGTGGGGGCCACTCTTCATCGCGGTGCGCGGGCCTCCCACCATCGCGGCCTCTCTCGTTGACGAGCACAGGCTCCAGACGCGCAGGCTCAGTAATTGTGGCTCACAGGCCGAGTTGCTCCGCGGCATGTGGGATCTTCCCAGACCAGGGCTCGAACCCGCGTCCCCTGCATTGGCAGGCAGACTCTCAACCACTGCGCCACCAGGGAAGCCCCTTCTTTTTGCTTCTTAACAAAACAAGTATGCAGTGATTTTAATTAAAGAGCATAGCTCTGTGAACCATCAATTTAGATACTCAGAGTTTCTTGTCAAAGAGTGTGGATAATAAAGTATCCATGAGCCTCATTTTCAAACAACTTTCAGACTAGCAGAGTGTGGTGATGGTGATGATGGCAGCAATGGTGATGGCAGCAGTGATGGTGGTGATGGTGATGGCAGTGTTAGTGATGTGGTGATGTAACTTTGTTGTACGCCATCGGACAAAGTAGATTTCTCTGCTCATGAAGGACCTCTTTGGCTCACTTCAGACTGTAGAATAGCTATTGAAGATTCCATAACCCTTTAGAAAAAGATTGAAAATAAATGAACAATTGCCTCCTGATTTCTACTAGACAAATGAATATGCAGTAATAAAACATCCTAGAAAATACTTGTGAATGAGGTGTCCAGAAATATGGACGTTTGTGTAGTATGGTGATTAGAAGTTTGTCCTAAAATTAGAATCTCTAAATTAAAAAACAATTGCACCATTTACCTGCTTTATGACTCCTGACCAAGATACTTAATGAAGACAAACTTAAATTTCACCATGTCTAAAAAGTGGGTGATAATAATATCTGTAACATTGATTTAACGATATAATTAGATAAAACAGGCTGCGTAAAAGGGCCTAACCCAGTTCCAAAATATATTAATATTCAATAGCTATTATTGTAATTGTTGGTAGCATTAATGCTGTATTATTGTTATTGTTGTTGTTATTATTTAATTTTAAGAACTAGTTATGATGTTGAAAGCCCAAAAGAATATACAGGTACTAGTCTCTTATTGGGAAGAATTTCTAATAGATGTAAAATGTTTGAAAGATATTCATTATCTCCTAAGACATGAGCAGATACACCTGAAAATGTGAAAATTTCAAAATATTTATTATAGTTCAGTTAGAGCATAGACTATGGAAGTGGCATTGCTATATGAATACAGTGAAATAATGATAGAATGAGGACATTAGAATATGTTTGTGGCTGCCCTTTGTTTACAGAAGACTTCAGGGGAAAAATGTGGATAAAGAAAAAGAAAAATAGTAATATATTCATGACAGGTTTAGTAACAAAATACATCATAAGAATTAGTGAAGTGTACATAGTGTAGAGCAAACTAGTAGATCGAATTCCCTACAGTGGAAATGTGATTTACCAAATAAAAAATATATGTAAGAAGCTTTACAGAGCTATTCAATTTAAGTTAACCCGTTTATTTTTCATTAAAGAATATGCCAGTAGGAAAATAAAGATTTTAATGCCCTAATTGTAAAAGTGTATCTTTTCTTTTTTTTTCAAATTTCACAGATAATTTGTTATCACAAGTATTATACCTGGGGAAGAAATGGCCCTGCCAAGACTATATATAATAGCAAATTACTGTAGATAAAACATTTTATAATGTAAATGCAACCACAGCATGATATGGCACTTAAAGTTACATTTCATAGGGAGCAGAAGAAGCTATAGCCTAATAAAATTGTATGTTTACTGTCTGAAGACAATTTTAGCAAATATTTAAGGAAGAAATAATACCAATTCTCTATGATTTCTTCCAGAATATAGAAACAGAAGGAATGCTCCCTAATTCATTCTATGGGGAAAACATTACGATAATACCAAAACCAAAGATATTACAAGAAAGAAAAACTACAGACCAATATTTTCCATGAACATAGATGCAAAGACCTTTAGCAAGATATTAGCAAATTGAGTCCAAAAATGTATAAAAAGAATTAACATCACTGTCAAGTAGGTTTCTTTCCAGTTACGCATTTCTGATTCAGAATTCAAAAATCAGTTGATGAAGTCCATCACATCAATAGGGTACTGAAGAAAAATCATATGATTAAATCAATATATGCAGAAAAAGGATTTGACAAAATCCAAACACATGCATAATAAAAGTTCTCATCAAACTAGGAGTAGAGGAGAGCTTTGGCAGTGTTGCTTGCCACTTCTTCAATTTGTTAACAACATCTACAGAAAAACATAGCTAACATCATATTTAATTGTAAGAAACTTGAAGCTTTCTAATGAAGATCAGAAACAATGCAAAGGTATTCACCCTCAACAAGTTTTTAATATCGTACTGGATATTCTAGCTAATGCTATTAGACAAGAAAAGGAAATAAAATCTATACAGACTGGGAAAGAAGAAATAAAACTATCTTTGTTCATAGATGACATAAATGTCTATGTAGAAGATCCCAAAGGATAAATGACAACAACAACAACAACTAAAACCCTGGAACTAATAAGAAGTTAAAGCAAAATTGCAGGATACAAAGTATATATTTAAAAAGTCAATTGCTTTCTTATATGTCATCAACAAATAAGTTGAATTTGATATTCAAAACAGTATACTCACATTCTCACAAAAAATGAAATAGGCATAAATCTAACAAAACGTACAAAATATTTATGAGAAAGTCTTCAAAGCTCTGATAAAAGTAATCAAAAAAGCTCACAAAAATTTTAAAAAATAAGATAAAGCAAGCAGCCTATGTATTTAGTTTCCTCATGGGATAAATATTGTATGAAAAAGTAAAATGAAAAATATGACTCCTTTTCAGTATTATATTTTAGAAAGAAAGAAAACCCTTACTTTATGTGAGGTATGTTAATATGCCTTTCATTATCACTACAATTTTCAATTTAATGTGTTCATATATTTACTTTTTACTATAGAAATTAGCATTAGGAATCCACTTTTCTTTAATTACTAAGTAATGCCTCAGTTAAAAAGAATTACATTTCCAGTGGTAAGAGTTCAATGGGGAGAAGAAAACATTTATGCTCATAATAGTTTAAGTTTTCAATTCATAGTGATCTCATAGTTGGGAGAAAATATTTTAAGCTTTCAGCAAAAGGATGAATCATCAACTAAATATTAGAACTATAATTAATTGCATTTATAGCAAAATATGTATTTGAATAATCAACTTGTTTCTTTTCTCACAAGTATTTATACTCACTTTTCTTCTTCTATATTTTTTCCCAAAGCTTAAAAATCAAATCCACTGAAACAGTCAATCTTAAAGACTATGTTTCTGATATTATTTATAGGGGAATAACTCAAAAGCTCATGGCTATAACTGATTTTTGTGAGATATTGAGATATTGTAGTAAAGAACCACCATCTGAATGTTGCCTCAGGCCAGTCTTAAACAAGATTTCCAAAATAACCTCAGTATAGTAGGAAGAGGCAATACTAAAAGAAAATTTATTTAGACTCCATAGCATAGTATTCAACATATACTTCTCACACACTAAATGCTTTTTGAATTGAATAATAGATTATCAAGCAGATTGGCCGGGGTAATAACAGGCTATTCAATGTTATTTTTCTGTAAACTAAAGTGATCTTTCAAAGCATGATGGGAACTGCTGATGAATGTTTAGAGCAGATGCCACTGGGGAAGGGGGCAAACAGAAACAAACAAAACAAAACAAAAATTAGTTTCTCTAGGTAATGGTTTTCTTTTTCACTGAAGCATTCTATAAGTAATCATCACTTGGTGATTTCATTTGCAGAAGAAACAGGCCCCATTTTTCCCATAACAATATATTTGATTATGTTACAAGCATGATGCTGAATGCTGGAGATAGACAGACTGATAAAGACCAATAACAAAATTCCCTACATGCAAATAACTAAAGTGGGGCATAGTCACATGTATACAGTAAGAAGTGAGGTAATGGAAGCAATGTGTCATATTGTTCAGGAAGATTGGATATTGCACCAAATGGCTGAATTGGAATTCTGTCTCTGCCACTTCTTAGTTATGTGTCTTTGGACTAGTTTACAACCTTTCTAGGCCTTGATTTCCTCATCACAATAATGGAAATAACTATTATTTCATAGAGATGGTGTGAGTTAATGGATCAACATTATAATTGTTAAGAATAGTTCATGCAACATTTAGTGTTTATATTTTATGATGCTGTGGTCTGAAATGACTGAAAATCCATTAAGGCAAAAGAGATACTACAGAGGTAAAATGGACTTCAAAATTGATTGAACCAATAATTCAGTGATGAAACAAAAGTTTTATTTATTTTTTTCTCTCTTTTCTCTCTCCAATGTGATTATAGTCCTACTCACCCTAGAACTGGCAAAGGCAAGAGGAATGGGGAGCTATAATTATCTGGAACTGAGAATTGCACTGCTGATAGATAATGGGGGTAAAAAGTATATGATGGCGATGATAATAATAATAGGCATTCAACCACAATGCCCATTATAGGAGATAAGTAAAGAATACTACAAATACATCAAGAAGGAGAAAACATTGCACTAGTGGTTTGGGAGTGAATTGGAAAAGTTTTCTCAGACTCAGAATAAAACCTGAACTTCGAAGGAAGGTCTGAGGATTTCAAAAGGGTGGAACAAGGGAAAGATATTCTATTTAAAAACCTTAAGGGGACTTCCCTGGTGGTCCAGTGGTAAAGAATCCCCCTTACAATGCAGGGGACACGGTTCCATCCTTGGTCAGGGAAATAAGATCCTACTTGCCACAGGGCAACTAAGCCTGCGCGCCGCGACTACTGAACTCGCACACCTAAACTAGAGAGCCTGCGTGTCACAAACTACAGAGCCCACGTGCCCGTGTGCTGCAACGAAGAGTCCGTGCACCACAACAAAAGATCCCACATACCTCAACGAAGATCCTGTGTGCCTCAACTAAGACCCGATGCAGTCAAAAATAAAATTAAATAATAAATGAGTTTTTAAAAATAAATAAAAACCTTAGGATATGCAAAACCATGTAGACTTGTAAGGCAAGTATATCTTATCTTTAAGTGATAAATTAGGTACTTGAAAGAAATGAAAGCTTAGGCACAAAGGTGTGGCTAATAATTTCCTTTTTCACCTCGTCCTAAATAACAATTAGAATCAAACGGCTTTCCCATTAGATTTTCTTGAAGCTCCAAGATTGTGCAGTGTCAAATTTCTCTCACTTTGTTCATCATGTAGCCCCACTCTTCTGTTTAGTCAAGTAGGGCATAATCACATTTTCAAGGTAATTTTAACTAGCTAATGGAAATTATTATCTTATGGACAAGGTACAGATAAGTTGTGATTTCCCCCACTCTTCTGTCTTCTTCGTTGTTCTAATTTTTCCTAGACCTTCTATTCTATTATGTCAAAAAAGGAAAAAAATATAAATCATCATGGCATTGGTGAGACCTAAATATTTAGATTATTTTTTCATTAATGTATCTAATCAATTTATTTTAACCAATATTAAGTTAATTTTAGTCACATTTAAGCACAGATTGGTTAATTTTTCTCTAAGTAATGATATTTATAGCAAAATATTTTAGCATAACATCCTAATCTAAAATTTGATTTTGAATTATTGGTTTGCAACTTGTAAGTTGAATGTTAAGCAAGTGATTTGATCTTTCTGGGTTGGTTTGTTAATATGTCTATATATATAATAAAATTTTCGTAACTACCTTGCAGGATAACAGTGAAGATTAAATAAATTAAATAATATTAAAGTGATTTTATTACATCCTGGAATAATAATTATGATTCAGAGTAATCCAAATAATGCAATTCCAAAAGTTTAAACAAATATGAATGCATATTTCTTTTCTACATGGAAAATAAGTAACTCAGAAATTCTCAAGAAAGTAATTAGAAGAAAGTACTGATCTGTTTCCATGCATGGATACAGATGTCTGTGCCTATAAGAAGCTGGGCTTTCTGTGTGAACTGCAGCTTCATTGCTCTGTGACAGCTTCCTGCTGAATGCAACACAGCTAAATCTAGAGCAAATTAAATAAGTATGTATTCATTTTCAAGTACGTTAGTCATTTATTTTGCTGTCAGGAAATGCTTTTATTTGTTGTCATTGAGTTTCACATCTCTAATAATTTTATTGCATGTTTAAGCAAGAAATCATTAGACACTCTTCTATATGGTTGAGTGCTTTGACAAACTCAAACTTAGAAATCATGTCATATTCTCTGAATTATATATCTAAATAATCCCTAACCAAAGATATCCAGAAGAGGATTCACAAAATTTGTTTAATATAATGGTTTATCTTTTAACCTAAATAATGTGGAAGTTCTAGTTCTCTATCATTCTTTTTATTTCATAAATAAATAATATAGTAAGAAATCTCAAAACATATGAAGAAGATTTGTGTGGAATTTGTTTCACACTGTAAAGATATGAATTTGTAAACTTTACAGAAAGTTAAGTTTGTATTAAGAGACCTGTGAATCCATTGTTCCTTTTTTTCTTTCCATGGTTCTTCCCTGGAATGCACCATACTTTATCTCCTGGCTGTTACTTGCTCTCACCTCAGCCTACTACCTCAGGGCCTTTCAAAGTATATGCTAGCATAAAATCAAAACCTTTAAGGTGAGAGGAATATCAAACAGCTTGGTCATATCCACTTACAACAGATCTCCCGGTGCTTAAAGTGACAGTGCTACTCATACTCACTGTCCTTTTGCACAAAAACAGGACTCTCATACACACAAAATTTTCATGGTTGATACTGGCAGGCTTCATCCAATTTGACTTTTCTGTTATCTAAGGCACTGTTGCTGCCATGAGCTCTTGCAACACTTTATTTTCCTCTGCTTATAAAAATGAACTCTTGTTATGTTTCTTATACCTATTCTTACATAATTTCTGTATTCAGGTGGTATGATGGTTACTTTCATGGATCAACTTGACTGGGCTAAGGGATGCCCGGATAACTGGTAAAAGATTATTTCTGGATGTGTCTGTGAGGGAGATTAACATTTGAATTAGTAGACTGAGTAAAGAGGTCCACACTCTCCAATGGTGGGGGGCATCACCCAATCCTTTGAGGACCCAGATAGAACAAAAAGGTGGAGGAAGGGCCAGTTCTCTCTCTCTCGTCTTGAGCTCAGACATCCGTATTCTCCTGCCCACTGACACAGGAGCTCCTAGTTCTTGGATATTTGGATTCCCTTATACTTTGGATTTACACTAGTGCTCACCCCCCTCCCAAATTATCAGCCCTTTGGACTTGGACTGAGTTATACCACCAGCTTTCCTGATTCTGCAGCTTTCAGAGGGCGGATAGTGGGATTTCTCAGCCTCCTTAATCACATGAGTCAGCTTCCATAATAAATCTCCTCTTATGCATCTCTATATATCCTATTGGTTCTTTTCCTCTGAAGAGCCCTGACTAATACAGTGTTGTTCTCAGGTACCATGTACCTTTGCTTATATCCCCTGGCTTCAAATACTTCTTGTGTATAACTTAATGACAACAGATTCTCTGTTACAACCATTTTCCTAAAGATTGGCATTTTATTTTACATTCCCTCTTTGAGAGTTGTGACCTTTAGGGTTCAGTTGCAGAGAACATAACCTACTCTAGTTAGTTTAAGTGGAGTGAGATTTCCCAATTGTTGAAAAGATAAAAGACTCCTTCATCCCTCAATATCTCTCAGTTAATAAAACTTTACTATTTTATTTTTAAATGCTTTTCATATATTTTTACTCAAATAAGTTGCCCTCATCCTAATCCTTAAAATGCATTCTCAGACTGTTAAAACACTTGTCAAATTGAACACTAGTTTTATCTAACTTCAAAGCATCCTTCATACTTCACATTTTATCTATGACTATTATATTCCTGCTAGAAACATATGCACAGAAAAGAATCTCTTTTATACCCATGATTATATTCATTCCCTACTTCAGGTATATATTAGTTTCATTTAAGTCACAAGGAACACAACATATGTAAATTACTTCAATTAGTGGAGGTTCCTTGTAAGAATTTGAAGTGAAGGTGATTCACTCAGTAGCCAGAAAACTAGTCTCAAGGCACACATTCACATGAGCTCAGACTTGTACACAGAATTGCTTAAATTTTCATAATTTATTCAAAAGTTGAAATTTCTGTTTCCTTTCTTTACCCAAACCCCTGCTTCTTCCTTGTCATAGTAAATGGCACTGCCAGGTATAAAACATGTGTCAGGCTAGAATCACAGGAGTTATTCTTGACATCTTCCTCTTCCAGACCCCTCATATCACTCACAGCATGCTCCTGTAAATTCTACCTGAAAACTCAAGTACGTGAGCAATCAATGTACAGTCTATCTTCCATTGAACAATCTATCATAAAATGGACTAAAGACAGAAGACAACTGAGACACAGGAACAGATCTGAATGGCTTTAAATAATAGAGTATGGGTAAGACCCAAATATATATATATGGTGATAAAATATATTTACAAACTTTTAAAAATTAGCAGAGAATCAAACACTTAGAAAACAGACCTGAAAAGGATCCCAGGAGAACTAATAGAAATGAAAATATCATCTTTGGAATTAAAAAAATGCTGAGGATGATTTCAACAGAAAATTAGGTAAAGTTGAATAATTAATTAAGAAGATAGAGGAAATTATCCAGAATACATGAAGCACAGTGAAGTTAAGAGATGAAATATGCAAAGGTTTTTCCCAAGTGCCCATCTCTGCTTCTCCATTATTTGTTAAAGTCTATCAGACTTTTAGTTATGTATGTGATACTTACCTGACACAGCCTAGTTCTCAACTTTGTTCAGAATGACTCACTTGGTCTGTAATGATAGTAATGATGGTAACAGAAAAAATGGCATGGTAAAGTATTCAGGAACACACCAGCCTTCAAAAACACTCTCACTAACACTGAAAAGCAGTCACATATGCTGTCTACATTAAGACCAAATCAAATTGATCATCTTGAACCATGTTTAACTTAAATATTTATAGTTTTTAATTAGAATTTAAAATTCTAGGCTTCTTTAGGTTTATTCTGTTGATTGAAAATGAAACCATTTTTGAAAGCTATTTTAATTATGCATGAAAAATGTAACATATCTCAAAATGAAAGTAAGATATTGCAAGCTCAAATTCAAAGTATTGTTTGTTAGTATCTTTTAAAAAATTTGTGATGATTTACAAATATTCCCATATTAGCTTGGTATCTAATTTTCTTAGAGCTTCTAGAAACTAAGTACTATCAGTATTTGTTAGTGTGTATACTTTTAACCATTTATGAAAAGTGAGAATTGAGTTAATTTTATATATTTTTTCCTTCTTCAGACAGTGGAAAATGGTAGAGTTGAAGTTCATTTAGAAGTTGTTTTTTTTTTTTTTTAAATAGCCTAGCATGTACCCATTTATCAACTAAATATCAAAAAATGTCTTAGAAAAAATGTATATTTCTCATAGTTTTAGAAAGAAATGATTTTATAGTATTTTTGCTTAATTTTCTTTCAGAGAAACACATGTAAAAGCAGAATTAAAGAGCAGGAAATGTTTTGTTAGTTCTAACTTTCTTAGATCTGCCAAAATATGTTAGGTTTGCCCTATAATTGCCAACTCAGTTCCTGAAATAGCAGAGCTTTAGATTTTTCATTATCAGCAACATGTAGAGTCCAGAAAATTGCTATTTTTGTTCTAGATTAAACTTATAAGCCATTGTCAGTTGGATGCTCATGATCAAAACCTATGTTCCTTCGCTACTTTGCGTCACTGTTACGACATGGCTTTTGCTTTGCTTTCCTGATTAGCAATCTGTGTCCTTGTATAGCTTGGAAAATTGCTTTAAACTCATGTCCACTTGGTTAAGTCTTTGACATGAGGATTTATTTAGTCAGTTCCTTCCCTGGAAACTTATTTTGCCAATTTTTTCCTTTCTCCTTCTCATACAGACAGCTGATTGGGCCTCTGCTGGAATTATTTCCTGGAACCGCATCAGCACAACCCCACTTGCTCTGTATTCCCAAGACTTAAACACATTTTCATGTCCAGCCTCTTAAACTAGATCTCTTTGGATAGTTTTCCAACTGGAAATTGGAAGTTCAGTGTGCCATAAAAGTTTGGGGCACAATATACTGGACTACCGATATTTCCTTGAGGCCAACTCTGTAAAAAGTTTTGTTCATTTTTAGTCTTGGATACATCTAGTAGCCATATGTGATATCTGTACTGGGCCCAATGAGTGTTTTCAATAAGTGAAGAAAATGGACACAGTTTAGAGAAAGATGTCTAAAATAAGAGATGGGAACGCTAGAATGGATATATTATGTAAGACCAATAACCTACCCTCCAATTATGTTCTCTTTAAGTGTCTAAACATTCTTTTTATTTAAGGCAGTAAGAAATCCACTGAAAAAGGAGACACCAACATCTCTGAGAATCTTGATGGTGGCTGTTCTCTGCATGGTGTGGTTGTCAGTAGGAGGATAATGTACTACTTAATAATCAATGGTATAGTGAGATTTTGAGGTGACAGAGACTAGGTGGCAGCAAAACTAGTATAGTGTGTAGCATGACCTCAGCGTCTATCAGAATAACTTGATCTTCTGGACTCTGTGATGATGACTAAATAGACCATGGTTTTCCTAGAAGAGAGATAGAGCCAACTATGGTGTATCTTGATTTGTATAATTAAAAGGTCAAGAGCTGGTAAGCAGCTGTGGCAATGGAAAACTGTGGTCCTTCCTCCAGTCTCCAGATCTAATATAGTTCTTAAATCTAGGTCAGTTCACAAATCCATAGCCTATTTTTTGCAGTTGAGGTGAGGTCCCTTTGGGGAAGAATCATTGAATACAAGGGGGCATGCAGGCATTTTCCAGCATAAACTGATATAGAAAAAGAAAAATGCCAAGGCTTTCAGTTACATGTTTGATAGTTTTTGCTGACACTGGTATCAGGGAACAAGAACACCATTATAGATCTCCAGTTAGAGTGGGAGCTTAAGGAGGACACATGATAAAGATTTTACCTTATTTATTTTTATAGTTGGAGCAAAGGGGTCACTAATACAACTTTGGTTATTTCTTCTGGGCTGAAATTTAATAAATTGGAATTTATATTTTTGCAACTTCTAAAACCCTACCAGTCCCCTGTTCTGTATAGTAAAACATATTAGGGTAAGAAGGACTACATAAAAGCCTAAGAAACTTCTCTTTGCTTCATCAACATAGTAAATCAGCAGCGATAACAATCCATGAGGACTTACAGTGATTAGTAACACTAACAAAAATTTGAAGGTTGCTAATGTAGCTGTGCCCACCATACCTCCCGTTGAACTGCCTCTCTGGTCTCTGCACAAGCCAGCGGGATAAAAGGTAGATATCTCTCAACCTAATCAAATATTAGCTCCAACTGCAGCTGCTATTTTAGGTATGGTAACTTTTACTGGAACAGAACAACAAAACTTCTGGCACTGGTATGTTAGTAGTGAATTAGTGAATAATTACTTCTTGATATTCATCAGTAGGTAGAATCAAAGCAATTAATGGTTACCTGGAATGGGCAGTAATACACATTCATTTGTCTTGTCTCCAGGTTGTTAATTCCTTTATTCTCTATTACAGCTTAGTCTGCAGGGAGTTTGATCATCTTGACATTTCACAGGATTTTTCGTTAGTCTAATATATTGATCACATCATGTTAATTGAATGCAGTGAATGGGAAGTGTCAAATACCCTAAGTTATCTAGATGAATGTATGCCAGAGGTTGGCAGATGAACTTAGCAGAGATTTAATGGCTATTCACAATGATGAAGTCTTTAGGAGTCCAGTAGTCTGTGATGTTCTGGGATATGCTCTTTATGATAAAGGACAAGTTTTTCCACCTCTCAGCTCCAGTGTACAAGAAAGAGGCACAATACTTGCTGAAGCCCTTTGGAGTTTGGAGATAGCACATACCACATTTGTGATTATAATTAAGACTCATTTATTGGGTGACTCTAAATGTTGTTGTTTTGAGTAAGACTCAGAATATCTACAGCATATGAAGGCTGTAGGGAAAGCAGACTTGTCACTTGGTCCAAATGGCCCAGTGTATTTTATGGTGCCTGAAGTATGCATAATGGATAAAGATGCAGTGTAGTGCCATTGGAAAGGCCTGAAAGGAGAGTCACAACATGAAATCTTAGGGTTCTAGAGCAGGAAAATGACTTTTATAGCCAAGAATTATTCTCTTTGATAAACCTCCTGATATGCTACTAGGTTGTAGTAAAGACAGTAAGTGACTGAAACCAAGCTGCACATTTACCAATTCACAGTCTTGCAGACCAGCTGTAATGCATTGTATGATTGAAGTGTCTATTAGAGCTCAGGCTCAAAAAGATTCTGAAGTCATAGTAAATGATATGAATACATATAGCTGGGACTCCCATGTCACTTTCCTCTGTTCCTCTTCTTCAACTGAAATCCTGGGCCTCATTGAGGATTTCCTATTACCAACAGGCAGAGTTAAAAAAAAAAAGGCCCTGGCCTTGGTTAAGGGATAGATTAGTGCAATAAGTGGGCATTAGCTAAAAAGAACTGTGGCCATTTTGTAACTCCTCTCCTGGGTGGCACTAAAGAACAGTGGTAAACAGAGATTCTTCTACTGAACAGAGCTAGGAGTAGTGAACTTGCTCATCAAATTAGTATAAGGGGGGAGATAGCTTAAAGTACAGATATATTGACTGTCAGGCAGTGACCAGTAGCTTGGCCAGTTTGCTTAGGAGCCAGTAGAGAAAAATACTGAGAGATTTGATCAAAAAAGTTCTGGGGAAGAGTTAAGTGGGTGGGCATATGGGAGTGGGTATAAAGTGTACATACCATTTCGTCTAACATCAATGCCAACAGAGAACATTCACTCTAACAGAAAATCTCGGAAACCATGTGGACAGGAACAGGGCCAAGCTCTTCATGATGTGATATCCATATAGCCACACCTGCCCCGCGTTCAGAAGGGTCCGCACTTGGTTAATGCTCTTCTGGTACTATCTTGAAATTCATAGGAATTTTTGAATAGGGGTTCTAAGTTTTCATTTTGTACTAGGCCCACAAATTATGTCACCAGTCTCAGACAGGATGACCTGCCCCAGAGATGACAACTAGCCTCTCTCATATGCGACTCCAGTGTTTATCCCATGGGCCTCATTAATAAAGTGCCCATTTTGGCAGTGATAGGCACTATTAATGGTTTCCAGTGCTCTATTAATGGCCAGTACTCTGCCACCAGTGTTGATCTTACTACAGGCACTTTAGGATATCCAGTCATATAGCAGCTAGAGTTGCCACATAAATATAGGAGGGTGATTTACATTTGAATTTTAGATAAACAACAGTTTTTTTAGTATAAGTATATTCCAGATATTGCACTGGACATATTTATACTAAAAAATACGTAGTGTATGTCTGCAATTCAAATCTGACTGAGTATTCTACATTTTGATGTGTTAAATCTGTCAACCCCACCAGCATCACAGACAAACACTAAGTACTCAATTTAGCACAGTCTTTTGGTGATACCATCCAGCTTCCTAGTGTCAGGTTTATTAAATTAACCACTTCCACATTGGAAGTGAAAACAATATATTCTTATAGAAATCAATGCATATTCCAGATACAGAATTTTTCTTCCTTATTTGAAATGTTTCTATCAGTATCATTATTTACAGAATGCCTGATGTATGGATATTTTATGCAGCAGATACACTCAGATAAGTCACTGATTATATTTCAAAGTCAGTAAGACAGTGGGCTCTTGACCACAGAATTCACTGACCTTACTATGTCCCCCCAATACAAAGAGGCAAATGGCCTGATAGAATGGTATGATAGCTCGTTGAAGGCTCAGCTAAGATGCCAGCTAGAGAGATCTATGCTTTGGGACTCGAGTGCTGTCTTCTAGGACGTGGCATATGGATCAAGCTAAGGATCATCATGTCACACTGTATCCTTAGTAGCTAGAATATATTATCTTAAAACAATGGCAGAGGATGGAAATAATCCCTTTTACCATCACTTACGTGAGTCACCTGTATAATCTGTGCTTTCTGTCCCCACCAACTTAGGCTCTTCTTGAGTTGAAGACCTTCATTTCCAGAAGGTCATTCCATTTACCAAGGGACACAATAAAGGTTCCACTGAACTGGAGGGTTATACTACTGTCTAATCACTTTGAATTTATTCTGTTAGCTGATATAGTTAATTCTGATGATCAAGAAGAAATGTCGTTTTTATGCCATAAGGTTCTTGGAGAATTATGTCTACAACCAAGAGGATTCACTCAGGTGTTTTTTTTGTTTGTTTGTTTGTGTACTCTAACAAACAACAAAAGATGATTTCAGCAACAACTTTCAGTATCCAAGGCCTCTGACTTTACAGGAACAAAGACCTTGGAATATTCCTCCAGCAGGCCTGAAAGTATGGAGGATGGATTTTGACAAATTAGAGACTGGGACTTACAAGGTACCGACAAATATATTGTTTACTCCTCTTCTCCTAGGTGTACTACTTTAAGGCATTAGTTTTGAATGATCTTCAAGGAGATACCCAGCATGGCCAAGCAATCAGCTATGTTGTTGGAAAGCTATGGCTGGGATTACAGCAACAGTTCCCATTTTCCTTTCCTTTTATTTCCCTGGAACTATACCCTTCAAGAAAGTTTTAGCGCCAATTTTGACCTAGGATCTGTTATAAAGAACACTTCATAAATTGAGCTGCTCCTACTTTTTGCTGATTTGAGACTTTTCCTGAATTATTTTATTTCTGAGATTAAATTTTCACCCTCATTTCACTATAAGTGGTCCCCAAACAGAGATTTCATTTACTTATATATAACAATTATATGCCAGTGGTAGAATTTCAACACAACATTGCTTCAATGGCCAAGTGCACTATTTCTTCTCCTACAACTCACTCATATAATTATTATTAGGCTTTATTATTAGCCCAACATAAAACTATTAGAATTAACTGTTATGAAAAAACTCATCTTTGGGTTTACATTATACTTTAACATTTTATGATTTTATTTTTGTTAAGGCTTACGTTTGTACTTTTTTAGAATTATGGATTTCCAGATTAACTATTTCAAATCCAAAATACTTTTTCTGTAATATATCTTTGGAGAACCAAAGTCGTACTTTGCAGGCTGCAGAGCTGCCATGCCAGTTAAATGCTAAGTCTCATAGACCTTGAGACACAGGATGTTGATATTTGGGCAGATGTTGAAGAAGATGAATTTCTAAATCCCAACCCCATCCTTTCCTCAATAAAGACTTTAACGATTTTATCATGGTCAGTTTACTTGCAAGAAGAATCCTGTTCTTTTCAAGAACAACTTTGCCTGCTCATCACTGGGTCCATGTAGTTTTTAATATGAGTTAAGCTCCAACATGATCTAGAGAGAGAATTTTAAGTTTGGCTCCCAAAGAAGATATATCTATACTAAAGGATCTGATAGATCTTTCTAATTTGTATTAGCTGACTTTGGGAAGCAAAAATAGAAATAGATTCTAAAAGGATTATACAGAGACAGACAATATATGGTTGGAGAGGGTTGAATCAATTAAATTGATTTGGAATTTAATATATAAGCATGAGTTTTTGGATCAAACAAATGGCTTCATTGGTTAATTGAAATCTAGACTCAACACAGGCCTATGGTCAGTGAGGTTGAGGAGCTGTACCAGTGCAGAATGAGTCTGAAGGATTAGAGAAACCATACATTGAAATGGTTTTATTATATACAACATGCTCAGTCACTCTAACTACACTCCTTTGGATGGTTTAGATGAAATCCAATTTCAAATAAATAAATAAGTACCTGAACAGAGAAAATTCTAAATACAATTAAGTGAAATGAAAGGACTGTAGTTTCTTCATTTATACCTGAGTTCTTATGTTCCACTTGTTGTAAATCTCCTCACATCACAGCAGCCATGCAGATCTTATATTGTGTATCTTATATTGATTATTATTTCACTACTTTATCCCCCCCTCTCCCTCCAGTTCTCTCTCTCTTGGTATGAAGCGTTCTGGAGCTGGCTAATTTTATATTTTGTATTTTAGCGGTGGCCTTCTGACTTAATTGACATCATCCCATGGTGATATAATAACACTAAAATTATGCTTACATTCTATTAAATATGTTTCCTAATTTGAGAAAAGGAATACAATAAAAGCCTACATGGCAAAAGGCACTGCTATGTCTTTTTCTTTTGCACTCTTCCACATTTATTCTCCACCTTTCTTTGTGCCCACGAGGCCAGCCTCTACAACTGCATCACTCATGCTCCCATATGGACTGGCTTCCAGGTAGTTGGGGTAACATGAGGCCACAGGAAGGATCAGAGGGAAGGAGGAGGGGCAGCTCTTGTCCACCCTCCTTGCTGTGGGCAGCACTCTCTTGTTGTGGCTGTGTCCACTCACCTGTATAGCATCTCTTGGGTGACTCTTCTTCTCTGGCTCTAACTCTCACTGGGCTTCGGTAGCATGGTTTACTCCTGTAGGGTTTTTTGTTGTTGTTTTTGTTTCTGTTTTTTCCTGGTGTAAGGCCAGTAAAGGCATATCAGTATCTGAGGCCCTCAATACCCCTTGTTGTTATTTCCCCTAACCCTACCCTTAACTTCTGTAAACACTTCTTTTGTTACAGACTTGAAAAATCTGAGTGGAAATCTATTTCCTGGTGGGACCTTGACTGATAACTGCACCTACCATTTTCAATAAGGTGTTTTTGGAATTGTACAGAAAAATGAGAGGCTGACAAGAATATAGAGATTTCATGTTTTATACTTTGTAACCTTAACCCTGACCATGGGAGAGGTTTCTCATACTTTGAGCTCTTCAAAAGAATCTATATAAATCCAAGGTTTCTCCTTATAATTCTTGTTTTCTTTGAACTTGCTAAAGTTTAAATCCCTGCAGCAGTGCCAAGCAGGGGGGCTCCAAACAGACCTCTGCTGACTTAATAAAAGGAACAGAAAAAGGAGAGAAAAAATAATGAAGTAAAAGGTCCTGAGAAGTGACTCAATTGTGAGATTCTGGGATGCTTGCAGGGAAAAAAAAAAAAAAAGTAATAATAGTCACTGAAAGCTTATATTTCATTTAAAATACAATCTTTTAGATGTTATTTGTTTGCAATATTTATGGAAAATTAGACCTATAGGTATATTTTTTGTTTATTTTTAAGAATTTATATCTCAGATTTTATAATGGGGATAATAACACTGTGCTTTAAACTTGCACAATGACAACTGTGAAATACAAGTGTTCTAATCTCTGTAGGAAATCACAAGAGCTGTAGGAGAATCGTGTCATTATATAAAGTAATAGAAATCCTGGACTTATTATTTTTAAAACTTTGATCTATCTAGCCAAATAGGTTAATAAAATAAGGGACTAAGGGTGGATATTTCCTCTAGTGAAAAGTCTAAAAACAGAGTACAGATGTACAATTCTGAACCATTATAGGTTTAAAGAGCCATCTGCAGCTTAAAGGCAAGTTTTATCCACATAAAGACCCAACAGGGTGCTGATGGATGCCTGGCTTGCCATGTTACTTACATTTCTTGAAGTAAAGGACTATGATTAGAATATCTTGGTTGGATACTGTTGGGAAAGTGAAGTTTCTGATAGTTTTGTTCACAAGAGCAAAGCTAATAATGTCTCATCAAAATTAACCAATGTAAAAAGCCGCCTATAGAATGCACCTGCAAGTGGATTTCAGCCTCATTTTTGTGATGATCTGTCTACACATTAGATACTGTTCAAACATAATGGTAGAAAAGGCCTACCCAAACTTGGATTAAAGAATTAGAATTAGTCATGCAATATGACATCCTATCATAAAACTTTAATCTCAACTTCTGGCTTTTCTATGTTGTTCTGTATAATGAAAGTCATGACTTTGGGAAAGAATTTTTTTCTACACATCCATAATTTCAAAAGCATGAGGAAGAATTACCATGTGACATCAGGTTAATGATAGAGCACTTGTCAACTAATATTGTGATCTAAGGTAAAAGATATCTTTAATGCAATATTATTCTATACCTGATGTTATATTTTTAATTGCTTTATAAATCTTTACCTGATTTGTGTTATTTAAAAATTTTTTATCAACATATATAAAAATTAGAATAATAAGGTGATAACCATTCTTAACTACTCTTCATGTTTTAAATTGTAACATATATTGGGGGTTCTAAGACTACAGTACCTTCTTCATTATATTTAGTTTACTGAAATATAGGTAGCAAGAGATTTTCTTATCAAACTATAATCTTTATTTTTGGAAAGATCTTCTTTCTGAGTCCATTTTCTTTACAATAATGAACAGAATAGGACAATCTAAAAGAACACCTGAAGTTTCTCTCTCTCACATTCCTGAACTTAAATGCAAAGGTATCACATTATGCTTCACACCTCCGGACCCTACCTTCAAATGTTTATCTCTTTATTGATTTAGGATGTGGAACAATTCACCATCATGTTCGTCAAGTATAAAATACAGAAAATAATAGTGTTAAACTCATTAAGAGAAGGATAAATGATATAATGCTTATAGAATGTTTAACATATTGGCTGAAACATATTGTCACTGTTTAAATCAGTGGCAAAATTTAAGAAGAATCCTGTGTTTCCCAGAGTAAGTGAAATCCCAGGAATTTCCTAAATTTTCAAAAGGCTACAGGCCAAATATCTCCACTCATCATCTCATGGGATCTTCCAGCTATCTGAATTCTTTCATAGTTTTACTCCTGATAATGTCCTTGAGCTCAACCCTTGCTCTTTATGCACTTACCATGCTGGAATGCCAGTCCCTGAAGATGAGTGATGGTAGTGACAGGAACATCTTCATTACTATACTCATGGCAGAGTATATCTACCATATCTACCTCTACCTTATTCAGACAGGAAGAAATGTAGATTATTAATCTGAGGCAGACAATTAAGTTGAAATATGAAAGGGCCTGTTGCCTTTTCCTTTTATATGACACCCTAAACTTGAAGGGTGAGGGAAGCCTTATCAAATTCTAAAGTAATTATTTAGGGGACATAGCATCAAGTGTAAAAGAAAAAGGACTAAGACATATTTTCAAATCACAGAATCTATTTTTCTTCCCAATGTCTGAGGTGAGTTAAAGTTTATGGAAAAGGGGGGATAAAAGTAGAAAGGTAGGTAAGAAGAGAATTTTCTTTTCTTTTCCTTTTTCTTTCTTTTTTTTTTTTAAGTGAGGAAAGGCAACAAGTAAAGTACAGTGTAGGATGTCCTTCCACTGAATCTCAGTTCTCTGCTGCCACATGCATGTGCATGAAGACCAAAATTTCCTGCAGGGGTCCAATACCACTTCATCAGAATACACTTGGAGAAGAAAACTGGAGCTGGTGGTGGAGCTAAGGCAGAAAGCTGAGGCAGGGTTACACCTATGCAAAGCTGGCTGCCACAGCAATGTCTGTAATAAAAGGTGGGCCATGCAGACAAATGGGAGAGGGACATAAGAGATGTGTGATACATTCATCATGCTTCAGCTTCCCTGGACATTTCTTAGTTTCTCAGTGGTGCTGAGCCACTTCCACAATTTTGGTCTCTGCAATGGCTGGCCCTTGTGCTTGGAATGCTTCCCTTGAATGCTAGATGAGTAGATTCTCATTAATATTCAAATTTCAGTTTAAGAAAGTATCCTCTTGCCTCTCAATATAAGTATCCACCCTATCTGTATGAAATCATTGCTTTTATTACTCAGTATAGCACTCATCAGCTTTGTACTTGTACATTAATATAGTTTTGCTTATTTTCTCTCTCCCTTAATTTAATGCTACATATAGTGCCCTCACTTGTGTTCCTTACTACATCCCAGTCCTAAAGCAATACAAGACATAAAATATTCTCTCAATGAATATTTTGCAAATCAAATGCATAGATGTATATTTTTCTAAACAGTAAGGAGACATATCTACCTTGCCAATATATTAACCTGGAAAGAGAGTGATGAGCTCTGGTGATGAGCAGCACCTTTAAGATCTGAGGGGAGTTAGGAATCCCATGAAGGTACACAGGTCTCACTCAGTCCTCATATTCATGTTTTGCCCATGGTGAAAGGTTTGAAGAGTTGCCATGTCAACATCAGGAGCCAGCAGGGAAGCAGAGAGGAAACACTGGACCAATATGTAGTCTCCTCTTCTCCCACAAAAAATAGGTGGCTATTCATGAATAGCTTGTCAACTCCCTCCTGGTGCACTGATACACAGAATTGTATTCTCTAGTTGTTTAAAAATGGGACCTGGAGAAGCTTAAGGAAAGACTAAGGGACAACGTTTGACCTGTACTGGGACTGATTTATTTATCCAGAGTAAATCATTTTGAAATCGTTTTCAAAATGCCTGGATTGGTTGAATTTACATTTTAAAAAGTCAGGTGCTGTTGAATAAAATCTTCAAAGAATCCATAAATTAATTTAAAATATTGGCAACATTTAGAATCTAATTTTATGTAATTCATTGATTATTTATAGGTTCATATTCAGTTTATTCAAGTAGGACATTATGGTTGTTTTCTCTTTATATATATTAAAAAAAACACAACTTCTAAGATCTTCTTACTACAGATCTTAACTCTATTTGTGGGGGCAGAAAGAAACAGCTTTATTTTTGCAACAGATGTTTTGTTTTAATGCTAGGGCTGTGAGTCTATCTTTAGTGTCTGACATATAGTGCAGGAAACAATTATCTGAAAATTGTTCAGACTACAGGAAAACAACGTAAAGTGGGGGCAGGTTGGCTTGAGTCAAATGTTCAAACAGGATTGAATGACTGAGGACACTGATCCCTCTGGATTTAGTAAAATCACTTTATTTACCTGATATACCACAGCTTCTCTTCACTGTCTAAACAATACTTGGTTTCTGATCTTGGCCTCTGCTTACCTTCCTCAGCCTCGTGGAGGCCCTCCTCCAGATGCCCCTGCAGTCCCCAGTCATCCTCTTCAGCTTAATGGCATCTCATTTTAGATTTCAAAAGTTTGTAAGAGTGTCCTCCTGTTTAGAATATAGGATGGCAGCATAGATTGGGCAAGCTACTAACATGTCTTGTTTAAATTCTATCAGTTTTAACTTTGACAAATTTTGAAACCTCACTATAAATCACTTACCTATTTTCTTTAAAGGATGAAATGAACATAATGATGTTTTTTACCTGAATAAATTTAAAATTTTTAAAGATCCAATAAAATTCACAAATTAGTATGTTCTAATCTATAGAATATTTCTTCTGATTATTTGTGAATATTATACAGAAAACCACTGGAGTTTAATATTTGATGAAAAGTTTGAATTTACTCAGTCTGTATTACATATTCTGAATGCCAACACTCTAGCAAAGAGCCAAGCATTCAGCTTTCTCAATAGAATAAACAAGAAAATGGGACATGAGTTTCTGTAACAGAAATTAGCCAGAACAATTACTGAAGTAGATTTTCATAAACCAATAGCTACAAGGCATGGCTACAAGGCTGTGTTTGATTCACTTTTATTATCCCCAGAAACATTATTATTATGTATAAGTAAATGTTTTTTGTACCGTTCCTTCTTGCTTCTTTCCCTTATCAGGTATAAGGCTTAATAAAAAATGTAAAATTTAAAAAATACTTACCCTAGAAAATGTTTTATTGTCATTTATATTGCTATTTGCTTTGTTCATGTGTCTTAGTAACAGTGATATTTTGTAAAATGAACATATTTCCAGAAGACATTTGGACATTTTCTAGCCACACTCTCAATATTGAGTAACACTCAACTCGATCATGTATATAGCTTTTTAATGGAAGTAATAATACTTTTAGTGATGTAACAACAAATCCTTTTCTTTGGTTTAGATGTTAGCACACAGCTAGGTATAAATAAATCTAGACATTTTGGATGAGGAAATCCTTATACAATCTTGACTTAAGAAAAACATTCCTTATCAAGAGATATGCACTATATCCTACAGTATAACATGGATTATAAAGAGTGTATACAAAAATTATGTGTATAACTTTAGCCACTCATGCCATTATCTGAAGCACTGGATTCTCTAATTACATATTTCCAGTCTCAGGAGTTACTCTGTATTCTACATTGTGATTTTATAAAGCATTTTGAGTTTGTAAAACCTTAAAGAATCAAATTTGCGTGCCAAAATTTTTTAACCTATTAATTACTGAAGACATATTGAACGCATACAAACCATGTTTTTAAAATGAAAAAAAAACAGGAAATATTTTGAGATATTAAAAGTAAATCCTAAGCTATATGCCAATGACACATAAATTAGAACAGATGTTTAATTGTCATTCCTGTAAAGCTGATATTAGAATATGAGGTATGTTGATCTTAAGTTTATCCCATGTTACTTATGTTTGTTTGTGTCTGTGTTCTCCATCACATTCCAATAGTAAACTGAGAGGAACCTGATGGTGATAGTGAGAAAGGTGAGATGGAATTTCATAAAGGCAAGGATGGTGAAAAATTCAAAAAATAATATTTAAAACCATGGAAATTAATACATTACCAAAGTAGAGTGCAAAGTCAGTAGAGAAGTGTCCAAGGAGATGTCCTTCAGAGCACCGAGCATGGTTAGGACAGAGGGCATGGTGAAAGACGGCAAAGAAACTAAAAGTATCAGTCACAGAGGCAGGAAGTAAAATTTTATGTTTTCCATCATGGAAGTCAGAGGAGACAGTTTGAACATGTTGAGAAAATGGAAAAAACTCAAATTGTTTCACATACATGAGGATTCGAGTAGATATTTGAATTTCCTTCATTGCTTTATTTTTCGAAGAATAAATATAATCTATGACAGAAAAAACTACCTACAATGCCAGCTTTAAAAGGCAATAAGAAAGGAAAGTATGTGTGTATGCATATATGAAGGTATTTATATATGTGTCTATTTGATATATCCATACAAATTTCACCCAGACATCTAGAACATCCTCTTCAATGATGACATTTTTACAGTTATGATTAATTCCAATTGTTTTCCTATTAACTTTCTCATTTATATCAACTTTTGGAAACAGAACTCAGAGTACATACATATTAGGATGATAAAGTTTTTCTCTTCATTGAATTAACCTTTCCTGCTCTCTGACTCAAATCTAAATCAAGTTTTGCACATTATCAAAAAAGAAAAAGAAAACTACTATTCGTTCCAGAGAGTACACAGTCTAAGATAATGACACAAAGAGTATGAACTGCATCTTTTACAACAACCTTCAATTAAGAGTTCACATACCAAATCATCAGATTTCACTTAAAAATTATTTGGCAAAATTTAACATTGAATTTTTTAGGTCTTTGTTGTTATGTGCAAACTCAGAGGATATACTGTATATGATGTTCCTTCTTCTGTTCTCAATGATAGACACTCCTAGCGCATTCAGGACATCAACAAAGTGATGCCTACTTCTCACCTATAACTCCCAATTCTTTCATTTTCTGTTATTGGTATGGAGAAAACTCATCATGTGCTTGTCAGTCTTAAGTTTATTTTTCAAAGTTATTCATTAATCAAGGAAAAACTCGCTAAAATTTCTTTAATTGAAAACATAAACTGTACTTTAGGAAATAATATTAATTTTATTTAACTTATATTTTTGGTAGCACGATAGTAAAGGTGGTATTGTCCATTTTCCTACATTTACTACATCATCCATTTTACTAAAATTCATTTTTCAACAATTATTTATTGATTAGCTATTATATGACTTTATAGGAGCTAAGTACTAAAAATAACACTGCTAATAAGAGATTTGTTCTCTGTCTGTGACTCAATTTCATCTAAAAATTGTAGGTAATAAATTACCAGTATCTCAAAGAAAGTCTATAAATTAGTTTTCTTTTTTGTTGTTTTATCATAAGTCTTATAAAACATTTTCCAGACTTCATGTAAACACCGATATCACATTAACATGATTAGTAAGAGAGTAAGGAACCATATTAAATTAATTAGGCTAATGTAGCCTAATTAGGCTAACGTAGGTGGCCAAAGTAATCAATTTTAAACCTGGTCAAGATCCAGTAATTTTCAAGTTTTCAGCAAAGTGATTCAGTTTTATGTTTATATATATGTATATTTTTTTCAGATTCTTTTCCATTATAGGTTTGTACGAGATACTGAGTATAGTTCCTTGTGCTATAAGCAGGTCTTTGTTGTTTATCTATTTTATATACAGTAGTGTGTACATGTAAATCCCAGACTCCTAATGTACCTCCCCCCCACCCACACTATCCCCTTTGATAACCAGAAGTTTGTTTTCTATGTCTTTTGAGAGTGTTTCTGTTTTGTAAATAAGTTCATTTGTATCCTTTTTTTACATTCCACATAAAAGTGATATCATATGATATTTGTCTTTCTCTGTGTGACTTACTTCACTTAATATGATAATCTCTAGGTCCATCCATGTTGCTGCAAATGGCATTATTTCATTCTCTTTATGGCTGAGTAGTATTCCATTGTATATGTACCACATCTTCTTTATTCATTCATACGTCAATGGACATTTAGGTTGCTTCCATGTCTTGGCTATTGTAAATAGTGCTGCAATGAACACTGAGGTACATGTATCTTTACGAATTTTAATTCTGTCCAGTTATATGCCCAGGAGTGGATTGCAGGATTAGATCATATGGTAACTCTATTTTTAGTTTTTTAAGGAACTTCCATAGTATTCTAACACAACATTGTAAATTAACTGTACTTCAATTTTTAAAAGGTTAAAAAATAAAGAAAAAATCCAGTAAATTTCAAGTAACTAAGCTAATCATTTCCTTAAGTTACTTATATTTCACTCTTCCTAAAACAGAATCTTGGTAGATCCTCAGGATACAATTACTATTTCTAGCCCATCACTATACAATAAGGACTTAGGATATAGTTATTTCATTTACCATCTATCTATATTTGTACAGATTTTTCAATACTTTAGCATTCTTGTTTCCATTCTTGAACATATTTCACCCCATACTAATTTCAAGCATCATCTTCTTCTATTGTGATTGTGGAAGGGAAGCAATAAGAGAAAAATGTCAATCATTTTCAGGAAGAAAATGTTTTAAAATATATGTAGAATATGTATCATCTATCACTAGCACTTACAAAGAAAAGCGTCATATAATTTAAGCCCACAAAGAATGACAAAATTCAGTAAAGGCCTTTAAGTTTACACTATGGCACATAACTTTACAAGGTTTTTTCATGATTATATGTAAAATAATTCTAAAATAGTAACAAAGAAATAATAAAATAGTTATCTTTCTTAAACAAGAATACAGCTAATGGGTGAAAAAAAAAAAAACTCATGTAAAACTGTATTTAATGTTAACCTATCTCTACATGTACAGAACCAAAAAATAAATCAACCAACATTTCAAATTTTATTAAGAATAATAGAAAAAAAACTTCTCAAATAAGTACCTCACAAAAAATCTATTTTATATCAATAGAAAAATAGCAATAAGAGAAGAATTTAAGACAGGCATTACAACTTTTTTCTCAGATACATACAAGCATCAAGCATAGTGCTTGTTGTTGCTGCTCTTGCTATTATTGCCATTGTCACTGTTTTCATTGCTTATTAAAAAAAAATACCATAGAAACCTATTCACACCTTTGGGAAGCAACTAAAGGACAAAAACTACCATCTATAGAATCCTGACTATGTGTCATGTATTGGGTTTTAGTTGATTTACATGCACTCTCTCCGTGTTACCTCATTACTAATGGCAAAAATAATAATAATGACAATGATAATAATAAGAGAAATTTTGAATAACCCAGGTTGAAGAGTTATTCTAGGTTATATTGCTGATACTTTTAATTTCCCCTTTATTTTCAAAGAATATTCATTGTACTATTACCTGACAGGGTTTAACTTATTTTACCAATATTGCTACAACTGATAAAATGTTCCTATTCTTCTCCAGCAATCTAATCTTTATCTAGTCTTTCTGATTTTGTTCCTTTTGTTTCTTCTATCCTCATCATTTTACCTATGCTACCAGTTTTCTATTACATAAAGGTTGAAAATTTGCAGATATTGTCAGCCAGGAGAAAGGCCTGTTGGCCAGCAGAAATACCAGAACATTCCTTTTTCTTCTCCCCTCTGTATTCACAACTTCTCAAAAGAAAAGTAAACAATCCGTTACTTATGGTTTTTTGTTTTCTAGACTTCTCTGATTCCAATAAACAGTTGATCTTCAAACCTCAGATGCTATCTCCAGACTCTTACTGTTAACTTTATTCCTTATGTACTTTTAGTTCTCATATACACAAATCTGCCCTTAGTGAACATTTTGTAATAATAACACACACTAATTAAGAACCCCTCTGCTAAGAATTTATTATATTATTTTGAGCATAATAATATTTTAACATAGGTACAGAAAGAATCAGCAACTATGTCCCTTTCTTCTCTCTTTTCCTCTTTCCTTCCTTCCTTCCTCCTTCCCTCCCTCTCTCTACCTCCCTTCTGCTCTTATATCCTTTCTCTTTGATATAAATATCTTTTAAAATATGATAGAATAATGTTTAGCTTTTATTCGGGAAATATCTCCTTTCTCTTCTCTGTTTTACATTAAAGGGATATATAAAGGAGAACAGAAAGAAATGATTTGAGACTCAATCTACTTTCCATATCTGAAAATCAGGGGTGTAGGGTTTTAAATGGAATTGATTTTTGCCTCCTGCCCCATTAAAACACTGATAAATACCCTAATCTGAAACAGATAAAAACTTTTTGTAGAATTTTCTTTGGTTTATTACAAAAGAAGGAATTGCATGTCCTTCCAAAGAATATTTTAGAAGGTAATGAATATCAAAACAAGAAAGAAAGCACTTGTGTGCTAAGAAGCACATATTTTATAAAAATTTATATTTTGTAAAATACTTCCACTGCTTCCCAATCCTATAGTAAACAATGGATTTATATCCTGGAATTTTTTTTTTATGACTAAGATAAACGTTGAAAGCCACATTATTCTGTAAACATCTGAAAATACTTGCACTGGTGGCAATAAATTTGTATTTGTGCGTATGAAATGAGTACCAAGCAAAGCAATCATTTTTAAAATTTCTTCTTTTGTACAATAGCAGGTTACTACAAACAGAAGTATTTATTTTAGTTAGTCTTTACTTTTACATGCTATATGGAAAATTATTTAAAATATATATCAAAGAATTGAGAAGTTTCTTTTGAGCTTTTGAAGGAAAAATATTTTATATTTTTTTCCATCTAAAAAGCCTCTTCAGAAACTTTTAATGGGTGTTTTTCATTTTTGTTGCTGAAAGACCACAGGTTTATGAACTTTGCTAAAAATTTTTAGAAAAGTGTTCTGTTTTCTTGAACTAAAAATCAGAGTAATTTGGCCCATTCCAATTCATGTAGCTATAGTACAACTTTCTTTAAATAATCTTTACAGTTATGAAATAAACTTCATCCCCTACTTCACGAACAAGATCAATTCTCAATTATTTTTACTTTCAATAACAGCCCAGTTAAAAACTCAGCTGTATGTTGTAAGTCTCCCTAACCTGGATTCTGCCTATATCTATCTCTTATCTTATCCTTCATAATAATTTAAACACGCATCTTGATAAATTATTTGTAGTTCCTGGAGCACTACTTTTACCCTATCTGCCTTTGAGTTTTGAAAATGTTTTGCCCTCTATCTGGGATAATCAGTTCCCCAGTGTTTGTGTGAAAGATTAGTACCTCCCATTCTAATTCACCCTTGGATTTCATGTCCTCTCTGAAGTCTTCTTACAATCTCTTTGGAAAACATCATTGTTGTTTTACTTTCTGCCTCTTATATGCTATTATCATATAATCTACCACCTCAATTTACAACCGTGATTTAAAAACTATTATAAATAACATAATATTTTCCCTTGCACTATTGGATAACATGAGAATATCATATTTTTCTCTAAATTCACAATTTCTAGAATAAGGTCCTCCAGACATGAGGTGTTCAATATATGCATGTGAAAATGTACTGAATCTATTGAAATGCAGAAAATTCTGCTATGAAACAAGAGGTGTATAAAAATGAATAATGCTTTAGGTCATTTCTTGATTCTCATTGAACTAGCAATCATGGTAGGATGCTCACATATTTTTGAACAACTAAGGAAAATTTCTTCCATATACTCCCAAATAATATAATAATTTTAATGTCCTATTTGTGGGAGTTGCCTACTCATTTTATTATAATACTGCATCTCTTCCCTTCATAATATCTCTTTCTTGGGCCCCCTTTAATATGCCATGGTCAGAAAAGTTTTCCTGACATTTCCAGTGCAGACAGATTTCTTCTTCTTTATGCTTCTCCTGTCAATTATCTTCACAGAAAAACAACCATGATCTCCTTTGTATTGGTTTCTTATTAAATTGCCTTACTGTAAGAACTGTAGGTTTCTACATAACTTAAAAATTCCCTCAAATGTCTAACAAAAGTGAGGTATGTAAAGATCCCAATAACCCTTCCTGGTTAGCTAAGTATATACAGAGAGAATAGAAGATGGACATTCTTTGTTTTTCCTCAAGAAGGGTGACTGTTTATCTTTTCCATTTCCTATCTTGTAGATAATTTTACAACTCAAGAGAGTAATAATTTGCCTTGTCCCTTCTGTTTCTACACAACCATAGGTGAAGCTATTTCTGTAGCATAGTTCCCTGAGAAAATTACATCTGCTGCAATCCTGAGACAACTGCTTCCAAGTTTGCAGGTCTCAAGGTGAGTGATTCCCAATAAGGATGAAGTGGTAAACTTCATGTATTGTGAAAGGCCTTAAAAACCTCTTCCCAATCCAATGCCCTTCATCTCCTGACTGCTAGAATATTTAAAAGGAAATAGTCAAAATCAAGCTCAATGTATACATAAAACAAATTAAAGACAGGAAAACCGAATTTCATATCTTCTCTTCTTGTTTATTTTTAATATATCCTTGCTGGTGTAGATGTTTCACTATAACTTCTAATTCTGATGCTTAAAAGGACATTTCCATGGGATGTAACTTTATGGAAACATTACTAATCCTTTCCTTACTCAAAACCCTCCTTCAGTATTTCCAAGGTCATCAACCTCCTTCTGTGTTTCAAGGTAACTGAATAATGAAATATCCTTCCTCCTCCCCTCAAATGTATTGAAATTCTTGAATTAAATCTTTCATTTCTCACAAGCCTTCGGTAAATCCAATGAAGAGAAAAATCATGTCTAATGTCTATATTGATGTAGTAGTAATTCTACTATTATGAAATAGCATGGTATTGCTTCTTGGAATCTGTTCCATCACACAAGGTCGTAATTCTAGTGTCTGGCTACTCCTATTACCCTAAAGCAAGAGCACTATTTATATACATAGCATGTCAGTGAGGAGTTTTCAACTGCTTCATCAGGCTAATTAGATGATATAATCAGGCTAGTTCTTTTACTTGAATTTTGCTCTATCAAATATCATAGTACGTAAATTTACTTGGGTACTTAATAAATGTCTATACAAATTTGTTTAACAATACAGACTTTCTGAATTGTATTTGGGTAATGTATTTTTTTTCCAGTTTTAACACTGAATATATGGTAATGTTGATCACTAATTTTACAACATTGAAAATCAAAGGAATATATTTCTGTGACATAATGGATAGGTATAAATATCAACACTTGGATGATAGATACTCAATACACTTTCCACTTTATATTTTAACTTTCATACAAAGGAAAATGGAAAGGGATATTTTTGTGTAATTTCTATATAAAATCATAAAAATAGTTAAGTTTTGATAGTCTACTTTGATAATCAGTTCAAAATATCACCCACATCAAGTCCTGCCGTTTTACATAGCAGCAAAAGTCACCCCCTTGAAAAAAGTTGGTCTTGTACTTCTTTTGATAAAAATGTATCAATGGCTACCATTTATATTTTGAATAGAATGTAAACTACTTTCTGTGGCCTACAAGGTTCTGCATGTTCCACACTCTGCCCAACTGACAAAAACTCTCCTTGACCAAATTTCAGTGTAGTTCCTCTGAGCCCTCTTCTGTACTAGGCTGGGACCCTGAACCTCTTCTCGAGACCCCACCCGCCCCCGATCCTGTCTTTCATCCATCTAGCTTAGTTTTAGCAATAATTCTGCTCAGTGACTTTAGTGAAAAAGCCCCTTACCCTTATCTGATCATTTTTCTTATTGTGCACCCTTGATGTACATCTTTTTGGCCTTTTATAGCAAGAATCTTGTTAGCTGAGTTTAGCAAGAATTCTCCTACCCTTGATTTGTCCTCTTAATAATTTTCCATCCACTGACTCCCTCACTCTGATCCTTGGCTATAAATCCCCAGTTATCTTTACCATATTCAGAGTTGAGTCCAATCTCTCTCAGAGGTATCTGCAATACCTCTATTGCAGTAGTGTTGAATAAAGTCTTCCTTACCATTTTTAGGAAATGAGAGAATTATTTTTTCTTTAACACCATCCACCCATTCAATGCTTCTCCCACTTTATTTCCTTCTTGTTCATTATATTCTATCTAGACTGCTACCTGTAAGTTTCTGTAACATACAACAGTGTTGCCATTTGAGATACTGAATGTAATAATTCCCTTTGTGTTGCTCTCAATCCACTCTTCAGAAGACAAGGTTCTTTTTATAATTCATCTTTTACCTTCCAAGTGTGTTTCTTAGAGAGTCATTCCTGAAAATCTTTCACAAGCTCCCATCCCCACATATGCTCTTGTTTTCTGTCTCAGATTTTTGCTTGCTTCATTCATAGCATTAATAACATATTTTTAATGGGTCTTTTTTTTCTTACTCACCATACTGGACTGTGATATTCATAATATATTCATAACGTATTTTCTCCAGTATTTAACGTATTTTATGTTAAACAGCAAGTGCTTACTAGATATTTTCAAGAATTTGTGACAGGTCTGAGATATTTTTTTCTGCCTAAAACTAAACAAATTAACTTGCCACAGGTTCATGGACGCTGGTAGAAGACGGAAACACCTGAAGTAGAAAGAAAGGATTATTATAGCCCAGCCAGCAACATGAATTTCATATTCACATCAGTTTCCCTTGTCCTCCGAGTCCCATGGCGGAAACATAGATGGGCCCACATTTCATATACAGTAGGTTGCTCTCAAGTAGAGGAACACTGATCTTTGAGAACGCAAATCTTCTGGGATGAACATTTGTCCAATGCACTTGGATAGAATATTTTGAAGATAGATATTGTGCTTCTGTTTTATTCCATGAATGAGGTTTTAGCTAGAAAATGACATTATATTAGGAGAATTGTCAGAATCTCTAAAAATTTATGTTGAAGAGCAATCTGGGTTTTCCTCATCTTTTTAAATCTTAGAAGCCTGGACACATAATGAGATAAAATCAGAAGCTAAGTCTAATGGTCAAGATTTCATATAAATAGAGATCATAAACAAAAATTAATTAGAGTTATCAAATTACTTGCAATCAGTATGTATTTAAAAATTCTAAAAATGATTATTTTTAAGTATCTGATTTCATAATTAAACTTTTCTTGAAGAATAAAAGGACCCAGATCTCTAACATTTTTCCATCTCTAATATGTAGTTATATCATGACCATGTCTGTTTGCATTCAATTACTGAACCTCTTTCATTTCTTCAAAAAAAAGCACACATTTTATTTTGAATCATAAACTATTTTAAAAGTTGATGAGCTCTTATCTCTAATAACAGCAAAATATTATTAAATATGGCTACAATTTTGAAATATTGACAGCAGTGTGCAATTCATTTTTTTAAAGTAGGTGCTCTATGGAGGAGAAAATCTCATGATAAAAGCAACATTTTTGACATGTTGTTTTATCTCTTCTCTATTTTTAGTAAAATAAAACCCTAAAAGGAATGTTGTTATTTTGGAAAAAGCAACATTTTAATCATATTTTGGGCAAAATAAAAGAAGGCAAGACATGATATAGTAAAGTTTTGGTTTTTTGCCTGTTTTTCAGATTAGTTAAATGCATAAAAGTCCACTTACAGTGGAAATGCTGCTATCTAATTTTATAAACATGGATGTCCAAGAAATAATTTATATCAATTTTTTTCATTATTTACAGAATAAAAACAGCAGCAGCAATAAAATCTACACCAAGAATAGTAACAATATGAAGAGTGGCCCCCACTTGCCACAACTAGAGAAAGCCCTCGCACAGAAACGAAGACCCAACACAGCCATAAATGAATGAATAAATAAATAAATGAATAAATAAAAATTAAAAAAAAAATGGTATATAAAAAAAAAAAAAAAAAAAAAGAATAGTAACAATAGCAAAAGAGCAACTTTCCCCCTCACTGTGATGTCAGCCTGATAAACATCATCTATAGGTTCTGAGTGGAAGGATAAGACTTGAGATTGTGTAAAGTTCACTGAAAAATTATCTTAAAGTAGAGGATATGTTCAAAGTCAGTACATTGTAGATATAGCATACCACGTACCATCATCTTACTGTCAAAATCAAGCTGTTAGTAATTTGACGGTCTTAGAGGTCAAATTCAGCAACTTTTAAAGGACGGCAGTATAATTAAGACTTCTTGCAGTATATCAGCCCTATTACACAGCATAAATTAAACAACAAGTAGACATCCATAGGAGAAAAATATGATATATATATGTATATGTTTAAAAGTAAGTGGAAAAAACCTCACTATGAGTCAACTTTAGGAAATAGCACACAAGATCATCATAACATCTTTTGTCAATATACTCGTGAACTTGAAGCAAAGGATTGACCTAGAGTGAAAATATGGAAATTCATAGTAGAGAAATAGAAACCTAATATAAATTAGAGAACTCAACATATAATATCTGATATAAAAATTTCACAAAGTAAAAATAAACACAATTGGGAGATTGCATAGGAAATAGTGTCCTTGAACAGATAGTGAGATGAATAACCCACACTAAAGAAAAAAGTGGGAAAAAAAAAGATTTAAAAAAAAATTATAATAATAAATAGATTAATGACCTATAGGGAAATTATCAAGAGGGGTAAGAAATGTGTAATTGGAGTCCCCAAAAGAGAGAATGATATGTGTGTGTAATTTGAATATATGTATGTATGAATGATTAATAAGTGGGATGTCACAAATTAAATGAAAAACATAGACTGTAACCATATAGATGCAAGCAGAATTTGTATAAATAATACTATATCTAGAAACATTATTAACAAACTTTAAAAATATAAAATATAAAGAGTAAAATCCTAGACCCAAGCAGGGAAAATAAGACAAATTACTTAGAAGGATATAATACATGGGATGACTGACTTCTGATTAGAAACAACAGAGGTCAAAAAGGGTAATGGGTGGTAAAAGACACTTTAATATTATACGTTTCTTAAATTTTAAGTTGGTATAATAATGACCTTAATCTGATAATTAAAGCATGTATATTTTAATACACAGAACAACCACTATAAAAAAACAAAAGTTCTAGTAAAAAACATAAAAAAGCAAACAGTTGCATGTGAGGGTTTTAATAATGTAAATGTAATGTAGATAGTATATATTACCCAGAAATAATCTTTTTACGAAAACATTTTCTCCTTTGAGTTAATGTACATTCTCTTCAATTAGTTGTTTTTGAACAAATGTATAACTATCCAGAGAAATACTCTGTCCACCCAAAGGAATGTCACGCATCAGTAACGAGGTGAGGAGGTTGTAAGAGGTATATTTGATAAATCCTGTTAATTTTATGACATCACTGAATCCTACCATTCAAGGAACTAGTGATTTTGTTAAATCATAAAGGAAAACAGTAAAAGACTTGAGGGATTAGAGTGAATTGATTTTGGACCTTGGGTAGCAAAAAGTAAAAAAAAAAAAAAAAAAAAAAAAAGCAAATTTAATATATCCTTTACTATTTGAGAAATGAATATGATATAAAAGAAAAAAACAATTCTCATTCTCATTTTTCCCAGTTACTTTGTGTTTATGTTTTCTTCCAGCAAGTGGAAACCAACCTACTCTGGGTTCTTATTTATTTGGTTACCAGTACCTGCAGGGTATATATTTGTCTATGAGGTGTTCTGAATTGCTTATCTAGTGTTAATTAAAACTCATGAGGAATTAGACTTTTTATTTGGTAAAACAATTTAGAAAAAAATAATGAATGGAAAACAATAACCCCAATTTCATGTTATATTTACAATTTCCTAAAGCACATGCTTTAGTTTTCTAGAGTTTTCATTTATCACAAAACTAATCAACATTAATTTAAAAGCTCACATTCATTCTTTTTTCAAAAATATAAATTATGCTGTAAAAATAGAAGAATGTTTACACACAACTTGAGTGGAATCTAGATGAAGTTTGTGTTAACTACACAACAAACATTTAAAAAAAATAATGAATTTACTATATAATTCAGTAAAAAAGTCTTAAACTTGAACTTTGTAAATAACTCCTTCAATTCTCTACTTCACTGGGAATATGTAAACAAATTCGTAGAGAAAAGAAAGATATACAAACTCATTCTGCAATGTATATATACATTCATAGATTTAAGAAATTTTTTTTAACAAACATGAACCATTTGATATTTTATTTCACATGCTAGCAAAATATAACTTCCTGGTTTTAATAAAATGGCTTATAAAGAGGTCCAGAAATTCTGTGGACATCAAATACCTCTAAAACATAGTACTTTTATGAGCTTTGTGTAAATGAATCAAAACCATATGGCAATCATTTCCTTTAAATGAAATGCACATGGTGAAAACACAAAAGAAGAAAGTCCTGAGCCAAATTCATGTAAATGTAGCCTCTAGATTTTTAAAGTTGATGTTGTCTTTTCCTGGTACTGAAAAAATATGGACAAACACAAAGGACTACTGCCATTCTTCTTACCTTTAAGATCTGTTTGCTTAAGACTGGTAGAGCAATGGATGTACTTTTTTTGGTATTTCCATTTAATCAAGGAACTTTTCTTTATAGATTCTGCCTCTATAAAACAAGTGTTTCTAGTCATTTTCTTCCTCTATAGTATAGCTACAATTAGGACATGAAAAGAATGCATGGTGTGAGCATGATTTGGTGTGAGAAAGACACTTAGAGTAGGAAATGTCCTCAGTAGTACAAGATACAACATTTGGAAGAAAATGCTATTATAAAATTCTTCCTGTGGTAAATTTTTTTTCCATTTTGTGAGGTGGCTGTCTCTACACACACCTCCTCATTTATTCTCTCCTAAAATGAATGTTTCTGAAAGAGTTATTGTAAAATCAAAATTTGCATAAGTTTTGAATTTTCTGGAATACATTGTATCTGTGATCTCCTATTTGAGAAAATATTATATTAAAAGCTCTTTGCTAGAGGATGGGCCTACAAATACATGATTTTATACATAACAAAAATAAAATGTACTGCTTGTTGTAGGACACAGAATGGGAATAAAAACTAATGTATTCCATGATAAGTGATAAATAAATGGACAAAGACAAAGTGACCGAAGAACTTAGAAAGGAGACAACTGTGTACCAGATTTATCAATAGAAGTTTCATAGAGGTCCAGGGGCTTAACACTAGCATTGTTTAGAAAGTAAATAAGTCAGTGAGTGGAGAGAATGGAACCTAGTTTTCCAGAGAGAGGAAACTATATGCGTAAAAGTGAACAGTAGAATGAACATGGAATTTCTGGACAGGATGGGTGAATAACTCATATATATTTAAAGGAGGATATTGGTCAGCAGTAACAGAGAACTAATTCAGCACATATGCAGGAGTCTTGTTAGACTAATTGCCATAGGGATTGTTTTTTACGGAATTTGAAACTTTAAATATTATAAGAAGAGTGATATAGTTGTACTATTCAAGAGTGCTGTTTTTAAAAAGTAATGCAATAACTGGTAAAAGATGATATCTAGACTTAACATGGTGATCATTTTGAAATGTATAGAAATATATCAAATCACTACATTGTGTAACGGGAACTAATATAGTGTAGGTCAATTATACTTCAAAAACAAACTCATAGAAAAGAGATGAGATTTGTGGCTACCAGAGCAGGGGTGGGGGAGGGGAAATTGAATGAAGGCAATCAAAAGGTACAAACTTCCAATTGCAAAATAAACAATTAAAAAGAAAAAGTAATGCTTTTGGGAGGAGGGTGTAGAAGAGAAAGTACAGTGGAAAAACTAGACACTGCAGCAGTTTTTCTATGGGAAAAAGTCTAATGAAATGGAAAACTTAGAATGACCTGTTGAGTAAAGCTATGACTTGAACTATGACAAGAAGAGAGGATACAAAATAGGAAAGAAAATTGACAGTGACAGTGGTTAACAGAACGTTATTAGCCAGAGGTTTGGGGAAATTATTAGCCTGAATGACTAGAAAAGTGTGATAGAGTTATCTGAAGTAGGATACTCAGAATGGTAAATTAGACCCCATTCTCTCCATCCCATCTTTAGCTTCTCCAGCTCACTTGGAATTCAAAGTGATAACATTGTAAGGCACAAGTCGATAAGGAATGCTAAGGGTGGAAGCACTCATGAATAAATTCCCTCAGAAGTGAAGTTGTGCATTATGGGATAAGTAAATGGGAATAGACATCTATGCTATGGCCCCAGAGCAGTGAAACATGGCAAGCAAAGTAAAAGGAGAATGAGAAAGATATGTAGAGATTATGAGGCAGCCTCTGGTGTTGGATTGACTGGTTTCCAATTTGGACTCCACACCTCTTTAGAATATGGCCTTGTACAAATCATTCAACATTTTTGCATCAGTTTCATCATCTCTAAAATGGGGATACTATTAGTAACTATCTTATGGAGTTGAAATGAAGCTAAAATGCTTTAATACATATATAGCACTCAGAACAGAGCCATGCTCATTAAAAAGGCTCAAGAAATCTCTAATACATGGAAATAGTATAAGAATTTCAAAAAGGGAGGTGTATGCAATAAATTTGGCAGTGAGGGAAAAAATATTCTTTCAAAATCATTATGTGACATTTCAGTCTTTTTCATTAACCATCAAAAATAACCACACATTTTTCCTCCTTTTGGAAAAAAAGCATAAAGAAGCCACATAATTAGCAATGGCAACTAATGATGGGAGGGCAGGTTTGGATAGTAATTTCAGTGTATAAGATAGTAAGGAACAACTTTCACAAAGATCTTTTTCTGTGTGTTTCCATAGCACTATATTCTCAGCCCTACTGTATTTAACATGGGGTGCTGTTATTGTTCATTTATTAGTTTGGTGCTACTCTAAATATTGTACCACTAAATTTCCTGGTTTCAGTTTAGTGAATCAACTGATCAAACTAGATATATATTGACCTGATAAATACAGTTGAGATTCGAAATGTAAAAAAATGATCCATCCTTCCCCTCCTGCTTATGGCAATTGATTCATGTTTTAAAATTCAGCAGTCATCTCTCTCACAAAAATATCAAACCAATAACCAGTTCTTGCATAAACACCATGGATGATATATTGAACAATTGTTCTAAAACAGACAGAGAATTTTGCATTCAATCATTGCCAAGAATGTATATTCCTATGGGGAAGATAAAATAAACGACATACGTATGAAATAAACAAAAACATTTGACGTAAAGCTTGACAACAATGATACATTTTCAAACATATACATGATTTATAAATAAATGGTTAAATAATGGAAAAGAAGAAAGAACTATTTAATGTTCTGAAGTGTGTTTAGTATACTTTTGACAGAACAGTTGGGTCTAGTTTGGCTTCTTGAGGTAAGATTGGATGTGATTGGACAGTGAGAAGAAAGGGAGATGGTCCAGTTGATAATCTAACACAAGGATGATTGTTAGTCATGTATTTTTCAGAGGAACATTTTGCCAAGAATTGTCTTATCTCATTACAAAAATACCCATATATACTTTAAAATGAGCACTGCCCCCACTCTTCATCAAAGATCAAAGTGAGGGCATTTCATGATGCCTTTAATTTGTCTACAATTATTATTAAATCAAAATCAAATACCTGTAAATACAGATAGATGGACATTCATTTGTCTGCAAAGTGCCAAAAAGTTAAAATAAAAAGATATTTTAATGTATTGATTATTTAAACCTAGTTACAGCCAAATTTCCACTTCACATGATCCTGAGAAAACCTAGCTTTTATCACTTCACAGTGACAATAATAATAGAATAGTCTTATCATTCACAAATAAGATGAGTTGCTGCTGAACTCATTTGAATTTTTAAACTCATTATCAACTAGCACTGGAAAAATTGTTTCTATTGTAATTTAAACCTAATGGAACATAAACTCATTTAGTACTGTCAAAGTCTCATTATTTGTCTTGTCAGAGAAAAAGCTGGTGATTACCACGGAACATATTTGTATATTTTACTTGCTGTTTATCTCAAAGGTTTCAACTGGGTAGAGTAACAAAAGAAAGCAATTAAAGTATCAAGGGAGGTTGGTGGAGCAGAGTAGATAGCTACTGTAAGCCTTAAACTATCAAACACAGTAATAGGAAAATGTGTCATGGTCCAGTAATCATGCCAGAGGAAGGAAGGAGTAATAACTTTCCCTATGAACTAAGAATGCAGAGAAATTTTAATACGGTTTTCAATTTGTATTGTATGCAACATGCAAACTCATATATATGTGTGTATATATGCACATACATAAATATTGGTATGTATTTAAATATGGTGGCCTCTTAATATTTTTAGGCAGCTCATTTGAGACACTCACTATTTTATAATAGAAAATTTGCACAAATCTCAGAAAAAATTCCTAAACTCCTTCACTTTCTGGCTAATTTTTCAAAGAGACTGAGTATGTGGTGTAGCATGACAGGATTAGAAAGCCTGTCTCCATAAGAGTATCTCTTGATTTTTGACTCACATCTAATTTATTGACATAAATTACCAGAGGTAAGATTTCTGAGCCCCTTGGGGAACTGAAACCGTGTTGACAGTTTCATTTAGTTTTTTTTTTTATTTATTGGAGTGCAGTTGCTTTACACTGTTGTGTTAGTGTCTGCTGTACAACAGAGTGAATCAGCCATGCATATACATATCTCCCACCTTTTTTGGATTTCCTTCCCATTTAGGTCACCACAGAGCACACAGTAGAGTTCCCTGTGCTACACAGTATATTCTCATTATCTATTTTATCTATTTTATACATAGTATAGTTATCTATTTTATACATAGTATCAATAGTGTATATCTATCAATCCCAATCTCCCAACTCCTCCAATCCCCCCTTCCCCCCTAGTATCCAAACTTTGTTCTCTACGTCTGTGTCTCTATTTCTGCTTTGCAAATAGGATCATCTATACCATTTTTCTAGATTCCACATATATGCATTAATATATGATATTTCTTTTTCTCTTTCTGACTTACTTCAATCTGTATGACAGTCTCTATGTCCATCCACATCTCTACAAATGTCCCAGTTTCATTCTTTTTTATGGCTGAGTAACATTCCATTCTATATATGTACCACGTCTACTTTATCCATTCCTCTGCTTCCATGTCCTGGCTACTGTAAATAGTGCTGCTATGAATATTAGGGTGCATGTACCTTTTTGAATTATGGTTTTCTCTGGGTAGATGCCCAGTAGTGGGATTGCTGGGTCATATGCTAGTTCTGTTTTTAGTTTTGCAAGGGACATCCATACTGTTTTCCATAGTGACTATATCAATTTACACTCCCACCAGCAGTGCATGAGGTTTCCCTTTTCTCCATGCCCTCTCTAGCATTTTATTGTTTGTAGATTTTTTGATGATAGCCATCCTGACCAGTGTGAGGTGATACCTCATTGTAGTTCTGATTTGCATTTCTCTAATAATTAGTGATGTTGAGCATCTTTTCATGTGTTTGTTGGCCATCTGTATGTCTTCTTTGAAGAAATGTCTATTTAGGTCTTCTGCCCATTTTTGGATTGGGTTTTTTGGGTTTTTTTGATATTGAGCTGCATGAGCTGTTTATATATTCTGGAGATTAATCCCTTGTCAGTTGCTTCGTTTGCAAATATTTTCTCCCATTCCGAGGGTTGTCTTTTCATCTTGTTTATGGTTTCCTTTGCTGTGCAAAAGTTTTTAAGTTTAATTAGGTCCCATTTGTTTATTTTTTGTTTTTATTTCTATTACTCTAGGAGGTGGGTCAAAAAGGATCTTGCTGTGATTTATGTCAGAGTGTTTTGCCGATGTTTTCCTCTAAGAGATTTATAGTGTCTGGCCTTACATTTAGGTCTTTAATCCATTTTGAGTTTATTTTTGTGTATGGTGTTAGTGAGTGTTCTTATTTCATTCTTTTATATGTAGCTGTCCAGTTTTCCCAGCACCACTTATCAAAGAGACGGTCTTTTCTCCATTGTATATTCTTGCTTCCTTTGTCATAGATTAGGTGACCATAGGTGTGTGGGTTTATCTCTGGGCTTTCTATCCTATTCCATTGATCTATATTTCTGTTTTTATGCCAGTACCATACTGTCTTGATTACTGTAGCTTTGTAGTATATTCTGAAGTCAAGGAGCCTGATTCCTCCAGCTCCGTTTTTCTCTTTCAAGATTGCTTTGGCTATTCTGGGTCTTCTGTGTTTCCATACAAATTGTAAAAGTTTTTGTTCTAATTCTGTGAAAAATGCCCTTGGTAATTTGACAGGGATTGCACTGAATCTGTAGATTGCTTGGGTAGTATAGTCATTTTCACAATATTGATTCTTCCCATTGAAGAACATGGTATATCTCTCCATTTGTTTGTGTCATTTTTGAGTTCTTTCATCAGTATCTTGTAGTTTTCTGAGTACAGGTCTTTTGCCTCCTTAGGTAGGTTTATTTCTAAGTATTTTATTCTTTTTGTTGCAGTGGTAAATGGGACTGTTTCCTTAATTTCTCTTTCTAATCTTTCGTTGTTAGTGTATAGGAATGCAAAAGATTTCTCGGTATTAACTTTGTATCCTGCAACTTTACTAAATTCATTGATTAGCTGTAGTAGTTTTCTGGTGGCATCTTTAGGATTTTCTATGTATAGTATCATGTCATCTGCAAACAGTGATGGTTTTACTTCTTCTTTTCCAGTGTGGATTCCTTTTATTTCTTTTTCTTCTCTGATTGTTGTGGCTAGGACTTCCAAAACTATGTTGAATAATAGTGGTGAAAGTGGACACCCTTGTCTTGTTCCTGATCTTAGAGGAAATGCTTTCAGTTTTTCACCATTGAGAATGATGTTTGCTGTGGGTTTGTCATATATGGCCTTTATTATGTTGAGGTAGGTTCCCTCTGTACCCACTTTCTGGAGAGTTTTTATCATAAATGGGTTTTGAATCTTGTCAAAAGCTTTTTTTGCATCTATTGACATGATCATATGGTTTTTATTCTTCACTTTGTTAATATGGTATATCACATTGATTGATTTGCATATATTGAAGAATCCTTTCATCCCTGGGATAAATCCCACTTGATCATGGTGTATGGTCCTTTTAATGTGTTGTTGGATTCAGTTTTCCAGTATTTTGTTGAGGATTTTTGCATCTTTGTTCATCAGTGACATTGGCCTGTAATTTTCTCTTTTTTGTGATATCTTTGTTTGGTTTTGTATCAGGGTGATGCTGGCCTCCTACAATGAGCTTGGGAGTATTCCTCACTCTTCTGTTTTTTGGAAGATTTTGAGAAGGATAGGTATTAGATCTTCTCTAAATGTTTGATAGAATTCACCTGTGAAGCCATCTGGTCCTGAGCTTTTGTTTGTTGGAAGATTTTTAATCACAGTCTCAATTTCAGTGCTTGTGATTGGTCTGTTTATATTTTCTATTTCTTCCTGGTTCAGTCTTGGAAGGTTGTGCTTTTCTAAGAATTTGTCCATTTCTTCCAGGTTGTCCATTTTATTGGCATATAGTTGCTTGTAGTAATCTCTCATGTTCCTTTGTATTTCTGCAGTGTCAGTTGTTACTTCTCCTTTTACATTTCTAATTCTATTGATTTGAGTCTTCTCCCACAGTTTGACTTGAGTAATTAATCACAAGCCCCAGAGATGGGAAAATATTGTTTATAAGTACCTGCCTTCTCAGGAGCCTAGCCTAATCTGTAAGTAATTGGCACTAAATCAACCTTTCTGTTACAAAAAGTATTGGAAACAAAATAACATCACAATATAAAACTGTTTAATTTCTCTTGTTAGAAAAGTAAAATAAACAAACAAAAAACCCTTATGTCCCTGGGATAGCAATTAGATGAACTAATTTATATTATCAGGATTTAACACTTCTTATCCTTAAAATAACATATATTTTCAGACAGAGATGTTATAAAGTCTCTACTGACACTAGTATTTAATATCGGTCTTATTTTTTAAGTATAAATGCTTTTATTATGGAAGGCCTGACGTGATTGAGGGTTGAGGAAAAGATTTCTCTTCTCTACCAGCCCAATATGTATACATCTCATTGCATCTCATTTTGATGTGAGACTTTAAATCTTGAGACACAGAATCAACATTACATGCTTAATTTGGTTTAAAAAATTAGTTATATAAATTCCCAGGGTTTTTTTCTCCTGGAACGTTAGAGGTCCAATACTCTTTTACTCCTGCCCTCTCTAATTGTATCCTCTCTTGCTAACAAGTGTGTAATTAATTTTTTTGTGTCAGATGATCACTTTAGAGACAGCTTAAATTTTAAAGTTCTATAACCAGAGTATGTATTAAGTTATTATTAATAAAATTTGCATTTAGAGGAGAGGTCTTAAAAAATAACTTTTCAACTTGGGAAAACAAGGTTCCCTGTTGAAAATTTGAAAATAAAAATTAATTATTAATGTTGGGTTGAAGAGTGCATACTGTGCTCTTTTTAGTTTAAAATAGTGACTAATGCTGTTCTGGGACCTTTTATACCACAACTCGATTTATTTGTCTCATCACCTCCTGGAACAGAGTCAGTAGTTGTCCCCATTTGAATGACTTGCCCAGATCTTGAGGTTGAGGGGTGATGAAGGAAGGAATGGTCATGTGACACCATCCCAGATGCCCCCCTCTGTACAGCCAGTTTGCAAGTATTGATGTATAAAGCTAACAATTTCTACCTTTTAAATTTCAAGGTAACTCCTATTTAGTAAAATTAAAGTTATAAGCAATATTTTAAACTAATTATCCTATTTTCCAACAAAATAACTTTTCTCTCTTTTACATAAAAATGTAAAACAGAAATGCAATTTTCATTTGAACAATTTTCATGTCCCTGAGCTGTGACTAACCAGAGCTGAATAAACAATAGGTTTTCTTTTCTTTTCTTTTTTTCTTTTCTTTTCTTTTTTTTTTTTTTTTTTGGTTTTCCTTTTTAAAACTCTCCTTTTTTCAAGCCTGAATTTTCAGTCTAGAGATAAGGGTCACAAAATTTCTTAAATAAAAAGTAACTTTAAGGGCTTCCCTGGTGGCGCAGTGGTTGAGAATCTGCCTGCTAATGCAGGGGACACGGGTTCGAGCCCTGGTCTGGGAAGATCCCACATGCCACGGAGCAGCTGGGCCCGTGAGCCACAATTGCTGAGCCTGCGCGTCTGGAGCCTGTGCCCCGCGACGGGAGGGGCCGCGATAGAGAGAGGCCCGCGCACCGCGATGAAGAGCGGTCCCCGCACCGCGATGAAGAGCGGTCCCCGCACCGCGATGAAGAGTGGCCCCCGCTTGCCGCAACTGGAGAAAGCCCTCGCACGAACCGAAGACCCAACACAGCCAAAAATAAATAAATAAATAAATAAATAAGAAAATCCTTAAAAAAAAAAAAAAAAAAAAAAAAAAAAAAAAAAAAAAAGTAACTTTAAGGTTTTACAGTTGTATATTGCAAATGCTTTCTACTAAAAGGAAATTTTATTCAAGAGCTTTAAAACCAAGAATTAGAGAGTTACAGTATTACATAAGACTGTATAATATCAAGATAATTGAATTGTAATCCAAAATTCACTTAATGCTTCTAGTTAAATTAAATTCCTCAGCAAATTGAATCTTTAATGGGCTGTAGTTTAAACATGACTATATATTTTATTGCTATTGCAATAGTGCAGTTAATATAGAACAAAATGGGTAATAAGCATGGCATTTAATTTATGCAGACATTTGGATTTAGCACAAATGCTAAAATGGGTAAAGTTTTTAAAAAGAGCATATATTTCCTTTGTAGACCAGGTAAGTTGTTATCTAAACTCATATTTGGGAAAAAGATAAATGTGTTTTTATAATTGTTGTAATTTAAATAATACTTTATGAATAAGTTCTTGCAAAACATAGATAATACTGAAAATTATGTAGACTTTTATAATTGTTCTATTTAAACAATTAAATATTCTGGATCTCCCTCTCCATATATAAATATATTTATATTTAATTTCTAATATTTGATATATTTTAATATAATATTTTTTACATTTCATTTTAATAGTGATCTGAATGTATTTTCTGAAAATCTAATTGTGTTTAAGAAATTTGGAAAAATACAATACCAAGATAATTCATGCTAACTGAGGTGAGGACTCTGGAAAAGATAAAATGTGTATTTTTCCAATTCACAGTAAAAAAAAGTTATATAGTTAACAGTAATAAATGTGTATATGTTAATACTTAATATGTATGCAGATATGTATTAATATGTATTCATATGTGGATATGAATATTGTAGGTAACCAGATATCTAATTTTAGACAATGGACAAAAGAGTATTAGAAACAAAACTACATCAATCAATATAAAGCCATTTAATTCCTCTAGTTGTTGGAAAAAAATTATCTATTTTCTCTTTTTAATCAATGATGATACAAGTTAAAGTAAAATAAAACTGTAACAAACTTGTTTTTAATGTAATTTAGAGTATCACCTGTTTATTAATCAAGTAACCTAATTTTCTGAGTTGTAATTTTCAACAAAAGATTTATTAAATTCAAGAAGTAAGAAAGATTTAATTTAGAAACAGATCTTTGAATCACTATGTTAAATAGTACTTAATCAGCAGTTATAAAACTTTTATGCATACAACTTTTTTACTCTCACTATAATAATATAACATCCTAACTATAGAAATACTGGTTACTGCCATTAATAAATAAAATAAAATAAATATTTAAAATTTACTTTTATATTTATCTCATTCTTTTAAATTTTTATTTTTGTATGTTTTATCTTATATATGTATATCAAGGAACACAGTTTTAATAAATGTGTACTATTTGCATAATTATATACGAGCACTAATGAAAGCATTTAAAATAATTTAAGCTTTTCACTTATTAGCAAAATTTTCTTATTCCTCGGGAACTACAGTTTTATATACAGCTCAAGAAGAGCAGGAGCTATTGCATGATTAGTTCTCTGATATATCCTAAATATCTAGAAGACTGTTTGGCATATTATAATAGTAACTCAAAGTTTATGT